>NC_092341.1:171497500-172097500 GCF_046630445.1 Rutidosis leptorrhynchoides
CAATACAAGTTGATTAAGTTATGGTTGGAATAGATTTGTTACCAATTTTCACGTAGCTAAAATGAGAAAAATTATCCAATCTTGTTTTACCCATAACTTCTTCATTTTAAATCCGTTTTGAGTGAATCAAATTGCTATGGTTTCATATTGAACTCTATTTTATGAATCTAACCAGAAAAAGTATAGGTTTATAGTCGAAAAAATAATTTACAAGTCGTTTTTGTAAAGGTAGTCATTTCAGTCGAAAGAACGACGTCTAGATGACCATTTTAGAAAACATACTTCCACTTTGAGTTTAACCATAATTTTTGGATATAGTTTCATGTTCATAATAAAAATCATTTTCCCAGAATAACAACTTTTAAATCAAAGTTTATCATAGTTTTTAATTAACTAACCAAAACAGCCCGCGGTGTTACTACGACGGCGTAAATCCAGTTTTACGGTGTTTTTCGTGTTTTCAGGTTTTAAATCATTAAGTTAGCATATCATATAGATATAGAACATGTGTTTAGTTGATTTTAAAAGTCAAGTTAGAAGGATTAACTTTTATTTGCGAAAAAGTTTAGAATTAACTAAACTATGTTCTAGTGATTACAAGTTTAAACCTTCGAATAAGATAGCTTTATATGTATGAATAGAATGATGTTATGAACATCATTACTACCTCAAGTTCCTTGGATAAACCTACTAAAAATGAGAAAAATAGATCTAGCTTCAAAGGATTCTTGGATGGCTTGAAAGTTCTTGAAGCAGAATCATGACACGAAAACAATTTCAAGTAAGATTTCCACTCGAAATAAGATTGTTATAGTTATAGAAATTGAATTAAAGTTTGAATATGATTATTACCTTGTATTAGAAAGATAACCTACTGTAAGTAACAAAGGTTTCTTGATCTTGGATGATTACTTGGAATGGATTTAGAAAAACTTGGAAGTAAACTTGCAATCTTGGAAGTATTCTTGATTTTATGAAACTAGAACTTTTGGAATTTATGAAGAACACTTAGAACTTGAAGATAGAACTTGAGAGAGATCAATTAGATGAAGAAAATTGAAGAATGAAAGTGTTTGTAGGTGTTTTTGGTCGTTGGTGTATGGATTAGGTATAAAGGATATGTAATTTTGTTTTCATGTAAATATAAATAAGTCATGAATGATTACTCATATTTTTGTAATTTTATGAAATATTTAATGCTAGTTGCCAAATGATGGTTCCCATATGTGTTAGGTGACTCACATGGACTTCTAAGAGCTGATCATTGGAGTGTATATACCAATAGTACATACATCTAAAAGCTGTGTATTGTACGAGTACGAATACGGGTGCATACGAGTAGAATTGTTGATGAAACTGAACGAGGATGTAATTGTAAGCATTTTTGTTAAGTAGAAGTATTTTGATAAGTGTCTTGAATTCTTTCAAAAGTGTATGAATACATATTAAAATACTACATGTATATATAAGTGTCTTGAAGTCATCGTAAGTCGTTACATGTAAGTGTTGTTTTGAAACCTTTAGGTTAACGATCTTGTTAAGTGTTGTTAACCCAATGTTTATAATATCAAATGAGATTTTAAATTATTATAATATCATGATATTATGATGTATAAATATCTCTTAATATGATATATATACCTTAAATGTCGTTACAACGATAATCGTTACATATATGTCTTGTTTCAAAATCATTAAGTTAGTAGTCTTGTTTTTACATATGTAGTTCATTGTTAATATACTTAATGATATGTTTACTTATCATAATATCATGTTAACTATATATATATATATCCATATATATGTCATCATATAGTTTTTACAAGTTTTAACGTTCGTGAATCACCGGTCAACTTGGGTGGTCAATTGTCTATATGAAACTTATTTCAATTAATCAAGTCTTAACAAGTTTGATTGCTTAACATATTGGAAACACTTAATCATGTAAATAACAATTTCATTTAATATATATATAAACATGGAAAAGTTCGGGTCACTACAACTTTTGCTTACAAACGCATGCCATTTGGACTTTGCAACGCCCCTGCAACCTTTCAAAGGTGCATGATGGCGATCTTTCACAACATGATAGAAGAATGCGTGGAAGTTTTCATGGATGACTTTTCAGTCTTTGGTGATACATTTGAATCATGTCTAGTTAATCTTGAACGAATGCTTATTAAATGCGAACAATCAAATCTAGTACTTAATTGGGAAAAATGCCATTTCATGGTTAAAGAAGGCATCGTTCTTGGTCATAAAATTTCAAAAGAAAGAATTGAAGTGGATAGAGCTAAAGTAGATGTAATTGCTAAACTTCCACATCCCACCAATATTAGAGGAGTTAGGAGTTTTCTAGGGCATGCCGGTTTTTACTGACGTTTCATAAAAGATTTTTCTAAAATTACCACTCCTATGAATAAACTCCTAGAAAAGGATGCTCCATTCATCTTTTCAGATGAATGCATTAAATCTTTTAATATTCTTAAAGAGAAACTCACTAATGCGCCAATTATGATAACTCTAAATTGGAATCTACCGTTTGAACTTATGTGCGATGCAAGTGATTTTGCAATGGGAGCCGTTTTAGGACAAAGGATTGAAAAACGATTTCAACCTATTTATTATGCTAGTAAGACGTTACAAGGAGCACAAACGAATTACACGACTACTGAAAAAGAACTCCTTGCTATTGTCTTTGCTTTTGACAAATTTCGATCATATCTCGTTCTAGCTAAAACGGTGGTCTATACCGACCATTCTGCTCTTAGATACCTATTTTCGAAACAAGATGCCAAACCAAGATTAATCCGTTGGATCTTACTCTTACAAGAGTTAGATATTGATATCCGAGATAAAAAGGGAGCAGAAAATCTCGCCGCTGATCATCTTTCTCGTCTTGAAAATCCCGAATTAGAAGTTCTAAATGAATTGACCATACAAGACAACTTTTCTGATGAATATCTATTGAAGATAGATTATAATGAAATTCCATGGTTTGCAGACTATGCAAACTACTTAGTATGTAGATTCCTTGAAAAGGGATTATCGTACCAAAAACGAAAGAAATTCTTTAGTGATATAAAACACTATTTCTGGGAAGAACCACATTTGTTTAAAAGTTGTCCCGATGGAATAATACGCCGATGTGTATTCGGAGATGAAGCTAGTAAAATCTTAAACCATTGTCACACAGGACCAACAGGAGGGCATTATGGGCCTCAACTAACAGCAAGAAAAGTTTACGATGCTGGATTCTATTGGCCTACAATTTTCAAAGACGCACACCTTCTTTGCAAATCCTGTGATACTTGTCAAAGGGCCGGAAAAATAAGTCAACGTGATGAAATGCCACAAAATGTCATTCAAGTATGTGAAGTATTTGACATTTGGGGTATTGACGTTATGGGTCCATTTCCAAAATCTCATAATAATCTCTACATTCTCGTTGCCATTGATTATGTATCTAAATGGACGGAAGCACAAGCTCTCCCAACTAACGATGCACGAGTTGTAGTCAACTTCTTAAAACGTCTTTTTGCAAGGTTTGGAACACCGAAAGCTTTAATAAGTGCTCGGGGTACTCATTTTTGTAATAATCAACTTGAAAAAGTTCTCAAAAGATATGGAGTAACTCATAAAATCTCCACTACTTATCATCCACAAACAAGTGGACAAGTTGAAAATACCAACCGAGCTTTAAAACGTATTCTAGAGAAAACCGTAGGATCAAATCTGAAGGAATGGTCCATGAAATTGGAGGATGCACTCTGGGCTTTTAGAACAGCCTACAAAACTCCAATTGGAACCACACGTTTTAAACTCGTTTACGAAAAAGCATGTCATCTTCCAGTAGAAATTGAACACAAAGCATTTTGGGCTTTGAAGACATGTAATCTTGATTTACATGAAGCCGGACGTCTATGATTAAGTCAACTAAACGAATTAGAAGAATTAAGACTTGAGGCATACGAAAATTCGTTAATCTATAAAGAAAGAACGAAGAAATGACATGATAAAAGAATTAGAAGTTCAAAAGAATTTAAGGAAGGAGACAGAGTTCTTCTTTTCAATTCACGATTCAAACTATTTCCTGGAAAATTGAAATCAAGATGGTCAGGACCATTTATAGTCAAAAGAGTTTTCCCATACGGAACAATAGAGTTAATAAATTCAAATGGGATTGAATTTAAAGTTAATGGTCACAGAGTTAAACATTACATACATGGTCCGATGGAAGTTGACAATGAAGTCAATCATAATTTCACCACCCAAGAAAACCCTCAAAATGAAAACATAAATATGTTATCAACAACATATGAAAAATCAAAATTGGAAAATAGGGAGGATTCGAATTGGAGTGATGAAGAAGAATTCTTATACAAACCTCCCATTCCAAGAAACAAAGAAAAATGTGAACAAGAAGTTCAAATAGAAGTGAAAGAACCAAGAAAAGAATACCCAAAAAAGGTTTACAAACCAACTCGACTTACTAAAGCAGGAGACCTGGGTGAATTTATCATTTCTTGCTTGCTCAATGATGGTGCTGTATATAATGGACTCGCAGATTTAGGAGCAAGTGCAAATATTATGCCTCTTTCGTTATACAAAAGATTAGATATGGGTAAATTAAAACCAACCAAAATAGGTGTTCAATCATTTGACCTAACCATTAAACACCCGGTTGGAATAGCAAGTAATTTACTTGTTAACGTGGGAAGTTTGACCTTTGTTGCAAACTTCATATTGATTAATATGGAGGAAAACCTTGATATTCCTCTAATTTTAGGTCGCCCATTTTTAGCAACCACCGAGGCATTCATCAATGTAAGAGAAGGTAGAATGACACTTAGGGATGGTGATAAATCGATCACCTTTGTGAACCGAAAGTTTAGATCTCCACCAACCAAAACTGTTAAACCAATAAAAATACATAGGTGTGGGGAAGATGAAGAAACACTTAATGATTATCCGATCACAAAGAACCCCGTTGATGATACGAAATTAGATTAACCCGTTTTTAACAGTTCAATGAAGAAACTTTATAAACGGATTCACGATGCTAAGATTAAGGGAAACTTTGAGTTATGTAACCGATTACTCTCCAATTTATCGCCAAAAGAAAAGACAATGTTAGTTGAATTTGTGAAAGTTACGGAGGAAATCAACAAATGGATTGAAGCAAAAGTCAGAGATATACAAGTTGTTGATGATCCAATTGAAAATAACATGAATCACAATTTCAGCACCACATTTAACTAAGTGTGGGGAGGTTCGAATCTTTTTAGGGTAATATGTATTTCTGTTAGAGTTAGATTTTTTGTTTTCTTGTAGTTCTCGAGAATGGAATCCGAATGGTCTTTCCCTAGCAGACCCTAAAGAACTAGTCTTCTCCCCCATTCTAAATTTTTATTTTTTTAGGTTTTACGAGATGAAGACTTCCAGTGAATTAAACCATGGTCTAATGCTACACGCTTTGATCACTAAACGTAATAATGACACCCTTCCAAGTGAATTGGTATCATTAATCAGAGGCAAATTGGACGGAGTAAGAAAAGAATCCAGGAACGAAAATAATAAGTTACATTTTGGTAAAGGAAAATCAAAATCCGCAGCAAAAAGAAGAGCACGACACCTTGAAAGATGTCACAAATGAGTAAAATGGTCACACGAAGGTAAATGTTCAAATAATCAAACATATTCAAATACCGAATTTTTTACTTTATGCATGTTTCGAAGAAAAAACGTTGAATGCTCGAGGTTATGCCTATGTAGCTATGGAAAACCAATTAGTCCGACTATCTTATGAGTGGGCTAAAGAAGGTCATTGATAATTCTATTTTACAGGTAAGTATGTACAGTTTTTATTTTTATTTTTATTATTTTTAACCTTTTGATAATAAACGCTAAATCGTTCGCTATAAAGTATTAAATTGGTATTCAATTAAATTAGGTATGCATAACCGAAATTATTGATATCATACAAAAATTTATTACATCACTGTGAAATTTACCGTTTATTCATAAGGTATAAATATCTTTAATCAATCAATCCAAAATATTTCAAAAATTCGTCAGGAGTAAAACTAGGTAATATAGCCGAAATTACTTTACCGAAAAGAGGGGCGTATATTTTTGATAATATTTGATTGATTAAAGTGGGATAAAAGACCAAAAAGATTTTTAATTTTATTTTTACTTTATTTTTAAAATTAATATGAAAATTATTATTATAAACTTTTTAAAATCAATATATATTTAAATTTGTAAATATTTGAAAAAATTAATATTTTTAATATAAGTTTGTATGTATAAAAACAAAAATATATTATTAGTTTGGTGTGAATTTATAATTTTCATAATATGAATTTTTAATTTTATGCATTTTAAATTTAAGTTTGGTGTGAATTTAAAAACAAAAATTTACTTTATTTCGTTAAGTTAAAAATATGATTTTTAAAATTCGTCGTAAGTTGAAGACTAGGTCATTGAACCGAAATTGCTTTACCCAAGGGAGGGACGAGAACTTTTATTATCATTATTTTTAATCTTATTGAATTAAGGTATACCAAAATCATTAAAAAACCCAAAAATCTTTACTTTTAAAAAACCGCGCTTTGAATTGACAAATTTTAAAATTTTGTCGAGGGACGGACTAGGACATCATTCCAAAACGCCCTCATTCTAAAAAGAAACAAATTTTTAAAATTTAATTTAATTATATGTTTTAGTAAGTATAAGGTTAAAAAAAAATAAAAAAAAAAGCTAAAAGTACTGTACCCGGGACCCTATGCGATCGCATGGGATTTGGCCTTTCAGTCCATGCGATCGTATGGAGCTGAAATTCTAGCCAGGAACAAAAGCTCGAGCAGTTCTGCTCTTCACACAACACACACACAATACACGAAAACTCTCCCAAAACCCTCTCAAATTTCATCATTTTTTCACCAAAATTCACCAAATTTCTTGCTACAATCCGCTCTAAACATGAAATTGTTCAAAAGTTTATCAAGAAAGGTAACAATTACATCCCTAAACCTCTTTAAATTTTATTTTTAGTGTTCTTGAGCTATATTCTTCCTAATTTAATTTTGTTAGTTTCTAGAGTAATTAGAGTTAAATTGTTAGCATTTTATGCATGTATAACCTAGATTGATGCTATTTAACATGATTTGAAGCCAAAAACTTCAAAAATTTTAGAAATCTAGGGTTTGTGTTCTTGAGGAATTTGGGGCTTTTTGATATAAACAGGTTATGGTCGATTTTTTTTCATGAATTATTGCTAAATTAAGTAGTGTAACATATTTAGGTAGCTAAATGATCCAAACTTTGATCATAAACATGATTTTTGAAGATTAAAGTGGACTTTTTAGGTATAAAATTTATGAACTTGATTAATTTGATATTATTGCCATTCGAGACTTGTTTAATTGTTATTAATGGATGTTTTAACATGTTATTTGAGTTAAATGCTTATGAACTTTGTATACATTTTCATATATGCTTATTTGAAAAAGTGTAAGATTGTAAAAATTGTGAAAATATGTATAAGTTTAATTTTGATTGAACATGTTAATTTAATTGTTTCAAGTTGTTATTTTGCTAACAATAATGCATATTTGGATGCACAAATTTTGTGTTTAATGTGTTTTGCAGAGATTTACAAATACTGATGGTGCAACATCATCATCCAGGCAACCTGCTCCAGAACCTGAACCTGAAATGCAATATGAACCTGAACAAGAACCACAACAGGAACCACAACAACAGGTTGATCAACACGTACCTTATTATGATCCGCTACAATTTGTTGATGCCTTCACAGTATTTCCGATGCATCCACCAGTAGAATACCGAACGATTCCTGAACACACGTTGCATCCTAATCTGAGATTCGATAGAAGCTGGAGAGATTACCCGGCATATCAAAGTAATAAATTCAAATTAGTAACAAAAGATGTAGAGGTGCCTAGGGTAATTGATTGGAATCCTTTGGAAACGGTACATCTAGCTGACTGTGTTAGACTGCTACTGATTCAAAGGTATGGCAGTTCTTCTTTTACCGATTGGGAATGTCTATTCACCATTCGTAGGCCTGTATATAAGGAATGGTATGTTGAGCTTATGAGTACTATAGCATTAAATGCAGATGTAGATAGGTTAGATGATAGAAGTTTTCTTATATTTATACTTGGTCGTAGGATGTACAGGATGTCCATGCTGGACATGGCCAGGGCTTTGCAGATATATACGCCCGCTGAATTACTACTACCCGATTATATTAATTTGATTTATCGTGGTGAAAGGGTAGATAGGAATTTTGATGCGAACGCCATCTGGAGGCATATGTCAGATTATAATGTTTTTGGGCTGGCAGGAACACATACCTACTTACATATTAACAGAGCCGAGCTTCGTATAATTCATAGATTTTTGGCTAACTCGATTACACAGAGAGGTCACAACAAGGAAATATTGACCTTACATGATTTATTTCACCTAAAGTGTATTCGAGACCCAAGAGGCTTTGTTAATATCCCTTACTGTGTTGGTTTTTATTTGTCAAAAATGGTGGAAGGAATGCAGGAAGGGGGGATAATAGGAGGAGGTATTTTTGTTACTCTCATTGGAGAGTATTTAGGTGTAGATAGGGACCAAGGGGGTCCACTTTTGGTATGTAGAGAACAGGTTGAGTCTTTAGGATTGAGGGTTTATGCGGGTGCTAAGGTATTAAAGAGTAGACGCAATCAGGCAGTTCCCTATGAAGGTAGTCATCCTCAGGTAGAGAGAGGTTCAGACGAGGAAATGGAGGAAGTGGATGACATTAGAGATGTCATTCGAGAGGCGTTGACTAATGTCTACCAGCGTGTAGATGAGGTAGATATGACAAACGCGGAGAAATTTCGTCGGATGGAGCAGTGGTAAGCCCAGAATGATTACGAGCATTCCAGGCAATGACAGCATGATAGATGGGACTATCATCAGCGTCAGATTATGAGCCGGCTGTCACCTCAGGATCACTACGTTCCGACCCGACTCGCTTACTTTCTCCACATCAGCCCGAGATGAGACCACCATATACTCTCTACGACCCTAAATAGGCCTACTAGTACACCTATCACCAACCATGGAACCCGGACGATGACATGAACTGGAACCCCTATCCAGATTGATAGTTCCGTTGGTGATTTCTATGATTTTTATCTTTTTATTATTTCTATTTATTTATGTTTAAACATATGATATTGTGATACATTAATGTATTGTTTAATATTTTTATTATTTGGTACTAATATTTCATATTTGATTTGAAAGTTTGATTTAAATTCCCATTTCAAATTACCATGCATGTTTATATTTGTAGGTATGTATATTGTCAATTGTACACAACTGGGTAAAACAGCGCATTTTCAAAGACTGGCATTAAGTTCAGCAAAAGCTACTGATTTTGACGACAAAATGAAAAACAAATGTGATATAATAACAAGACGGAATGAACAAATGATATGCACCATTTATCATTCAGCAAACAAACGCCAATATATTTGGAAACGTTGGTAAAATTTAATCATTTTTTCTACGCAAGTCACCCTCAATAATTTAAAATTGTTACTGATTTCTGGCAAATGAGGGCATTGCAAGATCTTAAGCGTGGAAAGGGGTTAAATTGTAGTGACCCGAACTTTTTCATGTTTATATATATTAAATGAAATTGTTATTTACATGATTAAGTGTTTCCAACATGTTAAGCAATCAAACTTGTTAAGACCTGATTAATTAAAATAGGTTTCATATAGACAATTGACCACCCAAGTTGACCGGTGATTCACGGACGTTAAAACTTGTAAAAACTATATGATGACATATATATGGATATATATATAGTTAACAAGATACTATTATAAGTAAACATATCATTAAGTATATTAACAATGAACTACATATGTAAAAACAAGACTACTAACTTAATGATTTTGAAACGAGACATATATGTATCGATTATCGTTGTAACGACATTTAATGTATATATATCATATTAAGAGATATTTATACATCATAATATCATGATAATATAATAATTTAAAATCTCATTTGATATTATAAACATTGGGTTAACAACACTTAACAAGATCGATAACCTAAAGGTTTCAAAACAACACTTACATGTAACGACTAACGATGACTTAACGACTCAGTTAAAATGTATATACATGTAGTGTTTTAATATGTATTCATACACTTTTGAAAGACTTCAAGACACTTATCAAAATACTTCTACTTAACAAAAATGCTTACAATTACATCCTCGTTCAGTTTCATCAACAATTCTACTCGTATGCACCCGTATTCGTATTCGTACAATACACAGCTTTTAGATGTATGTACTATTGGTATATATACTCCAATGATCAGCTCTTAGCAGCCCATGTGAGTCACCTAACACATGTGGGAACCATCATTTGGCAACTAGCATGAAATATCTCATAAAATTACAAAAATATGAGTAATCATTCATGACTTATTTACATGAAAACAAAATTACATATCCTTTATATCTAATCCATACACCAACGACCAAAAACACCTACAAACACTTTCATTCTTCAATTTTCTTCATCTAATTGATCTATCTCAAGTTCTATCTTCAAGTTCTAAGTGTTCTTCATAAATTCCAAAAGTTCTAGTTTCATAAAATCAAGAATACTTCCAAGATTGCAAGTTTACTTCCAAGTTTTCTAAATCCATTCCAAGTAATCATCCAAGATCAAGAAACCTTTGTTACTTACAGTAGGTTATCTTTCTAATACAAGGTAATAATCATATTCAAACTTTAATTCAATTTCTATAACTATAACAATCTTATTTCGAGTAGAAATCTTACTTGAAATTGTTTTCGTGTCATGATTCAGCTTCAAGAACTTTCAAGCCATCCAACGATCCTTTGAAGCTAGATCCATTTTTCTCATTTCCAGTAGGTTTATCCAAGGAACTTGAGATAGTAATGATGTTCATAACATCATTCAATTCATACATAAAAAGCTGTCTTATTCAACGTTATAAACTTGTAATCACTAGAACATAGTTTAGTTAATTCTAAACTTGTTCGCAAATATAGTTAATCCTTCTAACTAAACTTTTAAAATCAACTAAACACATGTTCTATATCTATATGATATGCTAACTTAATGATTTAAAATCCGGAAACACGATAAACACCATAAAACTGGATATACGCCGTCGTAGTAAAACCGGGGGCTGTTTTGGTTGGGATAATTAAAAGCTAAGAAGAACTTTGATTTAAAAGCTATGCTTCTAGAAAAATGATTTTTATTATGAACATGAAACTATATCCAAAAATCATGGTTAAACTCAAAGTGAAAGTATGTTTTTCAAAATGGTCATCAAGATGTCGTTCTTTCGACGAAAATTACTACCTCTTTCAAAAACGACTTGAAACTTGTATTTCCGACTATAAAATTATACTTTTTCTATTTAGATTCATAAAGTTAAGTTCAATACAAAACCGTGGCCACTGGAATCAATCAAAACGGATTAGAAACGAAGAAATGGCGAGTAAAACAAGATTGATAAAAACTACTCATTTTACCTACGTGAAAGTTAGTAATAAATCTATTCCAACCATAACCTAATCAAATTATATTGTATATTATGTAATCTTGAGATACCATAGACACGTATACAATGTTTCGACCTATCATGTCGACCCATCTATATATATATTGCGGAACAACCATAGACACTCTATATGTGAATGTTGGAGTTAGGTATACAGGCTTGAGGTTGATTCTAAAATATATATATAATTTGAGTTGTGATCAATACTGAGATACGTATACACTGGGTCGTGGATTGGTTCAAGATAATATTTATCTATTTATTTCTGTACATCTAACTGTGGACAACTAATTGTGGGTTACTAACGAGGACAGCTGACTTAATAAACTTAAAACATCAAAATGTATTAAAAGTATTGTAAATATATTTTGAACATACTTTGATATATATGTATATATTGTTATAGGTTCGTGAATCAACCAGTGGCCAAGTCTTACTTCCCGACGAAGTACAAATCTGTGAAAGTGAGTTATAGTCCCACTTTTAAAATCTAATATTTTTGGGATGAGAATACATGTAGGTTTTATAAATGATTTACAAAATAGACACAAGTACGTGAAACTACATTCTATGATTGAATTATCGAAATCGAATATGCCCCTTTTTATTAAGTCTGGTAATCTAAGAATTAGGGAACAGACACCCTAATTGACGCGAATCCTAAAGATAGATCTATTGGGCCTAACAAACCCCATTCAAAGTACCGGATGCTTTAGTACTTCGAAATTTATATCATATCCGAAGGGTGTCCCGGAATGATGGGGATATTCTTATATATGCATCTTGTTAATGTCGGTTACCAGGTGTTCACCATATGAATGATTTTTATCTCTATGTATGGGATGTGTATTGAAATATGAAATCTTGTGGTCTATTGTTACGATTTGATATATATAGGTTAAACCTATAACTCACCAACATTTTTGTTGACGTTTAAAGCATGTTTATTTTCAGGTGAATACTAAGAGCTTCCGCTGTTGCATACTAAAATAAGGACAAGATTTGGAGTCCATGTTTGTATGATATGGTGTAAAAACTGCATTCAAGAAACTGATTTCGATGTAACATATTTGTATTGTAAACCATTATGTAATGGTCGTGTGTAAACAGGATATTTTAGATTATCATTATTTGATAATCTACGTAAAGCTTTTTAAACCTTTATTTATGAAATAAAGGTTATGGTTTGTTTTAAAAATGAATGCAGTCTTTGAAAAACGTCTCATATAGAGGTCAAAACCTCGCAACGAAATCAATTAATATGGAACGTTTTTAATCAATAAGAACGAGACATTTCAGTTGGTATCAGAGCGTTGGTCTTAGAGAACCAGAAAATTTTCATTAGTGTGTCTTATCGAGTTTGTTAGGATGCATTATTGAATCTGGACTTCGACCGTGTTTTCTTTAAAAATGATTGCTTAACATTTTTGTTGGAAACTATATATTATTAACATGTATATATTATGTGATATATTAATCTCTTAACATGTTTGATATTGTGTGATAGATGTCTACCTCTAGCACAAATCCCATTGACTCACCTAATAATAACGAAGAGTCGAATATATATTGGACTGATTCACAAGTTCCCGAAGAGGAACCGGAAGAAGAATCAGAACCGAAAGAAGAATTAGAACCGGAAGAAGAATCAGAACCGGAAGAGGAGGAACCGGAGGAGGAAATAGAGCCGGTGGGGGAAATAATAAAACGGTTAAGTAAAAGAAAATCCTCAACCAACCGACCAAGGTTAATTATGGTCAATGGTGTTTCCGCCAAGGAAGCAAAATATTGGGAGGATTACCAATTCTCTGATGAATCGGATTCCGACGAAAATTCCGATGATGTTATAGAAATTACCCCAACTGAATTTAAAAAGGCAAAAGAAAATAATAAGGGAAAGGGCATAAAAATAGAGAAATCTAATTCCAACCCCGATGAACTTTATATGTATCGTCAACCCCCGAAGTCCTTAAGTTGTAACAATGACCCGGGAACCTCTAAACCACCAGGTTTTTCTAAACCGTTGTGGAAAATGACAGCTAGTATTAGGGGAACATCATATATCCCTAGAAACTTGGCAAAACGAACCAAAATCTAAGAAGAAGAAACGAGCGAGTCGGAATAAGATAGTTGTATTCGTATGGTGTAATATATGTAATATAGTGTGCTTATGCTTTATGATATATGTAAAAATTGCTTGTATTAATAAGTATTTTTTTTTATGAATCTAACTCTTGTCTATTTTACAGTATAAAAACACAAAATGGGTAGACAACCCAATATTTTAAGAGACCTACCCGGAGACATGATTGATGAAATCTTGTCTAGAGTCGGTCAGAATTCTTTGGCACAACTATTTATGGCGAAATCAGTTTGTAAGACATTCGAAGAACGTTCCAAGAATGCCTTGGTTTATAAGAGACTTTTGTTTGAAAGATGGGGATATCACATTGAGAAACCCATAAGTTACGATGTGTTTACTTTGACGCATATATTGCGGGGAACCCAAGGGCTATTTTACGGAACGGGTTAAGAAATTATTTTGACTCAATGTATCCGAACATAGGACTTCATGATTTAGAAAAAGCGGCTAACATGCAACATAAAGAAGCATGTTATGCTTACGGGTTAGTAATGTTCGCTTCTCACCAAAGTGAGAACAAGAACATCGGGCTACAACTATTAAACAAAACATTTCCACAAGTAACGGACTCAGTAGTTGGGGTGAGAAACAAGGTTTTTAAATTGTTACGTGACTGTTGGACATTACATAACCCTCGTCCCTGTGACGACGTTACAACACGCTGTCTTATCAACGCCCATAACGGTTATGTTCCACAAGACCAAGGATGGGAAGTAGTCCTAGTAAAACCAGAATGCATGACTTGTTTCTGGACGTATGAATTACGTGTCTTTATTGCCTTTGTTGAACGACTTGTGTACTAGCTAGAATTATCTTCACAACTATCTTGTATCAAAGTTATTGTATACTATATTTCATGCTTTATGTAAAATAAGCGGTATTGTAAGTTTGTAAAATATTGTATAAAAGTTTGAACGCGAAATATTATTATAATCAGTTTTTCATATAGAATTGTAGTAGTTGAATTGTATATTAGCTACTAAGTATGAACTTAACGGGTAGGTACTACCCGAATTTAAACTTATAAAACGCTAATATGAAGAAAAAGTTTTTATAAATGAGTTCATATTATGCTACGAAATACTATTAACTACTCTTAATATTCTGTATGATTAACTTGTTCCATTTGACTATTTTGAAGGAAATTGCACCGACTACTCGACACACCGTGAATATGAATGAAGAGGAATTCCGTACTTTTCTAGCTTCAAACATAGCCGCAGTACAGGCTGCGCTACATACCAACAATAACCTTGGATCTAGCAGTACAGGAAATCGTGTAGGATGCACCTACAAAGAATTCACTGCCTGCAAACCTTTAGAATTTGATGGAACCGAAGGACCGATTGAAGATTTTCGTATGCCCAAGAGACATATTGAATTAATGTGGCTAATATGTTATGATCCAAGTCGGGTCATACCCAATAACAAGCTTACCGACACCTTATACGTATTTAATCTTAACGGTTGGATCGTTAAATAAATACGCGACACTTGAACTTTAGAAAATCGGTTTTCTAAAGAATCATCACTTGGGATAAATTATTTGGATAATTTATATATAATTGTTTATAGGTTTAAATGATTATATTGTGTTATATTTTATAAAAGGTTTTATAAAATATATAAGTAACAAATTAATACATAAGTTTATAACAAGTTTTAAACCTTTTATAAACTTCATGTATTATTTATATATGGATATAATATGGGCAGTTTTTGGCTCTCCAAGACAACCCCATGCTCAATATTCTTGTTACTTTTTATAATACACATATACCAAGTGCATGCTAGTTGATATTAACCAAGCTTGACTCATTCTTTATGAGAGATAGTTTCAAAACACATAAAAAAACTCCCTCTTGAAGCTGCTGGTCGATTTCAATCAGCTCAAAAGGGTAGTGTTCTTGCTTGGTTTGCTAGTTAATAAGTGTCTAAAATCCTAACCAATTATAAGGGTGGTGTTGGTGATCAAAGCTTGGGGTATGCTACACTTGAGGCTTCAAGTTAGTTGCTTAAATTCATTAATATTCATCAACATATAGCTGCTGTCCCTGGTTGATTTTTCAGCTCATTATAAGGGTTTTCAAGCTATATAACAAGGGTGTTAAGGTTATAAAGTCTAGTAAACTTAAGGGTGGTGTTGGAGGACAAAAGTCTTGAAGGTTCATACACTTAATCATCATATTTCAAGCCCTTTTGGACAGCCCTCAAACTAGTTTTGAGGAGGTATAATCTCTATCCTTTCTTGTTAGTTTGTAAGTATTATTTCACAACTTGATCCATGGGGTTTAACTTTAAATTGGTTTAAAGATTAACAAGTTTAAATTGGTAATTACACGCTTCCGTTTTTCTTATAATCATAAATGGTTTTAAGAGTATATGAACTTGTTATATCCCAACAATGGTATCTAGAGCCGAAGTTGTTGAAATATGCTTCGAATTGTTGTTTTAAACCCACTATATTTGCAATCTATGAACATGCATGAATGTAGATTGCAAAAACAAATGGGTTTGGGTGGGCTTATGATGAATGCCGAATTCAAAAGGGTCCAAAAGTGGGTTTGGGCTCTTCCATTTGGTTAATATTTGGTTGCATGTTAATGTTCACAATCTTAGCCTTGACCTTGTGTTGCATGCATGTATGTTTGGTTGATTTGTAATGTTATTTGGCTTGTAATATTATTCATTCATATGGCATGTAATAATTCATTCATTTGGCTATGTAATTTGTTTTACATTTGGTATGTAAAATAGAATAGGTTGTATTTTCATTTTCTAGATAAAAATGTATTAGGATACATATTTTGTAAAAATGAAGATACAAGATGATGAAGACTTGAAGAACACAAGGAGCATATGGATGCAAGGTTAAGTGGGAGATTTGAAATCTCCTACTTTATATTATTACCCCTTAACCCGGTGAAATTTGTTTTCGGCTAAACAAATGTCCACCAAAATGGCTAGATTGTGAACATACTTGTTTTGCATGTGTGGTTGTTTGTTTGTTTATTGTATTGTATGTTTGGTTGATACAATTAATCACAAGATAACAACAAGCAAAACGACAATTTAAATGGTTAAATTAGATGTATTAATGACATGCAAAACGACAATTTAATTGGTTAAATTAAAAGCAACTAAAGACGTTAATAAATGGTTATTAAGAACAAGAAAAGGATCACATATATAAAATGGTTTATATCAAGTAATTGGCAAATTACAAGACATGAAAATGGTTTTTCATAAGTACCATACACTAAATGCATGTTGGTGTATGGCATAAAAGTTTTCTCAAACTAGAATTAATGAAAACTTAAAATTCCTTTTACAAACAAGGTAAACAAGTTAAACGCCATCCTTTGTGGAAACACTTAGACATATTAGGAATCTCTTGATGGGATAAAGGTCACCTAACCGTCATGAGTGAACTAATATGAATAAGGTACACTTCGCATACATATGGGATAAAGGTCACCTAACCACTTGTATGTTAAGTCTACATGTTTTCACAAGTAGGACGACTTGATTTGGAAATCATGAACTTAGGGTCACCGAAGCATGATGAACAAATAGGCGTTGATGGGATAATATGTCATGCAAAAGGATTGCATGATCCCATAACTTAGAAGTTGCAAAAGGATTGCAATTGTCATATAATGACTACCTACCTAAACCAAATGACGGGATAAAGGTCACCTAACCGAAATTTGGTTTACCGTTGGATTCTAAAATTTAATAAATATCAATTGGATTTAAAGGGTATTGATTATTAAATAAAAATTGATACTTAAACAACTTTGTTGTCATAACCCGTCCTTAACCATAAGAACGCGTTAGATAACGTATGATTTCATTGCGAGGTATTGACCTCTATATGAGACATTTTTGAAAGAAAACTGCATATATTATACATTGCAAACCATAACCATTATTTTTGTTACAAGCTTAAGACAATAAAAAGAAGATTAACGTTTAGCGATAATCTTCGACTTACAAACTTTACAAATGATGACAACAACACGGTTTCTAGCATATTTTACAATACAACATCTCGGATATGCAGTTTTATTTTTGACACAAACATGCGTACGCAAGATCCTGGTTAGATCCAACATGATGCAGCGGAAGCTTTAGAAATCACCTGAGAATAGACATGTTTTAAAACGTCAACATAAAGTTGGTGAGATATAGGTTTAGTGCCGGCAGCAATATATATATAGACCACAAGATTTCATATATAAACAGTTTAATAAAAATATTCTAAGTGGTTGAGCACTTGGTAACCATACTTAACATTTAATCACGTCGCATATTCCCTTTATTATGAAATCTTACTACACCGTACCAAGTGTAGTCACGAAACGAAGTACTGTGCAACCGTTGAATACTGGTCGTCCAGTCCGGTTGGGGTTGTCAGGCCCGATAGATCTATCAACAGGATTCGCGTTTACAATACCGCTGTAAATATTAGTTACCAAGCTACAGGGAAGTATGCCAGTGGTACAACTCAACGTAGAATATATTTTTCAATTACTTGTGTCCATATCGTAAAACATAAAATACATGTATTCTCATCCCGAAATATTTAGAGTTTAAAAGTGGGACTATATACTCACTCTTGTCTTGATGATATATATATTTTGACTCGGTCTTCCGGTTGATATCACGAACCTATCCATATATAATATATCAATACCTTTTCTTTTTAAACAACGTTTCATATATATTCTGGTTATACTTTTAATACTTTTTATAATTCCTTAGTCCGTAGTTAGCAGTTCGTTGTTAGTAATTCAATTTTAATGGTTCATATTTAGATGTTTAATAAACCCCCAACGAAATAAATAAAACCCCCAACGTATATGTATTGGTCGAGATTAATCTTGACCCACGGTACCGGTGTTGTCAAATGACGTGTTGCGTACATAAAGTACCGGTGTTGTCAAATGACGTGTTGCGTACAAACATGGGATCTTATGATTAATCTTCTCGTGTTGTTTACGGGTGATCCTGAACCATATAAAATTGAATTATGAGTACATATATATAAAATATCATGTTATCTTAAAAAGATGTGATTTATTTTAATTTTCTCCAATTAATCCCGAAGTTAAACTAGTCTTGGATAGCCAATTTTATTTCGGTCATAGTTTCTTTGTTACAACTCCGTTTTCGTTGATTCAACTTGCCATCTCCTTGGATCGAGTTCCTCTTTAAGACTATGAACTATAAATATCTTAGTTTGTATTCAAAATAACACGGCATAGGTAAAACTTTAGTGAAACATATGAAGTTAAACATTTTGTTACAACAAAATCATTTAATGACCATTTTTCCAAAAATACTTATACTTTGAAAAACCAAGTTTTACCTTGTTAAATTAACATATAAATAAGTTATGTTACATGTCTTGAAGTATTTTAAAAGTTAAGTTAGAAGGATCTATTTAGTTTGCAAACAAGTTTGAAAACATTCAAACTATGTTCTTGTTGTTAAACTTTTGTACCACAAAATAAGATAGCTATATATATATGAATCGAAGAAGGTTATGAACATAGATTCTACCTCAAGTTCCTTGGATTAGGTTGCTGTAAAAGAGGAGTAAGAAGCTAGAATCAAAAGGGTGATAGAAGTGGATGAAAGATTGGAAGTAAGTTGGTGTTCTTGGAAGGATTTCTTGAAGTGTTTTTGTAAGGTTTTCTTATGAGATTTAAGTGTTGTTTTTGAAGCTAAATGATGGAGAAAATGCTTGGAGATGATCAAGTATGAAGTTAAGAGTATTTTGAGAGAGAAATGGAAGTGTAAGTATGAGAAAATGGGGTGAAGAAATGGTGTGCATGCATAAAAACGTTTTTAGGTTATAAAGGAAAAAAAAGATACCTAACTTTGTTTTCTTGCTAAATAATTCATGCTACTTGACAAATGGTTGGTTCCACATGTTTCTTAATCATTTAAGGCTGCTAAGGAGCAGATTTTTATTGGTATATACCAATAGTAAATACATCTAGAAGCTGCGTATGATACGAGTACATATACTCTAGATATACGTATAGAAATTTTGTGAAAAATGGAATGAGGATTCAAATATAGCTATCTTTTGTGAATACACTTATATGGTTTTATGTATTTAAGTTCTTAAAAGTGATTAAATTCATTACTTATACGATATATGTATAAACATTATAGGTCATAAGTATTTAAGTCAAATAACGTTGCGTATGGTTATCGTTTTGAAAACTTAAGTTAGTAGTTTCAAAATATACATATAACTTATTGTTATTAATACAAAATGAGATATTAAAACATTCTTAGATCATGTTAAATATGTATATATACATATATATACACAAACGTATAATTATCATATGTTATATAGTTCGTGATATCATCGGTCAAACTAGACGGTCAAACGTTGTGTAAAACTCTTTTCAAAAACATAAATCTCAAAAATTTGGATTGCTTATCATGTTGGTAAGGTTTAATTTATGTAAATATTAATCTTACAAGTATAGAATGATCGAAAAAGTGCGGGTCATTACAGTACCTACCCGTTAAATAAATTTCGTCCCGAAATTTTAAAATTGTACCTATTTTGCGTCATCGGGAAACAAGTGTGGATACTTTTGTTTCATTTGATCCTCTCGTTCCCAAGTAAACTCGGGACCTCTTCGAGCGTTCCAACGAACCTTAACAATCGGTATGTTGCTCTGCTTGAGCTGTTTAACTTCACGGTCCATGATTTCGATTGGTTCTTCGACGAATTGTAGTTTCTCGTCGACATGGATTTCTTCAAGAGGAATGGTGAGGTCTTCCTTTGCAAGACACTTCTTCAGGTTTGAGACGTGAAAGGTATTATGTACTCCAGCGAGTTGTTGCGGTAACTCGAGCCGATAAGCTACCGGTCCAATGCGTTCGATGATCTTAAACGGGCCTACGTACCTTGGGTTCAGTTTACCCCTTTTTCCAAAACGTATCACACCTTTCCAAGGTGACACCTTTAGCATAACCATGTCCCCGACCTGAAACTCTAATGGTTTCCTTCGGACATCGGCGTAGCTCTTTTGGCGACTGCGGGCTGTTTTTAATCTCTCCTTGATTTGCACTATCTTCTCAGTCGTTTCATGTATGATCTCGGGACCAGTTAATTGTCGATCTCCTACTTCATTCCAACAAATAGGAGATCTACACTTCCTTCCGTACAATGCTTCGAATGGCGCAGCTTTAATGCTCGCATGATAACTATTATTATACGAGAATTCTGCTAACGGTAGATATTTATCCCATCCGTTTCCAAAATCGATCACACATGCCCTGAGCATGTCTTCAAGAGTCTGAATTGTTCTTTCACTCTGCCCGTCGGTCTGCGGATGATATGCGGTACTCATATCCAAACGAGTTCCTAGTGCCTCCTGTAGTGATTGCCAAAACTTTGAGGTAAATCTACTATCACGATCGGATATAATGGAAATAGGTATCCCATGCCTTGAAACAACTTCCTTTATATACAATCGTAATAGTTTCTCCATTCTATCCGTTTCCTTTATAGGCAAGAAATGTGCAGACTTGGTGAGACGATCAACAATCACCCAAATAGTGTCGTATCCCCAGGCAGTCTTTGGTAACTTCGTGATAAAATCCATGGTAATACCATCCCACTTCCATTCTGGGATTTCTGGTTGTTGAAGTAACCCTGACGGCTTCTGGTGTTCTGCTTTGACCTTAGAACAAGTTAAACACTCCCCAACATATGTTGCAACGTCGGTCTTTAAATTAGGCCACCAATAATGCGTCTTAAGATCTTGGTACATCTTTCCAACTCCAGGATGTATCGAATATCTTGTCTTATGTGCCTCATTTAATATCAACTTCCTTAATCCACCCAACTTCGGTACCCAAATACGATTTGCAAAATATCGAATTCCATCTTCCCGCATAACGAGTTGCTTCTCATACTTCTTCATTATTTCATTTCCTTTATTTTCTTTAGTAAGTGCTTCTCGTTGAACTTCTTTGATTTGTGAGTTGAGATTCATGCGAATTTTTATGTTCATTGCTCGAACTCGAATTGGTTCTCGTTCCTTTCTGCTTAAAGCATCGGCCACCACGTTTGCCTTCCCGGGATGATAACGAATTTCACAATCATAGTCGTTTATTAACTCGACCCACCTACGTTGCCTCATGTTCAATTGTTTCTGATCAAAAATATGTTGAAGGCTTTTATGATCAGTAAACACAGTGAATTTAACCCCATACAAGTAGTGTCTCCACATCTTTAATGCAAACACGACTGCTCCCAATTCTAGATCATGCGTCGTATAATTTCGCTCGTGAATCTTCAATTGTCGGGATGCAAATGCAATAACTTTCTTCCGTTGCATAAGAACACAACCAAAACCTTGTCGCGAAGCGTCACAATATATTTCAAAATCATCGTTCCCTTCTGGTAACGATAATATAGGCGCCGTAGTTAACTTCTTCTTTAGTAATTGAAATGCACTCTCCTGCTCAGAAGTCCATTCATATTTCTTCCCTTTTTGCGTTAACGCTGTCAACGGCTTAGCTATTCGGGAAAAATCTTGAATAAACCTTCTATAATAACCGGCTAAACCCAAAAATTGGCGTATCTGCGTTGGTGTCTTAGGAGTCTCCCATTTTTCAATGGCTTCAATTTTTGCTGGATCAACCTGAATTCCTTTGCTACTAACAACGTGGCCAAGAAATTGCACTTCTTTCAACCAGAAAGCACATTTAGAAAATTTAGCATATAGCTGTTCTTTTCTCAACAACTCTAATATCAACCTTAAATGCTGCTCATGCTCTTGCTCACTCTTGGAATAGATAAGAATATCATCAATGAAAACGATAACAAACTTATCTAAATATGGACTACAAACTCGATTCATGAGGTCCATGAATACAGCTGGCGCATTTGTCAACCCAAACGGCATGACCAAAAATTCGTAATGACCATAACGTGTCCGAAAAGCAGTTTTCGGAATGTCCTCTTCTTTGACACGTAATTGATGATAGCCCGATCTTAAGTCAATTTTTGAGTACACACATGATCCTTGGAGTTGATCAAATAAGTCGTCAATTCTCGGTAGTGGATACCGATTCTTGATAGTTAACTTATTTAATTCACGATAATCTATGCACATCCTAAAAGATCCATCTTTCTTTTTAACAAATAGAATCGGAGCTCCCCACGGTGAAGTACTTGGTCGTATGAATCCATGATCCAGTAATTCTTTTAACTGACTCTGAAGTTCTTTTAACTCGGACGGTGCAAGTCTATATGGAGCACGAGCCACTGGTGCAGCTCCTGGTACTAAATCTATTTGAAATTCTACAGATCTAAATGGAGGTAATCCCGGCAATTCTTCCGGAAAAACTTCAGGAAAATCTCTTGCCACAGGCACGTCGTTGATGCACTTTTCTTTCTTTTCGACTTTATTAACATGTGCTAAAATAGCGTAACATCCCTTTTCTAAACACTTCTTGGCTTTCAAACAGCTAATGAGTTTTAGCTTTGAATTACCCTTCTCTCCATAAATCATCACCGGTATTTTATCCTTACCAGGAATACGAATTGCCTTCTTGGCACAAACAACTTCCGCTCCTATTTTGGACATCCAGTCCATGCCGACTATTACATCAAAACCTCCTAATTCCACGGGTATTAAGTCGATCTTAAACGTTTCTCCGGCTAGATTTATTTCACAATCACGACAAATTTTATCGGCTTTAATTAGTTTACCATTAGCTAACTCAATCAAGTACTTAGCATCTAGAGGTAATGATGAACAATTCAATTTAGTGTAAAAATTTATACACACGTAACTTCTATCAGCACCAGTATCAAATATAATAGATGCGGATAAGTTATTAATGGTAAACGTACCCGTAACAAGCTCCGGGTCTTCACATGCCTCTTTAGCATTAATAACAAATGCTCTTCCACGTGCAGGTTCGATATTCTTCTCTGGATTCGGGCACTGGCTCTTATAGTGGCCTTGTTTTCCACACCCAAAACAAGTAATGTTAGCCAAAGCAGTTCTATTTGCGTTGGTGGCAGGAGTCTTGTTACCATTTGTAACGAGAGCCTTACAATCTTCAGCAAGATGTCCCTGTCTATTGCATTTAGTGCACAACACACTACAGTAACCAAAATGATGTTTGTGACATCGGTTGCATAAAGGACTTTGTCCTTTGTAACCAAAACCTGAACCACTACCCGCACCTTTCGGGGTTTCTTGTTTCTTAAAAGTTTGTTGTTGATTACCTCGATCATAGCTTCCATTCCACTTTCTCTTGTTACCTGATACCTTCACATCAGTATTGAATGCTTTCTTATCCAAAATGACCTGATCCATTAGCTCGTTTGCCATGGTTATAGCTTCATGAATTGTCTTAGGTTTCGATGCTGTAACATTTGCCTTGACCTTTTTGGGCAAACCATCTTTGTACATTTCAATCTTCCGTTCTTCGGTTGGAACCAATTCAGGACATAGCAAAACTAATTCCATGAATCGCTGATTGTAGTTGGTGATTTCAGTACCAACCACCTTCAGACTTCGTAACTCATCTTCCAACTTCCTAACCTCGTTCCTTGGACAATATTCATTGATTAACATTGTTTTGAATTCTTCCCACGGAGTATCATAAGCTACATCTCCTCCTACAGCCTTCACATAATTTTTCCACCACGTGAGTGCACTATCTTGTAAAGTGCACGATGCAAACTTGGTCATGTCTTTTTCATCACAACCACTGATTTTGAACACCGTCTCCATCTTTTCTATCCACCGGGTTAAACCGATCGGTCCTTCTGTTCCACTGAATGATGAGGGCTTGCAAGCTTGAAAAGTTTTGTAAGTGCACCCCACACGAGGATTTGGGTTAACTGCAGCACCTCTTGCAGCCTCGACCCATAACATTCTGTCGTTCACTCGCTGATTGATGAGTTCCTGGATTTCTTGTTCCGTCATTCGGTTCAATCGCGCCATATTCTTCTATAAGAATGAAAAGAAAATAATTATTCACATGGAATATTATAGATGTAGTGTATATTTACAGTACATTATAGCTTATTAATAATATGAACCAGGTATTATTATAAAAGCCTTTTCTTCTTATTAGCGTTTTATAATTATATCTAGGGTAGTACCTACCCGTTAATGTTCATACTTAATAGCTTAGTACAGAATCAATTACTACAATCTAAATAATACTTAACCATGGAAAATTATTGCATTTCACACTTCACTATTTTACATATGCTTATCTTACATCAAACTTTAAGCAAACCACACTAATAATATTATACAAAACATTATATGATTCCATGGCTTAATACGGCAGTGCATCGTTCGGTCTATTTTCTAGGACGTTTAGTTCCAATGAATGGCCTAACGCTTATCCTAACTGTCTGCCTATATTTTGGCGGTGGGGCTGAAGAACTAGATGCCGGGACAGCACGAATAGGAATAGCGGGAATAGGGGTGGTAGTGTTTAGTGGAGTTGGTGCCACATCATCCTCCCTAAACTCGGGATTTGAATTTTCTAATTCATTAGCTTTTCGTTTCTTTCCTTGTTCGAACTTGTCTTTCGTAATTTCCTCGGGTTCACTTTCCTCCTCGGGTTCACTTTCCAGATTTTCTATAGTTGGTTCATCCGGAATTTGTGAGTCTTCCCCAAAGATATTATTTTCGTCATCGGATAGGTTAATGACTGGAACACCATCTGAAGATTCTGATTCGGAGTCGCTGAATGTGATAATAAGTTTCGAGCCCGACATCTATCACACAACAACTAACCCATTAGTACTACATAATATTTACATATAAATTTTAACCAACAGTGATAAGCAATGGTTTTTGAAATCAGACCCGGTCAAAGTCCAGACTTACTAATGTATCCTAACGACTTATCAGTTAGACACACTAATGCAAACCTGGTTCGCTAAGACCACCGCTCTGATACCACATGTCATAACCCGTCCTTAACCATAAGAACGCGTTAGATAACGTATGATTTCATTGCGAGGTATTGACCTCTATATGAGACATTTTTGAAAGAAAACTGCATATATTATACATTGCAAACCATAACCATTATTTTTGTTACAAGCTTAAGACAATAAAAAGAAGATTAACGTTTAGCGATAATCTTCGACTTACAAACTTTACAAATGATGACAACAACACGGTTTCTAGCATATTTTACAATACAACATCTCGGATATGCAGTTTTATTTTTGACACAAACATGCGTACGCAAGATCCTGGTTAGATCCAACATGATGCAGCGGAAGCTTTAGAAATCACCTGAGAATAGACATGTTTTAAAACGTCAACATAAAGTTGGTGAGATATAGGTTTAGTGCCGGCAGCAATATATATATAGACCACAAGATTTCATATATAAACAGTTTAATAAAAATATTCTAAGTGGTTGAGCACTTGGTAACCATACTTAACATTTAATCACGTCGCATATTCCCTTTATTATGAAATCTTACTACACCGTACCAAGTGTAGTCACGAAACGAAGTACTGTGCAACCGTTGAATACTGGTCGTCCAGTCCGGTTGGGGTTGTCAGGCCCTATAGATCTATCAACAGGATTCGCGTTTACAATACCGCTGTAAATATTAGTTACCAAGCTACAGGGAAGTATGCCAGTGGTACAACTCAACGTAGAATATATTTTTCAATTACTTGTGTCCATATCGTAAAACATAAAATACATGTATTCTCATCCCGAAATATTTAGAGTTTAAAAGTGGGACTATATACTCACTCTTGTCTTGATGATATATATATTTTGACTCGGTCTTCCGGTTGATATCACGAACCTATCCATATATAATATATCAATACCTTTTCTTTTTAAACAACGTTTCATATATATTCTGGTTATACTTTTAATACTTTTTATAATTCCTTAGTCCGTAGTTAGCAGTTCGTTGTTAGTAATTCAATTTTAATGGTTCATATTTAGATGTTTAATAAACCCCCAACGAAATAAATAAAACCCCCAACGTATATGTATTGGTCGAGATTAATCTTGACCCACGGTACCGGTGTTGTCAAATGACGTGTTGCGTACATAAAGTACCGGTGTTGTCAAATGACGTGTTGCGTACAAACATGGGATCTTATGATTAATCTTCTCGTGTTGTTTACGGGTGATCCTGAACCATATAAAATTGAATTATGAGTACATATATATAAAATATCATGTTATCTTAAAAAGATGTGATTTATTTTAATTTTCTCCAATTAATCCCGAAGTTAAACTAGTCTTGGATAGCCAATTTTATTTCGGTCATAGTTTCTTTGTTACAACTCCGTTTTCGTTGATTCAACTTGCCATCTCCTTGGATCGAGTTCCTCTTTAAGACTATGAACTATAAATATCTTAGTTTGTATTCAAAATAACACGGCATAGGTAAAACTTTAGTGAAACATATGAAGTTAAACATTTTGTTACAACAAAATCATTTAATGACCATTTTTCCAAAAATACTTATACTTTGAAAAACCAAGTTTTACCTTGTTAAATTAACATATAAATAAGTTATGTTACATGTCTTGAAGTATTTTAAAAGTTAAGTTAGAAGGATCTATTTAGTTTGCAAACAAGTTTGAAAACATTCAAACTATGTTCTTGTTGTTAAACTTTTGTACCACAAAATAAGATAGCTATATATATATGAATCGAAGAAGGTTATGAACATAGATTCTACCTCAAGTTCCTTGGATTAGGTTTCTGTAAAAGAGGAGTAAGAAGCTAGAATCAAAAGGGTGATAGAAGTGGATGAAAGATTGGAAGTAAGTTGGTGTTCTTGGAAGGATTTCTTGAAGTGTTTTTGTAAGGTTTTCTTATGAGATTTAAGTGTTGTTTTTGAAGCTAAATGATGGAGAAAATGCTTGGAGATGATCAAGTATGAAGTTAAGAGTATTTTGAGAGAGAAATGGAAGTGTAAGTATGAGAAAATGGGGTGAAGAAATGGTGTGCATGCATAAAAACGTTTTTAGGTTATAAAGGAAAAAAAAGATACCTAACTTTGTTTTCTTGCTAAATAATTCATGCTACTTGACAAATGGTTGGTTCCACATGTTTCTTAATCATTTAAGGCTGCTAAGGAGCAGATTTTTATTGGTATATACCAATAGTAAATACATCTAGAAGCTGCGTATGATACGAGTACATATACTCTAGATATACGTATAGAAATTTTGTGAAAAATGGAATGAGGATTCAAATATAGCTATCTTTTGTGAATACACTTATATGGTTTTATGTATTTAAGTTCTTAAAAGTGATTAAATTCATTACTTATACGATATATGTATAAACATTATAGGTCATAAGTATTTAAGTCAAATAACGTTGCGTATGGTTATCGTTTTGAAAACTTAAGTTAGTAGTTTCAAAATATACATATAACTTATTGTTATTAATACAAAATGAGATATTAAAACATTCTTAGATCATGTTAAATATGTATATATACATATATATACACAAACGTATAATTATCATATGTTATATAGTTCGTGATATCATCGGTCAAACTAGACGGTCAAACGTTGTGTAAAACTCTTTTCAAAAACATAAATCTCAACAATTTGGATTGCTTATCATGTTGGTAAGGTTTAATTTATGTAAATATTAATCTTACAAGTATAGAATGATCGAAAAAGTGCGGGTCATTACATTTGTTAAACTTTGTAGATGGCCGCCAATAACAACAACAACATACCAAACGCACCACTTAACCTAAACAACCTATCATTAAGGTCTCTCTTAGAGAAAGACAAACTCAACCATACCAACTTTATGGATTGGTTCCGCAATCTTCGGATTGTCCTCAAACAAGAGGATAAAGCGTATGTACTTGAGGACCCCATTCCCGATCAACCGGATGAGGATGATGAGGAGGCAATGGCCTTTTACGATAAGTATTGCCGCGACTCCCTTCAAGTCTCATGCCTAATGCTTGGGACTATGATTCCCGAACTCCAAAAGGATTTCGAGCATCATAGTGCATACGACATGATAACGCAATTGAAGGAGATGTTCCATCAACAAGCACGTGTCGAGCGTTTCGAGACCGTTCGGGCGCTACATGCTTGTCGTATGGACGATACCCAATCGGTTTCATCTTATGTGCTTAAGATGAAAAGCCTTATTGATCGTGCTAACCGTCTTAACCTAAACATATCAAATGAGTTAGCCACCGATCTTATCCTTAACTCCCTATCAAAAAGGTTTGATCAATTTGTAATTAATTACAATATGAATGGGATGGATAAAAGCATAGGTGAGCTTCACGGTATGCTTAGAATGGCGGAAACTAGCATGGGTAAAAGGGCTTTACCCGTGTTAGCAATCGATCAAGGTGGATCCAAAGGTAAGACCTCTAAGCCAAAGGTGGCTAAGAGAAAAGGACCCGCCTATCAAGGCAAAGGGAAGGGGAAGATGGTTACCCCAACCATCAACAAGGCTAAGAAGCAAAAGGTAGCTGAGAAGGCAAACCCCAAAGAAGACCCGTGTTTCGGTTGCGGTGAAATGGGTCACTGGAAGCGAAATTGCCCGGTCTATCTTAAGGAGTTGAAGGACAAGAGGGATGCAGGGCAAACCTCAGGTAACGTATATATGGTATATATTGAGCTTAATATTACTTCTTCTAATACATGTGTATTAGACACAGGATGTGTAACTCATATTTGCAATTCTTTGCAGGGGTTCAAAAGAAGTGATCATATGGCGGGAACATCAAGTCTCTATATGGGCAATGGTGCAAAGGTGCATGTTAAAGCTCAAGGAGATTTTGTTTTGAAGCTTCCAAGCGGATTGGAACTTATTTTAGAAAATGTTTTGTATGCTCCGGATTTGTGTAGAAACATTATTTCTATTTCTCGCTTAAAACAATGTGGTTTTTATCTTAATTTTGTTAATGATGATATCCATGTTTATTTAGATAATGTATTCTATTTTAAGGCTTCGCCTTCAAATGGAATTTATGAATTGGTTCATGATGACACATCATCTAGTAGCTCAATATACCATACTAGCACCAAGAAACTCAAAAGGGATTTGAGTGATTCCTACTTATGGCATTGTCGCCTTGGTCACATAAACAAGAACCGAATGCGTACACTTCAAATGTATGGACTTTTGAAATCAAATGAAATGGACTCATTTGATGTATGTGAATCTTGTTTACAAGGCAAAATGACTAAAGCGCCTTTCAAAGGGACCTATAAAAGGGCTAAGGACTTATTGGGATTAATACATTCGGATGTATGTGGACCCTTTAAGCCCATAGCTAGGAATGGTGAAAGATACTTCATTACTTTCATTGATGACTTCAGTCGTTTTGGATATGTCTACTTGTTAAGACATAAGGACGAAACTTTTGAAGCATTCAAAGAATATCAAAGCGAAGTACAAAATCAACTCAATAAGACAATCAAGGTACTTCGTACCGATAGAGGAGGTGAATACCTAAGCGATGCTTTCCAAGATCATCTTAGGAGTTGTGGGATTATCTCACAACTTACTCCACCCGGAACACCCCAACTTAATGGAGTTTCCAAAAGGAGGAACCGAACCCTAATGGATATAGTTCGATCTATGATGGCTAGAAGCACGTTACCTCTATCATTTTGGGGTTATTGTCTATGCTCCGCGGCTCGTATTTTAAATATGGCCCCAACCAAGAAAGTGGAACGAATACCTCATGAGATGTGGTTTGGAAAACCTCCATCTCTATCATACTTAAAGGTATGGGGATGTGAAGCTTATCCTAAGCGTTACGTCCCTAATAAGTTGAATGCTCGATCCACGAAGTGTATCTTCATAGGATATCCCAAGGATAATATGGGATATTATTTCTATGATCCATCCGAGCAGAATGTATTTGTTGCTCGGAAGGCAGAATTCCTTGAAACTAAGTTCCTAATGGAAGGAAGTAGTGAAAGGAAGATAGATCTTGAAGAGGTTCAAGATCAAATAGATGATACACAATTGGTTGACACTAGCACTCAACATGAAAATGTTGATAGTGATCAAATGGATGATCAAAATACACAAGACATTCGTAGATCTGGTAGGATTAGCAATCCTCCTGAGAGATATGGTTTTCTCATAGATGGTTGCTATACGGTTGATTTGGATGAACCAACAAACTACCAAGATGCTTTATCAAGGATTGATAAAGATAAATGGCAGGAAGCCATGAAATCTGAGATGCAATCCATGTATGACAACCAAGTTTGGGAACTTGTTACGCAACCTCCTGGCTCTAGGCTAGTTGATTGTAAATGGCTTTTCAAAATGAAAACCGACATACATGGAAACTTGGATACATACAAAGCTAGACTTGTAGCAAAAGGTTTCACTCAAACTCAAGGGATTGATTATGATGAAACTTTCTTGCCAGTGGCAATGCTAAAGTCTATTAGGATATTATTTGCCATTGCTGCTCACTATGACTATGAAATATGGCAAATGGATGTCAAAACCGCTTTCCTAAATGAATATCTTGAGGAAGATGTTTATATGGTACAGCCCGAAGGTTTTGTTGATCCGAAAAATCCTAAAAAGGTATGCAAGTTAAAGAAATCAATCTACGGATTGAAACAAGCATCTAGAATGTGGAATCATCGTTTTAATGAAGAGGCAAAGAAATTTGGCTTCATTAAAAATGGTGATGAAGCTTGTGTATACAAGAAGGCTAGTGGGAGCTCTATAATGTTCCTTGTGCTATATGTGGATGATATATTATTGTTTGGGAATGATATAACCACAATGCAAGAGGTCAAAACTTGGCTAAAAGGTTGCTTCTCCATTAAGTATCTTGGAGAAGCACAATACATATTGGGGATTGGGATCTATAGGAATAGATCCAAGAGATTGATAGGTTTAAGTCAAAGTACATACATTGACAAAATCTTGAAAAGGTTCAAGATGGAAAACTCTAAGAAAGGTTTGGTACCTATTCAAAGAGGAACTGTTCTCAGTTCATCTCAGTGTCCTACCACGAAAGATGAACAAGAGAGAATGAAGAAAGTCCCATACGCATCTGCTATTGGTTCTATCATGTATGCAATGATATGTACTAGACCGGATGTGTCATGCGCTCTAAGCTTGACAAGTAGATACCAGAATAACCCAGAAAACAGTCATTGGATTGCTGTTAAAAGTATATTGAAATACCTTAGGAGGACTAAGGATATGTTTCTAATATATGGGTCTGGTGAGGAGGAACTCGCTGTAAAAGGTTACGTGGATGCGATTTTCCAAACTGATCGAGATGACTCTCGATCACAATCCGGCTATGTCTTCACATTCAATGGAGGTGCGGTCTCTTGGAAGAGTTCAAAACATGATGTTGTTGCTCTATCCACTACAGAGTCGGAGTACATCGCCGCATCATTGGCAGCTCAGGAAGCTGCATGGATGAAGAAATTCATCGACGACTTAGGAGTAGTCCCTTCCATTCAGGACCCTCTTGAGATCTTTTGTGACAACGAGGGTGCGATTGCTCAAATCAAGGAACCTCGTGCTCATCAAAAGACCCGTCACATTGAGCGGAGATTCAACTACATAAGGGATGAAGTTGAAAAGGGGAAGATATGTATTCGCAAAGTTCACACAGATCTTAATATGGCGGATCCTCTCACGAAGCTCTTACATGGACCAAAACATGCAGGACATGTTTGTGCATTAGGGCTTCGATATTCTAGTGATTGGTCATGATCTATTTTAGGTATTGTAACGGAACGAAATTGTTCAAACTCATTAATATAATTATGGTATTAATTTATTTTGAGTTATGTTCCTATTTTGCATATTTTATCCATGAATAAGTAATTATTCTAAATTCCGTAGTCGATCACATTTGTGGGAGAAAATGTGAGGTTTAGACTATTGTGAACTTGGATTGGTATACATTCACGGGATGAATGTGGGGCAAGGTTGCAACCAAGGTTCATAGATATTTGTTGGATATAAATATTGGAAGACCCGCTCTCAAGATTTACTAAATGGAGCCTTTGTGGTTGATCACATGTAATCTTGAGTAAAGGTGAATATCATTGTATCCTCTGACCTGAGATACGTATTGGGTTCGGATATTTACCAGGTATTGTGCCTTGATTCTTTCTTTCGCTATTCTGAAATATGGTAGTTCATAAGGAAGAGCTCAGGTATAATGCATGGTATGTATTTAGGACATATGTAGTCAAGATGGAATTTGTCCCTCTTATTTGTTGAGAGTCAGATGTTTAAGGCCTGATAAAGTTAAATCTATAAGAGAGTGATCACTCTGTGTCTCTTGGATTTAACATGACATCTAGGACGAAAGGATACTATGAAAGATTTACCTATTCATATTCGAGATGGGAACTCGAAAGGGATGATGTTATTGAATGGCACAAAGTCATAACATATTGGGGGTGATGGATGGTCGTTAGGTGGTATCCATCACTTGCATTAATTCATATGTTTCTCGTGCAAGTGGGAGATTGAAGGTTTTCGTATGCCCAAGAGACATATTGAATTAATGTGGCTAATATGTTATGATCCAAGTCGGGTCATACCCAATAACAAGCTTACCGACACCTTATACGTATTTAATCTTAACGGTTGGATCGTTAAATAAATACGCGACACTTGAACTTTAGAAAATCGGTTTTCTAAAGAATCATCACTTGGGATAAATTATTTGGATAATTTATATATAATTGTTTATAGGTTTAAATGATTATATTGTGTTATATTTTATAAAAGGTTTTATAAAATATATAAGTAACAAATTAATACATAAGTTTATAACAAGTTTTAAACCTTTTATAAACTTCATGTATTATTTATATATGGATATAATATTGGCAGTTTTTGGCTCTCCAAGACAACCCCATGCTCAATATTCTTGTTACTTTTTATAATACACATATACCAAGTGCATGCTAGTTGATATTAACCAAGCTTGACTCATTCTTTATGAGAGATAGTTTCAAAACACATAAAAAAACTCCCTCTTGAAGCTGCTGGTCGATTTCAATCAGCTCAAAAGGGTAGTGTTCTTGCTTGGTTTGCTAGTTAATAAGTGTCTAAAATTCTAACCAATTATAAGGGTGGTGTTGGTGATCAAAGCTTGGGGTATGCTACACTTGAGGCTTCAAGTTAGAAGCTTAAATTCATTAATATTCATCAACATATAGCTGCTGTCCCTGGTTGATTTTTCAGCTCATTATAAGGGTTTTCAAGCTATATAACAAGGGTGTTAAGGTTATAAAGTCTAGTAAACTTAAGGGTGGTGTTGGAGGACAAAAGTCTTGAAGGTTCATACACTTAATCATCATATTTCAAGCCCTTTTGGACAGCCCTCAAACTAGTTTTGAGGAGGTATAATCTCTATCCTTTCTTGTTAGTTTGTAAGTATTATTTCACAACTTGATCAATGGGGTTTAACTTTAAATTGGTTTAAAGATTAACAAGTTTAAATTGGTAATTACACGCTTCCGTTTTTCTTATAATCATAAATGGTTTTAAGAGTATATGAACTTGTTATATCCCAACACCGATCGGATTGAAACGGTGGACTGAGAAGGTCGAATCGGTGTTTGCCATAAGTAAGTGTACTGAAGAGGACAAAGTGAAGTACGCTACGCATACCTTCACAGGTTCTGCGTTAACATGGTGGAATACCTATCTAGAGCAAGTGGGACAAGATGATGCTTACGCACTACCGTGGTCAGCATTCAAGCACTTGATGAACGAGAAGTACCGTCCCAGAACTGAGGTCAATAAGCTCAAGACAGAACTTAGAGGGTTACGAACACAAGGATTTGATATTACCATGTACGAAAGACGATTCACAGAATTGTGCTTATTGTGTTCGGGAGCGTTCGAAGATGAGGAAGAGAAGATCGACGCGTTTGTGAAAGGATTACCGGAAAGAATTCAAGAAGATATAAGTTCACACGAGCCCGCCTCCATACAACAGGCATGTAGAATGGCTCACAAACTAGTGAACCAGATTGAAGAAAGAATTAAAGAACAGACTGCTGAAGAGGCCAATGTGAAGCAAGTCAAAAGAAAGTGGGAGGAAAACGGTGATAAGAATCACCAATACAACAACAACAGCAATTACAACAATAATCGCAACAATTATCCCGACAATCGCAACATCAATCGCAACTACAACAAACGGCCCAACAACAACAACAACAACAACAACAACAACAACAATAACAACAACAACAACAGCAACTACAACAATCATCCCAGCAACAATAACTATCGCAACAACAACAACAACAATCAGAAGCAGCTATGCTAAAGGTGTGAAAAGTATCACTCGGGGTTCTGCACCAAATTTTGCAACAAGTGTAAAAGAAATGGTCATAGCGCGGCGAAATGTGAGGTCTACGGACCAGGGGTTAACAGAACGAAAGGAACAAATGGTGTCGGAACGAGTAATGGCGGAGCAAGTAGTGTCGGAGCAAGTTATGCCAATGTAGTTTGTTATAAATGTGGAAAACCGGGCCACATTATTAGAAATTGCCCGAACCAGGAGAACACGAATGGACAAGGCCGCGGAAGAGTTTTCAATATTAATGTGGCAGAGGCATAGGAAGACCCGGAGCTTGTTACGGGTACGTTTCTTATTGACAATAAATCTGCTTATGTTTTATTTGATTCGGGTGCGGATAGAAGCTATATGAGTAGAGATTTTTGTGCTAAATTAAGTTGTCCATTGACGCCTTTGGATAGTAAATTTTTACTCGAATTAGCAAATGGTAAATTAATTTCAGCAGATAATATATGTCGAAATCGAGAAATTAAACTGGTTAGCGAAACATTTAAGATTGACTTGATACCAGTAGAGTTAGGGAGTTTTGATGTGATAATCGGTATGGACTGGTTGAAAGAAGTGAAAGCAGAGATTGTTTGTTACAAAAAATGCAATTCGCATTATACGAGAAAAAGGAAAACCCTTAATGGTGTACGGAGAAAAGGGCAACACGAAGCTACATCTTATTAGTAATTTGAAGGCACAAAAACTAATAAGAAAATGTTGCTATGCTGTTCTAGCACACGTCGAGAAAGTACAAACTGAAGAAAAGAGCATCAATGATGTTCCCGTCGCAAAAGAATTTCCCGATGTATTTCCGAAAGAATTACCGGGATTACCCCCACATCGATCCGTTGAATTTCAAATAGATCTTGTACCAGGAGCTGCACTAATAGCTCGTGCTCCTTACAGACTTGCACCCAGCGAGATGAAAGAACTGCAAAGCCAATTACAAGAACTTTTATAGCGTGGTTTCATTCGACCAAGCACATCACCGTGGGGAGCTCCTGTTTTGTTTGTCAAGAAGAAAGATGGTACATTCAGGTTGTGTATCGACTACCGAGAGTTGAACAAACTTACCATCAAGAACCGCTACCCACTACCGAGAATCGACGACTTATTTGATCAACTACAAGGCTCGTCTGTTTATTCAAAGATTGATTTACGTTCCGGGTATCATCAAATGCGGGTGAAAGAAGATGATATTCCAAAGACTGCTTTCAGAACACGTTACGGTCATTACGAGTTTATGGTTATGCCGTTTGGATTGACTAACGAACCAGCTATGTTCATGGACCTTATGAACCGAGTGTGTGGACCATACCTTGACAAGTTTCTCATTGTTGTCATTGATGACATACTTATTTACTCAAAGAATGACCAAGAACACGGTGAACATTTGAGAAAGGTGTTAGAAGTATTGAGGAAGGAAGAATTGTACGTTAAGTTTTCAAAGTGTGCATTTTAGTTGGAAGAAGTTCAATTCCTCGGTCACATAGTGAACAAAGAAGGTATTAAGGTGGATCCGGCAAAGATAGAAACTGTTGAAAAGTGGGAAACCCCGAAAACTCCGAAACACATACGCCAGTTTTTAGGACTAGCTGGTTACTACAGAAGGTTCATTCAAGACTTTTCCAGAATAGCAAAACCCTTGACTGCATTAACGCATAAAGGCAAGAAATTTGAATGGAAGGATGAACAAGAGAAAGCGTTCCAGTTATTGAAGAAAAAGCTAACTACGGCACCTATATTGTCATTGCCTTAAGGGAATGATGATTTTGTGATTTATTGTGACGCAACAAAGCAAGGTCTCGGTTGTGTATTAATGCAACGAACAAAGGTGATTGCTTATGCGTCTGGACAATTGAAGATTCACGAACAAAATTATACGACGCATGATTTGGAATTAGGCGCGGTTGTTTTTGCATTAAAGAAAAGTATTATATATACCGACCACAAAAGTCTTCAACACATATTTAATCAGAAACAACTGAACATGAGGCAGCGTAGGTGGATTGAATTGTTGAATGATTACGACTTTGAGATTCGTTACCACTCGGGGAAGGAAAATGTGGTAGCCGACGCCTTGAGCAGGAAGGACAGAGAACCCATTCGAGTAAAATCTATGAATATAATGATTCACAATAACCTTACTACTCAAATAAAGGAGGCGCAACAAGGAGTTTTAAAAGAGGGAAATTTAAAGGATGAAATACCCAAAGGATCGGAAAAGCATCTTAATATTCAGGAAGACGAAACCCGGTATAGGGCTGAAAGGATTTGGGTACCAAAATTTGGAGATATGAGAGAAATGGTACTTAGAGAAGCTCATAAAACTAGATACTCAATACATCCTGGAACGGGGAAGATGTACAAGGATCTCAAGAAACATTTTTGGTGGCCGGGTATGAAAGCCGATGTTGCTAAATACGTAGGAGAAAGTTTGACATGTTCTAAGGTCAAAGCTGAGCATTAGAAACCATCAGGTCTACTTCAACAACCCGAAATTCCGGAATGGAAATGGGAAAACATTACCATGGATTTCATCACTAAATTGCCAAGGACTGCAAGTGGTTTTGATACTATTTGGGTAATAGTTGATCGTCTCACCAAATCAGCACACTTCCTGCCAATAAGAGAAGATGACAAGATGGAGAAGTTAGCACGACTGTATTTGAAGGAAGTCGTCTCCAGACATGGAATACCAATCTCTATTATCTCTGATAGGGATGGCAGATTTATTTCAAGATTCTGGCAGACATTACAGCAAGCATTAGGAACTCGTCTAGACATGAGTACTGCCAATCATCCACAAACTGATGGCAGAGTGAAAGTATGATACAAACGCTTGAAGACATGCTACGAGCATGTGTTATTGATTTCGGAAATAGTTGGGATCGACAGTGCAGGTATCCGATTTGTTGGAGTGAAGTAGGGGATAGACAGATTACGGGTCCGGAGATAATACAAGAAACTACCGAGAAGATCATCCAAATTCAACAACGGTTGAAAACCGCCCAAAGTCGACAAAAGAGCTACGCTGACATTAAAAGAAAAGATATAGAATTTGAAATTGGAGAGATGGTCATTCTTAAAGTTACACCTTAGAAAGGCGTTGTTCGATTTGGTAAACGAGGGAAATTAAATCCAAGGTATATTGGACCATTCAAGATTATTGATCGTGTCGGACCTTTAGCTTACCGACTTGAGTTACCTCAACAACTCACGGCTGTACATAACACTTTCCATGTCTCGAATTTGAAGAAATGTTTTGCTAAAGAAGATCTCACTATTCTGTTAGATGAAATCCAAATCAACGAAAAACTTCAATTTATCGAAGAACCCGTCGAAATAATGGATCGTGAGGTTAAAAGACTTAAGCAAAACAAGATACCAATTGTTAAGGTTCGATGGAATGCTCGTAGAGGACCCGAGTTCACCTGGGAACGAGAAGATCAGATAAAAAAGAAATACCCGCACTTATTTCCAGAAGATACGTCAACACCTCCAACTGCTTAAAATTTCGGGACGAAATTTATTTAACGGGTAGGTACTGTAGTGACCCGAACTTTTTCATGTTTATATATATTAAATGAAATTGTTATTTACATGATTAAGTGTTTCCAATATGTTAAGCAATCAAACTTGTTAAGACCTGATTAATTGAAATAGGTTTCATATAGACAATTGACCACCCAAGTTGACCGGTGATTCACGAACGTTAAAACTTGTAAAAACTATATGATGACATATATATGGATATATATATATATAGTTAACATGATATTATGATAAGTAAACATATCATTAAGTATATTAACAATGAACTACATATGTAAAAACAAGACTACTAACTTAATGATTTTGAAACGAGACATATATGTAACGATTATCGTTGTAACGACATTTAATGTATATATATCATATTAAGAGATATTTATACATCATAATATCATGATAATATAATAATTTAAAATCTCATTTGATATTATAAACATTGGGTTAACAACACTTAACAAGATCGTTAACCTAAAGGTTTCAAAATAACACTTACATGTAACGACTAACGATGACTTAACGACTCAGTTAAAATGTATATACATGTAGTGTTTTAATATGTATTCATACACTTTTTAAAGACTTCAAGACACTTATCAAAATACTTCTACTTAACAAAAATGCTTACAATTACATCCTCGTTCAGTTTCATCAACAATTCTACTCGTATGCACCCGTATTTGTATTCGTACAATACACAGCTTTTAGATGTATGTACTATTGGTATATACACTCCAATGATCAGCTCTTAGCAGCCCATGTGAGTCACCTAACACATGTGGGAACCATCATTTGGTAACTAGCATGAAATATCTCATAAAATTACAAAAATATGAGTAATCATTCATGACTTATTTACATGAAAACAAAATTACATATCCTTTATATCTAATCCATACACCAACGACTAAAAACACCTACAAACACTTTCATTCTTCAATTTTCTTCATATAATTGATCTCTCTCAAGTTCTATCTTCAAGTTCTAAGTGTTCTTCATAAATTCCAAAAGTTCTAGTTTCATAAAATCAAGAATACTTCCAAGATTGCAAGTTTACTTCCAAGTTTTCTAAATCCATTCCAAGTAATCATCCAAGATGAAGAAACCTTTGTTACTTACAGTAGGTTATCTTTCTAATACAAGGTAATAATCATATTCAAACTTTAATTCAATTTCTATAACTATAACAATCTTATTTCGAGTGGAAATCTTACTAAAATTATTTTCGTGTCATGATTCTGCTTCAAGAACTTTCAAGCCATCCAAGGATCCTTTGAAGCTAGATCGATTTTTTTCATTTCCAATAGGTTTATTCAAGGAACTTGAGGTAGTAATGATGTTCATAACATCATTCAATTCATACATAAAAAGCTGTCTTATTCAACGTTATAAACTTGTAATCACTAGAACATAGTTTAGTTAATTCTAAACTTGTTCGCAAATAAAGTTAATCCTTATAACTAGACTTTTAAAATCAACTAACCACATGTTCTATATCTATATGATATGCTAACTTAATGATTTAAAACCCAGAAACACGATAAACACCATAAAACTGGATATACGCTGTCGTAGTAAAACCGGGGGCTGTTTTGGTTGGGATAATTAAAAGCTAAGAAGAACTTTGATTTAAAAACTATACTTCTAGAAAAATGATTTTTCTTATGAACATGAAACTATATCTAAAAATCATGGTTAAACTCAAAGTGATATGTTTTTCAAAATGGTCATCAAGATGTCGTTCTTTCGACGAAAATGACTACCTCTTTCAAAAACGACTTGTAACTTGTATTTCCGACTATAAACTTATACTTTTTCTATTTATATTCATAAATTTAAGTTCAATACGAAACCGTGGCCACTGGAATCACTCAAAATGGATTAGAAACGAAGAAACGGCGAGTAAAACAAGATTGATAAAAACTACTCATTTTACCTACGTGAAAGTTAGTAATAAATCTATTACAACCATAACCTAATCAACTTATATTTTATATTATGTAATCTTGAGATACCATAGACATGTATACAATGTTTCAACCTATCATGTCGACCCATCTATATATATATTGCGGAACAACCATAGACACTCTATATGTGAATGTTGGAGTTAGCTATACAGGGTTGAGGTTGATTCCAAAATATATATATATAGTTTGAGTTGTGATCAATACTGAGATACGTATACACTGGGTCGTGGATTGGTTCAAGATAATATTTATCGATTTATTTCTGTACATCTAACTGTGGACAACTAATTGTAGGTTACTAACGAGGACAGCTGACTTAATAAACTTAAAACATCAAAATGTATTAAAAGTATTGTAAATATATTTTTAACATACTTTGATATATATGTATATATTGTTATAGGTTCGTGAATCAACCAGTGGCCAAGTCTTACTTCCCGATGAAGTAAAAATCTGTGAAAGTGAGTTATAGTCCCACTTTTAAAATCTAATATTTTTGGGATGAGAATACATGAAGGTTTTATAAATGATTTACAAAATAGACACAAGTACGTGAAACTACATTCTATGGTTGAATTATCGAAATCGAATATGCCCCTTTTTATTAAGTCTGGTAATCTAAGAATTAGGGAACAGACACCCTAATTGGCGCGAATCCTAAAGATAGATCTATTGGGCCTAACAAACCCCATCTAAAGTACCGGATGCTTTAGTACTTCGAAATTTATATCATATCCAAAGGGTGTCCCGGAATGATGGGGATATTCTTATATATGCATCTTGTTAATGTCGGTTACCAGGTGTTCACCATATGAATGATTTTTATCTCTATGTATGGGATGTGTATTGAAATATGAAATCTTGTGGTCTATTGTTACGATTTGATATATATAGGTTAAACCTATAACTCACCAACATTTTTGTTGACGTTTAAAGCATGTTTATTCTCAGGTGAATACTAAGAGCTTCCGCTGTTGCATACTAAAATAAGGATAAGATTTGGAGTCCATGTTTGTATGATATTGTGTAAAAACTGCATTCAAGAAACTGATTTCGATGTAACATATTTGTATTGTAAACCATTATGTAATGGTCGTGTGTAAACAGGATATTTTAGATTATCATTATTTGATAATCTACGTAAAGCTTTTTTAACCTTTATTTATGAAATAAAGGTTATGGTTTGTTTTAAAAATGAATGCAGTCTTTGAAAAACGTCTCATATAGAGGTCAAAACCTCGCAACGAAATCAATTAATATGGAACGTTTTTAATCAATAAGAACGGGACATTTCATAAATTCTTTCAAATTTTTAAAAAAATTTTAATTCAAACACTTGGTTACCATTAAAAAAAAAATACTAGTAACGCAGTAGTTGTATTAGAATCTAGTGCTCTCTGATAATAAAGAACAGCCCTACTCTTATATACTGACTACCCAATTCTAGTAAAATTTTCAATTAAATAAATTCAAAATCATGTTTATACATATTTATGAACGATAAAACTAGGTGTTAACACCGAAATTATTGTTACCTCGGAAAGGACATAAATTGAGAAACAAACCAAAATGTTAGAATTCATTTAAAATGGAATAGAGGACAATAAAAAGGAAAATAAAAGCCAAGTGTGGGAAAAATTTACCAAGTTATTTAAAAACATATATCACATATTTTTGTACAAATAATTGAAGATACTTTTGTTTTGGACAATTTTATCAATTTTACCCAATTTCTTGTAATATATTTGAAAGTAAGATGGATCTACACGATGAATCAATTCCATCATTAAAAGGAAGTAAAGTCTTCCGAAAAAGACACGCGCTTCTTGATTTAGGTCAGGAAGTTGTCATCCAGACCAGCTGTAGGTTGACGAAAAATCTAGAAAAGTCATCACTAAAATCAGCAGGAAATCTACAGACCTCAGCATCAAACAGGGTCACCAAGTGGTCAGACTTATCCTAACCATGAGAGGATCTGTCTCGTACAATGGGGAGGACGCCGTGCAAATTAGCTTGATAAGACTAATGAATCAGACCCCCACAAAGGATAATCTCCTTAAAAATTAAAAATCAGCTTTTAAGCCTGATATTACTCAATCCTAGAGATTGACCTTAAAGATTGAGAATTACAAACTCATGGAATTCAATGATAACTAAACTCGAGCTTGAACGAGAAAATATTTTGATCAAAATTACAAACCGATTTGTTTTCTAAAAATCCATTTTCAATGTGTTCATTACCATTAAATGTAAAATCCTAGGAATTCACCTGGAATTCATTAGGTCACCTGAATCAAATCGGGTGTCAACTGTAAGAACGGTGGTTGCATAGCATGGTCGAAGACATGACCTTGTGCCAGACCGAAAAACTATAGGGTGAGCTTTACTATTGCTCCTACCAAGGATAGTAATTGCATCCGACACGTTATAAACCATAATTAAAAGCATGTCAGGGGACATTGCCTTAACAGTTACTTGTTCAACGCTTTTCTTTACAACCGGACGGTAGTTTACCGAAAGGTAACATACGGAGCAAGTATATACTGGACGTGTTTCTTTCCCAATACAAGGTTAGCAAGTGGGTGACACAAAATCGCAAGTTTTGAGCTACAATTTTCAAATCTAAAACCCACCAAACCCACAAAAACAATTTGCAAACAAAGGCGAAGGGTTATTCCGGAAAACTTATCTAGGGTAAAAGCTAGATTGTATTTTCAAAAGATCAAATATTTTCATAAAGATCCAATTTCATAAAGGATCTAAATTTTCATAGTCATGTGGGACTGTAAACCACATCGTTACTACCATTGTTCATACCGCCGTATAAAAATCACTGATGTACAAAGTGTGAAGAATAAAGAAGTGATTCTAGTATTTTTATTTCAAGACTATATTGCTTGAGGACAAGCAATGCTCAAGTGTGGGAATATTTGATAATGCTAAAAACAAACATATATTTCATAGCATTATCCCTCAAGAAAGACAAGCTTTTAGTTGCAATTGTTCTATTTACAAATAATATTCGTTTAAATAATAAAAGGTGAAGACAAAAGACAGATTCGACGAATTGAAGATGCAAACGACCAGAAAGCTCAAAAGTACAATATACAATCAAAGTGGTTCAAATTATTGGTGAGAAACGTCTCAAAATTACAAGAGTACAAGACGCGAAACGCAAAATACAAGATATTAAATTGTACGCAAGGACGTTCGAAAATCCGGAACTGGGACCAAAGTCAACTCTCAACGTGCAACGCAATGGAGCAAAAATTACAAGTCAACTATGCGCATAAATATAATATAATATATATATAATTACTTAAAATTATATATATTAAATTTATATTAATAAAAGTGTCGGCAAACTATTAAACCTGTGAATGTTAGCTGAGAAATATGGCCATGCAATCGCATGGCTTCGAAGAGGAAAACTCATGCGATCGCATGGTGTACAGTGTCGGGCCACATTGCTATAAAAAGGCAGCTTGTCGAACGATTTACAATATCCATCTATCTATCTCTCACTCGTACACACATATATATATTATATTTTAATTTTAATTTTAATTTTAAATTCCAATAAAAAGGGTATGTTAGCGAATGTTGTAAGGGTGTAAGTCGAAATTCTATCTGTGTAACGCTACGCTATTTTTAATCACTGTAAGTTATGGTTAATGTTATTTTTAATTTAATGTCTCATAGCTAAGTTATTATTATGCTTATTTAATGCCGAAGTAATCGTGATGTTGGGCTAAATATTAAAATTGGGTAATTGGGCTTTGGACCATAATTGGGGTTTGGACAAAAGAACGACACTTATAGAAATTAGACTATGGGCTATTAATGGGTTTTATATTAACTAAATGATACCTCGTTGATTTAATATATAGACTTATAATTTGACGTATTTATATATAACCACATACGGAACTGGATTAATAATTAATAGACTTGTTGAAACAGGGGTGGATTACATTCAAGGGTAATTGGTGTAATTGTTAACAAAGTAGTAAAACCTTGGTCTACACGCAGTCAATAACCTGGTTTATTCATTAAACAAAGTATGAAGACCTTGTTACAATTCGAATCCCCAATTACTCGGAATATTTGACTTCGGGAATAAGAATAATTTGACGAAGACTTTCGCACTTTATGATTATGACTGATGGACTATTATGGATAAATCCGTATGGGCATATCAAATAATCTAGGACAAAGGACAATTGACCCATGGTAATAAAACTAAAATCAACACGTCAAACATCATGATTACGGAAGTTTAAATAAGCATAATTTATATATTTCATATTTAATTGCACTTTTAATTATCGCACTTTTATTTATCGTCATTATATTTAATTGCACTTTTAATTATCGTACTCTTTAATTGTCGTACTTTTTATTTATCGCATTTTTATTTATCGCAATTTCATTATCGTTATTTACTTTACGCTTTAAATTAAGTTATATTTATTTTTAATATTTTACATTAGGTTTTAACTGGGACTAAAGTTTTAAAATCGACAAACCGGTCATTAAACGGTAAAAACCTCCTTTTATAATAATAATACTACTTATATATATTTTTGTATTTTTACAATTATAAGTAAAAAAATATAGCGTTAAACTTGACTAAGTATCCCTGTGGAACGAACCGGACTTACTAAAAACTACACTACTGTACGATTAGGTACACTGCCTATAAGTGTTGTAGCAAGGTTTAGGAATATCCACTCTATAAATAAATAAATAACTTGTGTAAAATTGTATCGTATTTAATAGTATTTCCTTGTAAAAATAAATACTATTTCATATACCCCTCGCATAACATCACAAGTAGTGAGAGCAAGTCACATTGGTGGAAATTTCTGTTAAATTCCAATACATGCCTTACAATAATTGCCTCGTGACTTTTAATAAGATAAATTAATTAACCTTCATATTAGGTATTGTGAAAGTAAAATTAGGGATTATAGGTAAATTAGATAATAGATATTGACAAGTTAAATAGATCGACATTTTACATTAAGATGATTCATTACGTTTGATTTTCCTTTAGACTTAATAATACGAGTCATGATTAAACTGGAAGTTAAAACCTTGAAACCTGATATGATTTATATATGATTTTTACTTTCATAAACGAAAACGTCATTTCTGTTGGGATTTAACAAGTTTGAAACTCTTAAAACCATTTAAGATTATAATCAAAACGGAAGCGTGTAATTATAAATTAAACTTGTTAATCTTTAAACCAATTTAAAGTTAAATCCCAATAGGATCAAGTTATGAAATCATGCTTACAAATTAACAAGAAAGGGAGAGTTATATATACCTCCTTAAAACAAGTTTAAGGGTTGTTCAAATGCTTATAAGATGATGAACAAATGTGTAGAACTTCAAGCCTTTGATCCTCCAACACCACCCTTAAGTTTACGAGACTTTATAACCTTAACACCCTTGTTAATCTAGCTTGAAACCCCTTTTTTTTGTACCCAAAATTTCTGGACAGCAGCCCTCAAGAAATGATGCTGAATGCAAGTTCCAAAAGCATGAACCTCAAGTTGTTATACCCCAAACTTGTGACCAACACCTTGTACTTTGGTTAGGATTTTATCAACACTTGAGAATAAGCTTGTTAAAAGAAAATTGGTCACCTTATCTCCCTTGGAACCCCACGGCAGAAACAGCAAAAAGAGGGAGAAAGATGCAGTTTTTTCTTGCTTATTTTATGTGTATTTGCATGTATTACTTGAGTCTCAAAAAGAGCAAGGCATGTGTGTATGGATATATGGAAAAAGTGGTCAAATGCACAAGTTCTTAACACTAGAACTCAAAGTCCCATGCCACTTCCCTTTAGTTTAAAAAAAAGATTAGTTTTATAAACGTATTAGTTTTTATAAAACCATTCTTTTATAAACTTCCATAATTAGATATGTTTATAAATACATTTTATATAAAACCAATTATATATAAAATGTAACATAACATTATTAATTATTTAACCTATAAATAATTAAATTCATATTATTTAAATTATTCCATAATTTATATATATATACACATCAAGTAATAATTAAGAAAACCATTTTTCTTAAAGTTCAAGTGTCGTGTATTTAATCAACGATCCATTCGCTAAGATCAAATACGAATAAGGTGTTGGTAAGCTTGTTATTGGGTATGACCCGACTTGGATCATAACATGTTAGCCACATTAATTTAATATGTCTCTCGGGCATATGAAATACCTTCAATCTCCCACTTGTACGAGAAACATAAGAAATTAATGCAAGTGATGGATACCACCTAACGACCATCCATCACCCCCAATATGTTATGACTTTGTGCCATTCAATAACATCATCCCTTTCGAGTTCCCATCTCGAATATGAATAGGTGAATCTTTTCATTATATCCTTTCGTCCTAGATGTCATGTTAAATCCAAGAGACACAGAGTGATCACTCTCTTCTAGATTTAACTTTATCAGGCCTTAGACATCTGACTCTCAACGAATAAGAGGGACAAATTCCATCTTGACTACATACGTCCTAAATATATATACCTTGTATTATACCTGAGCTCTTCCTTATGAACTACCATATTTCAGAATAGCGAAGGAATGAATCAAGGCACAATACTTGGTAAATATCCGAACCCAATATGTATCTCAGGTCAGAGGATACAATGATATTCGCCTTTACTCAAGACTACATGTGATCAACCACAAAGGCTCCATTTAGTAAATCTTGAGGGCGGGTCTTCCAATATTTGTATCCCACAAATATCTATGAACCTTGGTTGCAACCTTGCCCCACATTCAGTCCGTGAATGTATACCAATCCAAGTTCATAATAGTCTAAACCTCACACTTGTTCCCACAAATGTGATCAACTACGGAATTTAGAATAATTGCTTATTCATGGATAAAATATGCAAAATAGGAACTTAACTCAAAATAAATTAAACCATAATTATATTAATGAGTTTGAACAATTTCGTTCCGTTACAATACTTAAAACAGATCATGACAAATCACTAGAATATCGAAGCCCTAATGCACAAACATGTCCAGCATGTTTTGATCCATGTAAGAGCTTCGTGAGAGGATCCGCTATGTTAAGATCTGTGTGAACTTTGCGAATACATATCTTTCCCTTTTCAACTTCATCCCTTATGTAGTTGAATCTCCGCTCAATGTGACGGGTCTTTTGGTGAGCACGAGGTTCTTTGATTTGAGCAATCGCACCCTCGTTGTCACAAAAGATCTCAAGAGGGTCCTGAATGGATGGGACCACTCCTAAGTCGTCTATGAATTTCTTCATCCATGCAGCTTCCTGAGCTGCCAATGAGGCGGCAATGTACTCCGACTCTGTAGTGGATAATGCAACAACATCCTGTTTTGAACTCTTCCAAGAGACCGCACCACCATTTAATGTGAAGACATAACCGGATTGTGATCGAGAATCATCTCGATCAGTTTGGAAACTCGCATCCACATAACCTTTTACAGCAAGTTCCTCCTCACCAGACCCATATATCAGAAACATATCCTTAGTCCTCCTAAGGTATTTCAATATACTTTTAACAGCAATCCAATGACCGTTTCCTGGGTTATTCTGGTATCTACTTGTCAGGCTAAGAGCGCATGACACATCCAGTCTAGTGCATATCATTGCATACATGATTGACCCAATGGCAGAAGCATATGGGACTTTCTTCATTCTCTCCTGTTCATCTTTTGTGGTGGGGCACTGAGATGAACTGAGAAGTGTTCCCTTTTGAATAGGTACCAAACCTTTCTTAGAGTTCTCCATCTTGAACCTTTTCAAGATCTTTTCAATGTATGCACTTTGATTTAAACCTATCAGTTTCTTGGATCTATCCCTGTAGATCCCAATCCCCAAAACGTATTGTGCTTCTCCAAGATCCTTAATGGAGAAGCATTTGCTTAACCAAGTTTTAACACCTTGCATTGCCGGAATATCATTTCCAAATAACAATATATCATCCACATATAGTACAAGGAACATGATAGTGCTCCCACTAGCTTTCTTGTATACACAAGCTTCATCACCATTTTTAATGAAGCCAAATTTCTTGGCCTCCTCATTAAAACGATGATTCCACATTCTAGATGCTTGTTTCAATCTGTAGATTGACTTCTTTAACTTGCATACCTTTTTAGGATATTTCGGATTAACAAAACCCTCAGGCTGAACCATATAGACATCTTCCTCAAGATGTCCATTTAGGAAAGCGGTCTTGACATCCATTTGCCATATTTCATAATCATAATGAGCAGCAATGGCAAGTAATATCCTAATAGACTTTAGCATTGCCACAGGCGAAAAAGTTTCATCATAGTCAACCCCTTGAGTTTGAGTGAAACCTTTTGCTACAAGTCTAGCTTTATATGTATCCAAGTTTCCATGTATGTCGGTTTTCATTTTGAAAAGCCATTTACAATCAACTAGCCTTGAGCCAGCAGGTTGTGTAACAAGTTCCCAAACTTGGTTGTCATACATGGATTGCATCTCAGCGTTCATGGCTTCCTGCCATTTATCTTTATCAATCCTTGATAAAGCATCTTGGTAGTTTATTGGTTCATCCAAATCAACCACATAGCAACCATCCATGAGAAACCCATATCTCTCAGGAGGATTACTAATCCTACCAGATCTGCCAACGTCTTGTGTATTTTGATCATCCATTTGATCATTCTCAACATTTTCATGTTGAGTGCTAGTGTCAACCAATTGTGTATCATCTACTTGATCTTGAACCTCCTCAAGATCTATCTTCCTTTCACTATTTCCTTCCATTAGGAACTTAGTTTCAAGGAATTCCGCCTTCCGAGCAACAAATACATTCTGCTCGGATGGATCATAGAAATAATATCCCATATCATTCTTGGGATATCCTATGAAGATACACTTCGTGGATCGAGCATTCAACTTATTAGGGACGTAACGCTTAGGGTAAGCTTCACATCCCCATACCTTTAAGTATGAAAGAGATGGAGGTTTTCCAAACCACATCTCATGAGGTGTTCGTTCCACTTTCTTGGTTGGGGCCATATTTAAAATACGAGCTACGGAGCATAGACAATAACCCCAAAATGATAGAGGTAACGAGCTTCTAGCCATCATAGATCGAACCATATCCATTAGGGTTCGGTTCCTCCTTTCGGAAACTCCATTCAGTTGGGGTGTTCCAGGAGGAGTGAGTTATGAGATAATCCCACAACTTCTAAGATGATTTTGGAAGGCATTGCTTAGGTATTCACCTCCTCTATCGGTACGCAGTACCTTGATTGTCTTGTTGAGTTGATTTTGTACTTCGTTTTGATATTCTTTGAATGCTTCAAAAGTTTCATCCTTATGCCTTAACAAGTAGACATATTCGAAACGACTGAAGTCATCAATGAATGTAACAAAGTATCTTTCACCATTCCTAGTCATGGGCTTAAAGGGTCCACACACATCCGAATGTATTAATCCCAATAAGTCTTTAGCCCTTTCATAGGTCCCTTTGAAAGGTGCTTTAGTCATTTTGCCTTGTAAACAAGATTCACATACATCAAACGAGTCCATCTCATTTGATTTTAAAAGTCCATTCTTTTGAAGTGTATGCATTCGGTTCTTGTTTATGTGACCAAGGCGACAATGCCATAAGTAGGAATCACTCAAATCCCTTTTGAGTTTCTTGGTGCTTGTATGGTACATTGAGCTACTAGATGATGTGTCATCATGAACCAATTCATAAATTCCATTTGAAGGCGAAGCCTTGAAATAGAATACATTATCTAAACAAACATGGATATCATCATTAATAAAATTAACATTAAAACCATATTGTTTCAAACGGGAAACAGAAATAATGTTTCGACACAAGTCGGGTGCATACAAAACATTGTTCAAAATAAGTTCCAAACCACTTGGAAGCTTTAATACAAAGTCTCCTTGAGCCTTCACTTGCACTTTGGCTCCATTACCCATAAAGAGACTTGATGTTCCCGTTTGCTTGCTACTTCTTTTGAACCCCTGCAAAGAATTGCAAATGTGAGTTCCACATCCAGTGTCTAATACCCATGTATTAGAAGAAGTAATACTAAGCTCTATATATACCATATATATGTTACCTGAGGATTGCCCCGCATCCCTCTTTTCCTTCAACTCCTTAAGGTAGACCGGGCAATTGCGTTTCCAGTGACCCATTTCACCGCAACCGAAGCACGGGTCTTCCTTGGGGTTTGCTTGTCTGGTAACCTTTTGCTTCTTGTTCTTGTTTTTGGTTGGGGTAACCATCCTCCCCTTTCCTTTGCCTTGATGGGCGGGTCCTTTCCTCTTAGCCGCCTTTGGCTTAGAGGTGTTGTTACCTTTGGACCCACCATCATTGATCATTAGCACGGGTGAAGCCCTCTTACCCATGCTAGTTTCCGCCGTCCTTAACATGCCATGAAGTTCACCAATGGTCTTATCCATCCCATTCATATTGTAATTAATTACAAATTGGTCAAACCTCTTTGACAAGGAGTTTAGGATAAGATCGGTGGCTAGCTCATTGGAAATGTTGAGGTTAAGACGGTTTGCGCGATTAATGAGGCTTTTCATTTTGAGGACATAGGAGGAGACGGATTGGGTGTCATCCATACGACATACATGTAGCGCTCGAACCGTTTCGAAGCGCTCGACACGTGCTTGTTGAAGGAACATCTCCTTCAATTGCGTTATCATGTCATATGCACTATGATGTTCGAAATCCTTTTGGAGTTCGGGTATCATAGTCCCAAGCATTAGGCAACCAACTTGCACCGAATCGGCACAATATTTGTCATAGTAAGCCATGCCCTCCGTATCATCCATGTCGGGTTGATCGGGAATGGGGTCCTCCAACACATACGCTTTATCCTCGAGTTTGAGGACAATCCTAAAATTACGGAACCAATCCATAAAGTTCGTATGGTTGAGTTTGTCTTTCTCAAGGAGAGACCTTAACGATAGGTTGTTTAGGTTAAGTGGTGCATTTTGCATGTTGTTGTTGTTATTAGAGGCCATCTACAAAATTAACAAAGTTCATTTAAGTATTGATTTCAAATTTAATAAACAATACCCTTTTATATTATAATTGTCTTATTAAATATTAGAATCCAACGGTAAATCAAATTTCGGTTAGGTGACCTTTATCCCGTTATTTGATTTAGCTAGGTAGTCATTTATATGACAATTGCAATCCTTTTGCAACTTCTAAATTATGGGATCATGCAATCCTTTTGCATGGCATATTTATCCCATCAACGCCTATTTGTTCCTCATGCTTCGGTGACCCTAAGTTCATGATTCCCAAATCAAGTCGTCCTACTTGTGTAAACATGTAAAATTAACATGCAAGTGGTTAGGTGACCTTTATCCCACAAGCATGTGAATTTTACCTTAACCATATTAGTTTGCTCATAACGGTTAGGTGACCTTTATCCCATTATGAGTTCACTACTATGTTCAAGTGTCCCACAATAGGATGGCGTTTAACTTGTTTTCCTTGTTTGTAAAAGGGATTTTAAGTTTTCATTAATACTAGTTTGAGAAAACTTTTATGCCATACACCAACATGCATTTAGTGTATGGTACTTATGAAAAACCATTTTCATGTCTTGTAATTTGCCAATTACTTGATATAAACCATTTTATATATATATGATCCTTTTCTTGTTCTTAATAACCATTTATTAAGGTCTTTAGTTGCTTTTAATTTAACCAATTAAATTGTCGTTTTGCATGTCATTAATACATCTAATTTAACCATTTAAATTGTCGTTTTGCTTGTTGTTATCTTGTGATTAATTGTATCAACCAAACATACAATACAATAAACAAACAAACAACCACACATGCAAAACAAGTATGTTCACAATCTAGCCATTTTGGTGGACATTTGTTTAGCCGAAAACAAATGTCACCGGGTTAAGGGGTAATAATACAAAGTAGGAGATTTCAAATCTCCCACTTAACCTTGCATCCATATGCTCCTTGTGTTCTTCAAGTCTTCATCATCTTGTATCTTCATTTTTACAAAATATGTATCCTAATACATTTTTATCTAGAAAATGAAAATACAACCTATTCTATTTTACATACCAAATGTAAAACAAATTACATAGCCAAATGAATGAATTATTACATGCCATATGAATGAATAATATTACAAACCAAATAACATTACAAATCAACCAATCACGCATGCATGCAACACAAGGTCAAGGCTAAGATTGTGAACATTAACATGTAACCAAATATGAACCAAATGGAAGAGCCCAAACCCACTTTTGGACCCTTTTGAATTCGGTATTCATCATAAAACCACCCAAACCCATTTGTTTTTGCAATCTACATTCATGCATGTTCATAGATTGCAAATATAGTGGGTTTAAAACAACAATTCGAAGCATATTTCAACAACTTCGGCTCTAGATACCATTGTTGGGATTTAACAAGTTTGAAACTCTTAAAACCATTTAAGATTATAATCAAAACGGAAGCGTGTAATTATAAATTAAACTTGTTAATCTTTAAACCAATTTAAAGTTAAATCCCAATAGGATCAAGTTATGAAATCATGCTTACAAATTAACAAGAAAGGGAGAGTTATATATACCTCCTTAAAACAAGTTTAAGGGTTGTTCAAATGCTTATAAGATGATGAACAAATGTGTAGAACTTCAAGCCTTTGATCCTCCAACACCACCCTTAAGTTTACGAGACTTTATAACCTTAACACCCTTGTTAATCTAGCTTGAAACCCCTTTTTTTTGTACCCAAAATTTCTGGACAGCAGCCCTCAAGAAATGATGCTGAATGCAAGTTCCAAAAGCATGAACCTCAAGTTGTTATACCCCAAACTTGTGACCAACACCTTGTACTTTGGTTAGGATTTTATCAACACTTGAGAATAAGCTTGTTAAAAGAAAATTGGTCACCTTATCTCCCTTGGAACCCCACGGCAGAAACATCAAAAAGAGGGAGAAAGATGCAGTTTTTTTCTTGCTTATTTTATGTGTATTTGCATGTATTACTTGAGTCTCAAAAAGAGCAAGGCATGTGTGTATGGATATATGGAAAAAGTGGTCAAATGCACAAGTTCTTAACACTAGAACTCAAAGTCCCATGCCACTTCCCTTTAGTTTAAAAAAGATTAGTTTTATAAAAGTATTAGTTTTTATAAAACCATTCTTTTATAAACTTCCATAATTAGATATGTTTATAAATACATTTTATATAAAACCAATTATATATAAAATGTAACATAACATTATTAATTATTTAACCTATAAATAATTAAATCCATATTATATAAATTATTCCATAATTTATATATATATACACATCAAGTAATAATTAAGAAAACCATTTTTCTTAAAGTTTAAGTGTCGCGTATTTAATCAACGATCCATTCGCTAAGATCAAATATGAATAAGGTGTTGGTAAGCTTGTTATTGGGTATGACCCGACTTGGATCATAACATGTTAGCCACATTAATTTAATATGTCTCTCGGGCATATGAAATACCTTCAATTTCGATATAATAGACTTTTTAATAACATCTTATGACATAACAACTTCTTCTATTGTAACCGTTGTGATAAAATGATTTGGAATATAAAGTAATTGGAATATTAAAATGTCTTTGTAAACGTTTTATATAAATAAAGTATATCAATTTTAAACTTTAAAAATACAAATGTTACGAAATAGTAATTCTTGATATTTAAACAATTCCTAAATACATAAATTTTGAATATCATTAGTTTTGAAAAACTATATATCAAGTAAAGAGTTCAAACTTATATTTTGAAATGAAAATATATATTTTAACTTAGTCATAAAACGTCCTGATTTAAAATAATATATTTTGACAAACAAAGAGACATTGATTTATATAACCAAATGACCACAACACTCAATTTTACAAGTTACATTTTTTATAAGGTAATTTATTGATGAGTAAGTCAAATTATTAATAAGGGTACACGTCGCGTAATGTAAAAGTCTAGTTTTCTAAACGTACGAAAGTCCGCTCGAAAAACCGAAAGTGGTACATGAGTCGAGTGACAACATACGAGTCATTTGAGTAAAAATTACATTTTTACCATGAACGTAAATATAATATAATATATAAGTAATTATGTAAATTAAATATATTATATATCATAATATTAAAAAGTCGGCAGCCCTTGAATGATTGAATATGAGCTGGAATGCACCACAACTCGTGAATCCTTTATGTATCGATCTTATTTCAGTTTTTTTCAAAAAATCAAATTTCTTCATCTTTTTATTTCACACAAGTAATTGGTATATATTTTATTTATTTTATGATTTATATTAATTATTATTAATAATTTGTAGTATTAGTATTATTAATATATACATAAAATAATACGACGAGGTGCTGCTCGCGTGATTTCAAACTTAGTTTTTTCGAGTGGGATAGGGCCAAGGAAATTATGGGTTATAGCTATGGAGGTGATGGGTATGGTTCATGGGTATGCTCGTGAGGTTAATTTAGTGTTTATCATCTTCGTTGCTTCTACGTTCCTTTCCTACAATATTGAATTTCAATATTGATACGTATGCATTTATAATTTAATTTTTACATATTAATAGTGTATCCCTGACTAGTGCTCGAGAATATAGGATTATGCATGCATGTACTTTTGATATCGCCCTTAGATAGGTTATGTTGAATCTTAAATTAGTTACTTATGCGGTTGAGATAAGGTATAAGATATGCATGTCGTTGGAAAGCTAGCGAAAAATTAAGAACTTTTCATTTAGATACCGAATGGTTTCGATGAACGGATTAGAAGTTATAGTCAATTGAATTTTTGTAAAAATGATTATTATTATAGTCGTTATTATCGTCGTTCTAGTTTTTATCTAATTATTATTATTATTATTATTATTATTATTATTATTATTATTATTATTATTATTATTATTATTATTATTATTATTATTATTATTATTATTATTATTATTATTACTACTACTACTACTACTACTACTAATATCATTATTATTATGATCATTATTATTATCATTATCCACAGAAAGTATTATCATTAAAAATTGTTATTTTATTATTATTACTATTATTGTCGTTAAAGTTATAATTAATATTATTATTATTATTATCATTAAAATAGTTATTAGTATTAATATTATCATAATATTTATTATTATTAGTATTATTATAATTAAAACTAATATTAGTAACACTTAAATTATTATGATTACTATTATTATTATTAAAATGAACGCGATATAAAAGACAATTAAAAGCTATCAAATGAATCAATTAGGAAATAATGAGTATGAGTATCATGATGAAATTAAAATATTGTAAGATATAAATTTAGATAAAATTATTGTACTTATTATTTTATCATTACTATTATTATTAAAAGTATTGATAATATTAAAACTATCATTTTAATAAAAATTATCATTTTAATAAAAAAATGTCATTGTTATTATAAAAGATCATTATTATTATCATTTTAAATAAAATTATTATTTTAAAGTAATATTAAAAAGCATCGTAAATATGAATGTTATCATAATTAGAATTATCGTTTTATCATAATGTCATCTTAGTAATTATAAATATTGATATTTTTATAATAATTATTATTATTACAAAATAATACAATTTTTACTAACTATTATTATAGATATTATTTTATCAAATAAATATGTGATACAAACATATTTTACTACGTGTAATAAATTACTTTAATAATACCTATCATATTATCTTTATGATATTAAATGAACTCTATAAATTTTATTACTTAATATATATAAAAGTATATTTTATTATATAAATTTTAATATAAAATTTTATTTATTAATTAATGAATTATATTATTTACTCTAATAAATCTTTTAAAAATATTTAAAAATATAAAATGAGGATATTTAAAATATATTATAATCATGAATAAATTTTGGAAATCATTTTGAGTTAAATTGACTTTTGTTGACTTTTGCATATTAGTCTCGAGCATTAGGATTGTGGTACACTATGATCTGACCTAATTGTTAGACAAATATTGACCAACATATAAATATATATAATTAATTTAGGTTCATGAATCCGATGCCAACCTTGCACTTGTTCAATGACGTTATATGTATTTTTACTACGAAATACAATAGGTGAGTTTCATTTTCCTTTTTACCCTTTATATTTTTGGGCTGATAATACATGCGCAATTTTTATAAATATTTTACGAAATAGACACAAGTAATTGAAATTACATTATATGGGTGAATGATCGAAGCTGAATATGTCCCTTTTTCTTGGTAACCTAAGAATTAGTAAACCGATCTACTAATTGACGCGAATCCTAAAGATAGATCTATTGGGCATAACGAACCCCATCCAAAGTACCGGATGCTTTAGTACTTCGAAATCGTTTTTATCATGTCCGAAGGATTTCCCAGAATGATAGGGGAAATTCTTATATGCATCTTGTTAATGTCGGTTACCAGGTGTTCACCATATGAATGATTATTGTCTCTATGCAAGGGACGTATATTTGTGAGAACTAGAAATGAAATTCTTGTGGTCTATTAAAATGAAGAAAATGAATGATTATGATAAACTAATGAACTCACCAACCTTTTGGTTGACACTTTAAAGCATGTTTATTCTCAGGATTGAAAGAAATCTTCCGCTGTGCGTTTGCTCATTTTCAAGATATTACTTGGAGTCTTTCATGGCATATTTCGAAGAACGTTGCATTCGAGTCATTGAGTTCATCAAAGATTATTATTAATTCAATTTATAGTTGAATAGTGGATATTATAAAATGGTATGCATGCCTGTCAACTTTCGATGTAAAGAAAGTTTGTCTTTTAAAAATGAATGCAATGTTTGTAAAATGTATTATATAGAGGTCATGTACCTCGCGATGTAATCAACTATTGAGAATCGTTTATAATGTATATGAACGGGTCCTTTCACTTGACACCGAACCAGGTCACTGGAAGCTTCTCCAACCCATCTAAGTCATCCTTTAAGAACTTGGCAAGTCGAGTTACATAGTGACCACCAACAATTGGGAGCTTCGATTTGTCTACAATTGCATCAAAGAGGTAGCTTGCAATGAGGTTAGGAACGTGAACATGCTTTTGCTTGTGAACCCTATGAACCAACCAAATATCGAGCAACATCATCTTATCCTTATCCTCCATGCGGTGGAAAATCGTATTTGTGAAGAACCCTTGAATACATCTAAGCTTTGGACTTGAAAGTGCGTGAGGCACATGGTTAGATGGTGTGAACTCAGTATTAATAATCTTATGCCAAACTCTTTTTGGATCAAACTCATTTGGATTGAACATTTCACATTTAGCCAGGTACATGAAAGTGACATTGGGTGAGGTATCCTTGTAGCGGTCTAAACTCGCCATGAATTGTGCGATACTTAATTACCATTCTTCCCCTCCTAACCTAAATGAAAGGTAATCTTCTAGCCACGGAGAACGGACTTTGAAGTTGACCCTCAAGGTTGTTAGAAATTTCTGGGTTAACAAGGGGTAGACATCCTCACGGATATCAAGCAAAGGTCCCCATGGGTACATGCTTTGAAGAAAGTGTTAAACTTTGAACGCATCGCGAATCTCACTAACCAGTCTGCTAGTTCTAATGGAGCCCAATCAATGTACTTGGCTGGACATACCAGAATTTGAATCATATTCATCATCCGAGACTTTAGAGTCTCATTTCAAAGAAACTCTTTTAACCATTCATCAACATCGGATGCGTCCAAGACTTTGTAACATTAGAATACCGAAAGCACAATGGTCAACTCGGGTCAAACTAGACAAATGCAATTCTAGAAAACCTAAATAACCTTGCAAGCATACTGAAAGCACATATTACAATCACAAACCAGAGTGTTTCATGGTTCAAATCACAATTTCAATGTCAAAAAGTCAACGCCAGTCTAACCCTAATTGCAATTCCATAACGAAAGAAACACTAAATTCTAGGGTACATAGAATTAGTACGTTGGTTTACTAGAAAACAACCATAGACAACACTGATAACACCTAAATTATACATGTTTTTGAATGCATTTTGAGGAGTTATTTTGGCTTTTTAAAGTCATTTTAAGTACTTTATCATATAAAAATAGATAAAATTGAGAAAAAGGTATTTTTAATATTTTGTTTGAGAAATGTATTAAAACTGGACTAAAAATAGGAAAAAGGAACTAAGTATTGAAGAAATGCTGAAAATCTGCGTGATGTAACCGTTTTGGCCATATGTTGAGCATCCGGACTCCATTTTCGACGAGCCACCTGTCAAGACGACCGCAAGACAAAAATCTACAACAAAATAGAGGAATCCCCCGGCTTCGTTAAAGGGAAGACACTGACTTGGATAAGAAAGCTGCCAGCTTCAGTCAAAAAGTCAACTTTTTGCCGGGCAAATTTTTCTTGGCTTCCAAGCTCAAATCTGAAGTGAAGCCGCCAGCTTGACATCCAAACCCGCCGGCTTGGACCTAAAACACGTTTTATTCAGCGTAACAATCAAGTTTTGAGTGGCGAAAAAGTCAACGTCAAGGAAAGCCGAGGGGCTCCGTACGAAGCCGCCGGCTTGGCACGAATTTCGAGGCCTATAAATACTGGTTGAATTTTGCAGTTTTCAATGTACCTTTTCATTATATCACTCTAAAATTTTGAATTTCTTCAGTGTAGGGTTTATTTAGGGTTTATTTTCAATGTAAAGCTACTCTCTTGCATTGGATTCAAGTTTAAATTCAAGTTAATGCTGTTTTTCTTATTCTACTTTATTGCTTTGTAACTTATAATCTTAATTACTTTATCGCATCTTTTCAATTATGTCTTTATTTACCGTTAACTGCTTCTGTTCTTCTTCAATTATGAACTAAACGTTCATAGTGGTTACTTGGACGAAAACTGTGAAAATCTAGGATTTAAGATGAAGCCGTCGGCTTCATCAGACCAAGCCACTGGCTTACTGGAACAAAGCCGCTGACTTCCATGCTCAATTCATCCAGTTTCTATTTCGTTTCCAGATCTATATGATTATGTTTCTGTGATGACTGTTTTAACTGTTTTGAATCTACTTTGTTTTAATATGCTTGTTTGCCTTGCTTAATGATTAAATAACTTGATTTTAGGATTATTAGTACTTACTCCAATGATTTATTATTCGATTCATGCTACTTGTTTAGATCTAGTCCATTAAACTTGTCAAATTGAATTGCATGCAACTAAGTTAAACAACATCGTTAGTGATAAATATGTTGAATATGAATTACGCTTATATAATAGAGTTTAATATTGTTAGGCTTAGTCGAAAATCCTCTGTTTGGATGTGTTTGATTAATGATTGCATGAGAACCAAGTAATAATTAACTTTCAGCTAGTAACTTGAGTTGATCTACTTGATGTTTAATAGTTTATATAATTTGTCAATCTATTTGCATGATAGTCCGCATCATAAGATTAATATGTATCATGTAGTTGAATTGAACACTAAGAATTGAGATGTTAGCCATGCACATCACGTGTCTACCATATGCTTTATGTCCTACCTATTGAATGATATTCGACATTTAGCTTGACCTTTTAGGGATAATGATTGGTCTATGATTATATTGTTATCTTGCTATTTGTTAATATAAGTCATGAAATATTATAACGACCCTCATTTTTCCATTCTATATTTTTCTAATATTAAATGCCTAAACAATATAATTAAAACTTAATGATTAAACTTTAATCAACAATTGTTAAGCATAAAAAGTTATAAAACATATTAATTAACTTTGTGTAATAATTGACAAGTTAATAAAAGATGGAAATGATAAGCTTATTAACTTCCATGAACAAAATGTAATAAACTAAAACTTAATGTATGTAACTAATTAATCTTAAACAAGTTTGGAATCATTTAAACTAATCTAAAGAACAAGGTTTAAAACGAAAAAGTTCCAAACCCATCCTTTGATTTGCCCTAGCCGAATTTTACAAAAAAAAAGGGATGAAATGACCCTTTTGCCCTCTCATTTTCGGCCACTATACCCACCACCTCATGAAGCGACCCGTCCTAATCCATAAGGACGAATACAATAACATATGATTACACTGCGAGGTATTTGACCTCTAAATGATACATTTTACAAACATTGCATTTGTTTTTAAAAGACAAACTTTCATTTCATCCAAAGTTAACAGGCATGCATACCATTTCATAATATATCAAACAATCACTGACTTAATAATAATCTTGATGAATTCAATGACTCGAATACAACGTCTTTTGAAATATGTCATGAATGACTCCAAGTAATATCCTTAAAATGAGCAAATGCACAACGGAAGATTTCTTTCATACCTAAGAATAAACATGCTTTCAAGTGTCAACCAAAAGGTTGGTGAGTTCATTATTTTATCATAAACAATCAATTTCATCATTTTAATAGACCACAAGATTCCAGATATATAATTGTACACGTAACCCGAGTACAAAATAACACGCGTAATTCGCGAATTAAAATTCATTCATATGGTGAACACCTGGTAACCAACCTCAACAGGATGCATAAAGAATATCCCCATCATTCCGGGACTCTCATCGGACATGATAAATCGAAGTACTAAAGCATCCGTAACTCGGATGAGACTTGTTGGGCCAAATAGATCTATCTTTAGGATTCGCGTCAATTGGTGGCAATTATAATAAACACCAATTCTTAAGCTACCAAGCTAAAAAGGGGCATATTCAGTTCAATAATCCAACCATAGAATGTAGTTGTGATCACTTGTGTCTATTTAGTAAAGCATTTATAAAAGCAGCGCTTGTATTCTCAGTCCTAAAAATATATATAAAAAGGGAGTAAATGAAACTCACGATTCTGTATTTTGTAGTAAAAATACATATGGCGTTATTGAACAACTGAACGATGCAGGGTTGGCCTCAGATTCACGAACCTATATTAATTATATATATTAAAACACATAATCATAATCAAACAAGTTTATGTATTATTATTAATGGTTATTTTAGTAATTTGTATGTTTCATTAAATTAACTATATTTATTTTTTATATACTTTAGATAAATAATTAGTATTTATTATGAAAATATAAGTGTTGTTATGTGATAGGTATTAAATACATTCTTATATAGCTATTTATTTAATAAAATAATATCAGTAATAATAAATAAAAATTTGTATCTTTTTATGATAGTAATAAAAAAAAATAATTAGATTTAGTAACGATACTGATATTAAAAGTTTTGATAATAATCCTAATAATAATAATAACTATAATAATTTTAATATTAATGGTAATAGTTTTAATCATCATGATACTACTAATAATAATCTAATTGATAATACTAATAATAATACTTATAATAATAATATTAATTATAATCATAATAATAATAATCATACTTTTATAAATGTTAAAATCATATTTTTAATGATGATAATAATATTAATATAGGTAATAATAATGATTCTAATGGTAATTATAATCATAATACTAAATGATCATCTTTATAATAATACATGTATTAGTACTAATAAGTACTCTAAAAATAACCATAATAATAACGATAATAATAATAATAATAATAATAATAATAATAATAATAATAATAATAATAATAATAATAATAATAATAATAATAATAATAATAATAATAATAATAATAATAATAATAATAATAATAATAATAATAATAATAATAATACTAATACTTCTATTAACAATAATAATAATAGTAATAATATTAAACATATTTATTTATTCAACTAATAATAATAATTTTGGAAATGATAATATTAATTATAAATATGATAATAATGGTAATAATATAAATAACTACCTTTAAAACGAGTTGTAAAAAGAATTGCCTCTACCTAGACTCGAACCCAAGACCTCTCGATAACTCGAAAACACCCGACACCACTCCTCTACTTCAACACTTCTGTTATGATTCTGTTTTTATTTCTTTTACCCTATTCTTATTATATCTTCTTCTTCATCATAATTCCAGGGATTAAACTTCAAACTCGAATCCATTTTTGGGTAAACATTTTATTTAATCAGAAGTTAATAATAACGATTAATATCATTCGTGAATTACTCAGTCCAAAACAGCACAAAATTTTGAATTTAATTTAAGAACAGATCCGTTATATATATATATATATATATATATATATATATATATATATATATATATATATATATATATATATATATATATATATATATATATATATATATATATATATATATATATATATATATATATATATATAAATGAACTGCAAATCGAATTTCAAAATTTAAAGAGTTTTAGCTCATGATTTCTTCATGAGACCTGTTTCAAATTGCAATTACAATATTCTTGTGTTACTAATTGAACCGGAAACATCCTACGATTTCCTAATTTAAATGAAGAAATTTGATTTGACTTTTTACTATAAAGCTTGACTATCAAAATTAACAATCGATTTGCTAAATTAAAGCCTGAAAATTTATCAAAAGTTCCACTAGATGATTCAAATTAACTCTGCATTTTTAGATTTTAGTGAAAGATTCGAAATTTAATTATGGATTGAAACTTTCCGTGACTAAAACCGTTTCTGCCTTCATCTATTGAATTCACTCTATTGTATCGATTTATGATTGATAATTGTTAATAATGACCGAAGACTTGAATTAATTGGTGCAGAGAACATGAGGTGATCGAATGAATTTATGTAGGGTTGATGTGTCTGGTATCACGGATATAACAGAGTTGATGGATAGAAATAAAAAAAAAATCTGATTGTGATATAAATATAAAAATATCACGATTATTATATATCAGTACTTATATATCTGAATTTATATTTTGTATTTATATTTATATATCTGTATCTGATATAATATAATTGATCTTAATAATTAATAAATATATTAATAATATTAATACTTTTAATATTTTATATAATGATAAAAAACAAAATATAATAATAAAACAAAAATAAAAATAACAATAATCTAATAGTAATAATAATAATAATATTATTATTAAATAATAATAATAAATGATATTTTTAATTACTAATAATATTTAAATCATACATTGATTATAATTTTAATCATTCCTATAATAATACTTATATTTTTATCTTTTGTTTTGACAAACATACTTTACAATTATTAGAATTTTGATTATAACAGTAATAATAATAATAGGATTAATAATACTAATATTGATATTAATAAAATATTGAAAGTAACTATAACAATTATATTTAATTATATTTTTAACCAGTAATCAAACTTAATATTACATATTATTAATTATGACATTTATAATATAACCCTTAATATTTATATATATTACAATATACATATAACATTAAACATGTATAGAAATCACATATATTTACATATAGATTTATTTTAATCACAACCTTATTATTCTATATATTACTTTACATATTCAATTCAAATGATTAAATTGTTTTCTATCATTTCAAATTATTATATATACTAACATATATATATATATATATATATATATATATATATATATACATATATAATTACAAACAGTTGTTCGTGAATCGTCGGGAATAGTACGAGGTTAAATGAATTTATGAATATAGGTTACTAACTTTATTACTCAATATTACAGACTTTGCTCATTGTGTCGAAATCAAATATGAATGAAGTTTAAATTTGGTCGAAAATTTTCGGGTCGTCACAGTACCTACCCGTTAAAGAAATTCCGTCCCCAAAATTTGATCGAGGTCATCACGGCTAACAATAAAATGTCTTCATGACGAAAATGAGTTGATAAATAGAGTTTTATCATCATTGAGTAATATGGATAAAACAAGTCGATTATTCAAAGAATACGAATGAAGCTATCACAAAAGAGTGAAATGAATAAGTGCAGATTCGTCTTGTCTGGTGACGTAGTCACGGTTGATTTCCGGAATTCGAGGGATTTAAATAAAATCTTCAAAATCTAAAAGATTTAATTCTTCGGCGAATAAGAAAATTAAGATCTCTATAATTAAATACGGTGATCTGCCTTGATTATTCCGTCTGATATTTCCATTATAAATTAAACTTTTTCCGTTCCATTATTTTCACCATTCGTATACTTTCTTTCTTAGTTCATACATCCAAAAGATGTGAAAATGCTTAATGTAGTTCTAATCCTTGATATTTTTTTAATTATCATTTATGTCATCCTTGTTTTCAATCTTCCACCAGAAAATTCAGTTTACTTCTACTATTACCTTGGGGTGATACTATTCTTAATTCTATCATGTCTTTATATTGCTATTCGTATTAATATCCAAGGTTTGTAACCTCCGTGTTGTTATTGGACTTTATATTTTCTCTTATATTTTAGAGCTCTTTGCCTTTTTATTCTCTTCTCGACCTCTAGTAAAGCGAGTAATGGTCCAGAATTCGTAAGTATGGAGTTTCAAATGAACTTAATGTTCTAAACAAGAAAGAACATAATAGCACGATCTTGACTGGTTAAATTACCAAAATTCTGGGGAAAAGATAGAACTATCAAGAAAATATGTTCTTGATATGTTTGGAGATTAAGTAGAATGTAAGAGTCGTGTAACATGGCACATGATGACATTATGGTCTGTGAATCATTACGTTTCATTAGAAACTCAGCATGACTTACTGTAATATAATCACGTTGATCAAGTGTCATTATATTATAGTAACTTATGCTTCAGTTCCCAACACTACTTCACTATCATTCATATTTTAAATTCGAATCTTTCATAATTTAGAAACTAAAACAGTTTTCTTTCTGATGTAACACTGATATCGCGAAGAGATAAATGATTTCAGATAAGAATAGTTATGAAAATATCTTCAGAAATATCGAGGATATTTATAATGAAAGATACGATAATATCTTAGAATTTTAGATTCATCGTGTGATGAAAAAATTCATTCACAATGATTTAAAGCAATTAAGAAGTAAGGTATTCGCTAAAGATTTCATTAGAAACAGAATTATCAGGATTCTTTGAAGGCAGATTTAGTCTTTTTGATTTGTTCATAGCCTCCTTCATGGTTTGCTCAATTCGTTTTTCAGTATCAAATTTTCTATCAAGCGTTCCCAACCTTCTATTCTTTATTATCAAACTTTTGGCCGTTTAGACCATCTACAATTTTGCTGTTTCCTCTACAATGAATGCTACCATATATGAATCATCGGTTATCAATCCGAGGTGAATTCAAGAGAATTATGTTTTTAGATGATTAAACGCTGATGGTAATATGGTGGAATATAAAAGGTTCCCCGGTAACAATAAAAGAGCAGGCATATATGTTAAGGTTATAACAAGGCTTATTCGAATGAAAGGTCTATGTTGATTTGCTGGAGCTGTGACAAAATTGGCTAATTTGAAAAGAGATTGCAAAGTTATTTTTGGTAATAACAACGCCGAAGGAGCTAGCACATATACATGTTAAACGTTTTTTCAAGTTCCGAGTGTTTTCAGGTGCATACCTATATGCATAAATCTTTCTTTCCGTAGATAAAGTGCAGTTGGTTCATCCTCTCGATTAAAGTATTTTCAAGAATCATGAAGGGTTTGAACGCAGATTGTAATCGTCAAGATACAGATGAGGTTTAAGATGAAATCAAGTAGCAAACTTGAAAAAATGTTTAGTTTCATATGTTATAATCAATATTTGATAGTGCTCTAAATGAACATATATTTAGTATCAATATCCTTCCAATATGTAAAGCTTTTAGTTACTATTGTTTTAATTTTATGTAATAATCGTTTAAATAAATAAGTGCGAAGACAAAAGAAGAAAACAACGATTTGAAGATGCAAATGACCAAAAAGCTCAAATGTACAAGATATAATCCAAGTGTTTCCATTTATTGATAAGAAACGTCTAAAAATTACAAGAGTACAAGTCGCGGAACATAAAGTACAAGATATCTAAGCATACGAAAAGGCGTTCGAAAATCCGTAACTGAGACATGAACCAACTATCAACGTACGACTCAACGGAGCTAAAATTACAAGTCAACTATGCACAAGAATATAATATAATATATATACAATTCATAAAAATATAATAATATATAATAATATCTCAATTTGCAAACTGAGAATTAGCCATCGGAACGTGCAAAATGAACAAGTTGATTTATTCAACTTCACCAAATTTCAACTTCAACACAGTACTTTCATTTGCCTATAAAAGCAGGCACGGAGCAAAGAAGAAAACACACCACAATCATATTACTCTCCCTCTGTATGATATATAATATATATATATATATATATATATATATATATATATATATATATATATATATATATATATAATAATAATAATTTAGTTTTATATTAGTTAGTTTGGGTAATATAAAGGTTATTTTACGGGTTTTAAAGTCGAAGTTCTGTCCATGTAACGTTACGTGATAAATAATCATTGTAAGTTATGTTCTCCCTTTTTAAATTAATGTTTCGTAACTAAGTTATTATTATGCTTAATCGTGATGTTGGACTAAATATTAAGACAGGGTTATTGAACTTTGGACCATAATTGGGGTTTGACAAAAGACCGACACTTGTGAAAATTGGACTATGGGCTATTAATGGGCTTTATATTTGATTAACTAAATGATATCTTATTAATTTAATATAGAGATTTATAATTTGACGTATTTATATATAACCACATACGCTTGATCGTGTACGGTAGGCAGGATATCTATAAATACTAATAATTGTTCATTTGACTGGACACGGGGATGGATTAATAGTCAATGAACTCATTAAAACAGAGGTGGATTACATTCAAGGGTAATTGGTGTAATTGTTAATAAAGTATTAAAACCTTGGATTACACGCAGTCGATAACCTGGTGTAATCATTAACAATGTATTAAAACCTTATTACAGTTTAAGTCCTCAATTAGTTGGAATATTTGACTTCGGGTATAAGGTTAATTTGGCGAAGACCCTCTCACTTTATAATTATGACCGATGGACTATTATGGACAAAACTAGATGGACTTATCAAATAATCTAGGACAAAGATCAATTAACCCAGGTTAATAAATTAAAATCAAAACGTCAAACATCATGAGTACGGAAGTTTAAATAAGCATAATATATTTTATTTCATATTTCCTCGTAATTTTATTTATTGTTATTTTAATTATTGTTATTTATTTTATCGTTAGTTAAATATCGTCATTTACTTTACACTTAGCTTAAAATATAAAATCGACAAACCAGTCATTAAACGGTAAAACCCCCCCTTTTATAATAATAATAATTGTAATATATATATATATATATATATATATATATATATATTTTGTACAAATATAGTTATATAAAAATATAGTGTAAAATAAGCCGTCTCCCTGTGGAACGAACCGGACTTACTAAAAACTATACTACTCTACGATTAGGTACAATGCCTATAGTGTTGTAGCAAGGTTTAGGTATATCCCATCTGTAAATAAATTAAATAAAACTTGTGTAATATTTCTTCATATTTCGTAATAAAAATAATAGTATTTCGTACTACACCTTGCACACATCAAGTTTTTGGCGCCGCTGCCTGGGACGCGCGAAACGCCATATTTTTATTATATAAGGTGCAATTTCAGTTTTACACAAGCAATTTCGGATTTGAACCTGCAATTTCAGAATTTACACATGCAATTTCGGATTTCAACAGGCAATTTCAGATTTTAAACATGCAATTTCAGATTTTAAACATGCAATTCCAGTTTTAAACACGCAATTTCAGATTTTCAACACGCAATTTCGGTTTTTGAACACGCAAATTCAGTTTTGAACATGCAATTTCGGATTTTACACACGCAATTCCAGTTCTGAACACGCAATTTTGGATTTTCAACACGCAATTTCGGATTTTCGACACGCAATTTCAGATTTTCAACACGCAATTTCGGTTTTGAACATGCAATTCCAAATTTTAAAATAAAAAAAAATTAAAATTGAAAAAAAATAAATAAATAAAATAAATTTATCACTTTCTTTTAAAATTTTCTCTAAAATTTTAGACGCTAAATTTCTTAGTTTTAGTTTTTAGTTTTTCAACTTTAGCTTTTCGATAAGTTTTTATATTTTGTACAATCGATTAAATTAATAGACGCCAAATTTTCTGGTTCGTAGTAATAGTTGTATTTGTTAGTGGCGAGTTGTGGGCTTCCGATTTAAAGGGTCCTGGCTACCTACTGCATCTATTGTCTATTCGAAACGTGGGCAAAAGCAAAAAAGTCTATTAATTTGATGACTTATATAATTTTTAGTTTTATAACTAATAAGATAATTAGTAAATGCACCACATTGTAGCTAAAATTTGGTAATAAGTGTATTATGGAAAATTTTGAGAACATGTTGGAAACTCTTTCTGACATGCGAAATTAATTAAATTAATACTCTCAAACGAGTGTTGATGAAAATTCATTCGGTTAATCTTGGATCACGAATGACGAAACAATAACTGGTTGTGAAATCTGTGGAGATTATCACTCAACATGGGAATGTTATTATTACGTTCCTATGGTAAATTATGCACCCATGGAACATGAATGGAATGATTATGAGGAATACAATTCAAATTGGGATTATTCCCAAGAATATATCCAAACTCAACAACCAGGGGACGAGGAAAATTATGTGTCTGAATTTTTTTTAGATTATATGAAAATCAAACTCGAAGAATTTGACGCTCAAAATGAACAGATAAGAGAGTTTTGCAAATTAGCAGGCTGAAACTCTATCTGACTACACATCTGTTGATCTGAGGAGTCATGTACAAGAAAATCTCATATCATCGAATTTTGATGAATTCGAGAGCTCTGAAATCAACAATTATCCCGATGATAGTTTATATTAAGTTTTACCAATTTCACAACATATTGACACATTAGTTTCTACCGACGAAATCATCGATCCATGAATGGATGAAGAAGAAGTAAGGGTGACAAATTTGTACTCTTGTGAAAACGAGAACGTTGAAAATTTTATGTGATGACCCGAAAAATTTCGACTAATTTAAACCAATTCTCTATACGATTTATTATTTTGGCACGTTAAACAAAGTCTGTTAGATTGAGTCTCAAAATTTTAGAACTGTTTCATATATACAATTACCTTTGACTACTCTCAAAGATTCATGAACAATTATATGTATGTATATATATATATATATGTACAAGTAAAAAACGACTTTCCTACAGTAAAACCCTAGTTGCTACAGTAAAAATTACTTTGCTACAGTAAAACACTATTTGCTACAGTAAAACACTATTTGCTACAGTGAAATCGTATTTTGCTACAGTGCTACAGTGAAAACGGCTTTGCTACAGTGATTTGCTACAGTAAACACTATTTGCTACAGTAAACACTATTTGCTACAGTAAACACTAGTTGCTACAGTACACTATTTGATGTCGACGAACTAGCAAACAAAAACGGAAAAGGCGGCCATGCGATCGCATGGCAAAAACACTGAAAACTCATGCGATCGCATGAGCTACAGTAAATCGAAAAGTAATATAAATACGCAGTTTGTTCGACGAAGTTTTTCATTAACTCTCAATATTTATATTTATATTATAATTATAATTTTAAATTTAAGTTTAATAATAATAAGGTATATACGAGGGTGTTTTTAATTCGGGTTTCAAATCGCTTTAAGCTAAGGAAATATTAGGTATTATTCGGGGTATTGTTCTTGAATCCAAGGCCAACCATACAGTCGTCTACCATCATTACGTCTATGCAATTTGCCTACAATATTGAATCGCAATATTGAACTGTGAGTTTATAGTCTCCCTTTTTAAATACTTTAAATATTTTTGGGCTGAGAATACATGCAATTTATTTTAAACGCGATAAGACACAAGTACATACTAAATTCTACACTGAGTTAAACCGAAAATCCCTTAGCTTTGGTAACTAGTAGCTGCCAGTACATAGGATATGGACTGGTGGGCGCGAATAATTGTATATGGATCCATAGGGCTTGACATCCCCGTCCGAGCTAGAGCGCTAGCCTTTTAACGGACGTATGTTATTTGAGTTTAAGACATGTTGGTTTGCGTGTATTAAAACGAATGGGGTAATTATCACTATAGCATTAAGTTTAGTTACCAGGGTGCTCTGTTATGTAGAATCTGTTGATAAACTTTTGATGAAATCTTGTGGTCTATCTTTATATATGTTTATGACTCGAGCAATTAAACCTATAACTCACCAACATTCGTGTTGACTTTTTAGCATGTTTTATTCTCAGGTCCTTAGAATGCTTCCGCTGTGATGTGCTTGTTGCCTGCATGGAGTCTCTCATGCTTTGTACAAAGTTTATTGCATTCAAAATAAAACTGCGTTGTGTAATAAATAATTGGACTGTGATGTCAACCTGTAAATTAAAGACTTATGTATTTCGGGGTTTTGCTTATACCTAAGCACTTGCCCACATGTTTATAACTTTCTATGTTTAGAAAGTCACTTATTTTAATGAATGCAATATTTTATCAAAACGTATCATATAGAGGTCAAAACCTCACTGTGGAATCAATGATTAACGTGCCGCGTCAATAGCAATTTTGATGGGTCGTTACAGTTGGTATCAGAGCTTGAGGTCATAGGGAACCAGAAATTACATTATTGTGTTTAACTGGTAATTGTTAGGATGCATTAGTGAGTCTGGACTATGACCATATCTGTTTTTCCTGATTTTTGCTTATTATTTGGTCAAAAACATTATATGTGATATATTTATATGCTAACGTAATTGTTGTTTCAATTATGTGATAGATGACTTCTTCTAATCCTATCATTTTGTACGACTCGGAATCGGACACTGAATCTATTCTATCCACAACTGAAAAGGGCGTTCCAATACCTATTAAAGAAGAAATTGTGTTAGCCGGGGAATCTCAACTCCCGGTAAACCCAGAGGAGGTTCCAGCTCCACCCAGCTTTAGTTTTCCGGAGCCACAGTATCGTTGGCATGGACCCATGATCCCTGGAGTAAAAGAGGATCGTCCATTTCTAAACAAATATGGACATTGGTCCAGATATACCGCCGACGGGCGGGTTGTGCCGATTACGCCTGGCAGATTTCGGTTCATGACCACCGGTACATATTCTTGCAGTTCGTCATCATATTCTCCTACACATGACTCAGACAGTTCGTCATCAGACGAGATCAGTAAGGAGGAGGATTTCGCTAATGAAATAAAAGAGATCACTAAGGAGAAATTCCAACTTGCTATAGATAATAAAAACAACCACAATAATAAAATGTCCTTAATTATTAAAAAAGAACAGGACCATTCGATCCGTAACCACCCTTATTGTATTAAACCCACTGAGGTAACGGGTACCTCAAAACCCCAACTAAAAATAAAATACACTGCCAGAATGTCTGTCGGACCATGTGCACACAAACAATTGGCAGAGAGAACCAAATGGGAAGAAGTTTCTGATAGTTCTGAATGAACGACCTTGCAACCATAAATCTTCCATGCGCTATTTTATTGCTTATGTGTGCTACTCTATCTTGTTATGTAAAATAAGCATATGTAAAATATCAGTATTGTATGGTATTGTATTATTTTGGTTTATTAATAATAAATGCATGGAATAATTATTTGTATTATTACTACTTCTTATTATTATTATTATTACATAATAATGTAGTAACTCGCTATAATTTTTTATAGTGGAAAATTATTAGGATTTTAGTAGTTAATTCCTTGTACTAGCTATTATGTATGAACTTAACGGGTAGGTAATACCCTGGAAATAATTATAAAATGCTAATAAGAAGAAAAGGCTTTTATAATAATTGGTTCATATTATTAATATGCTACGATTAACTATTGACAACTCATTTTACCTATAATATTCTATATGATTAAATTATATCTGTTGTGTTTATTGAAGAAACATGTCTCAAATGTCGGATGCTGAGTTTGAGCAACTAGTCGAGAAACGTGTGAATGAAAGAATTGCTGCAACCGAAGCAGCAAAAGCAACAGCCGAAGCAGCAGCCAAAGCAGCAGCCGTAAACACAAACTCACGAAACGGATGCTCATACAAAACTTTTCAAGGATGCAAACCACAGACGTTTAGTGGAACCGAGGGACCAGTCGGTCTAACCCGATGGTTTGAAAAGATGGAGTCCGTTTTCAAAATCAGTAATTGTGCGAACGGAGACAAGTCAAAGTATGCTTCGTGCACGTTGCAAGATGGTGCACTTACTTGGTGGAACAATTATGCTAAAGCAGAAGGAATAGATACGGCATATGATATCTCTTGGGAAGAACTGAAAAAGATGCTAATCGAGGAGTACTGTCCTCGAAACGAGATCAGAAAAATGGAATCTGAGTTACGTAATCTGAAGGTTATCGGCGCGAATCTCAATAACTATGAAAAGCGTTTCATGGAACTAGCCTTGTTGTGTCCCGAATTGGTGCCAAACGAGAAACGAAAGATAGAAATGTATATTGACGGTTTATCGATCAATATCAAAGGAAATGTTACATCGTCCAAACCAAATACGATGCAGGAAGCCATGACAATGGCACACCAACTCATGGACCAGATCACAGAGAGTTCGATTAAGGCACCAATTACCGAAGTCAAGACAACTGAAGGAAAGAGGAAATGGGAAGACTATAAGGGCAAAAGTACTCACCTGAAGAAACAAGAAACTTTTAAAGGTAAACAAGATGGGGCAACTGCAAGTCCAAACTATAAGGGACCCCATCCGTTCTGCAAAAGATGTTACACACATCATGCAGGTTATTGTCAAGTGGTCTGTGATAAGTGCAACAAGAAAGGACATGTGGCGAAAGATTGTTATGCCACCGTTTCTGAAGTAAAGACAAAACTGACCGATGTCAAGAAATGTTTTGGATGCGGGAAGTCTGGTCACTTTATAAATCAATGCCCTGATAAGGAGAAGAACAAAGAACCCGCACGTGGGAGGGCATTTAATGTTAGTGCCAGTAAAGCACGTGAGGATCCTAATCTTGTCACGGGTACGTTTACCGTTAATAATCAACTAGCTTCTATTATGTTTGATACGGGTGCTGATAGAAGTTATATGTGTAAAGACTTTAGTTTTAAACTAAAATGTGCATCATTACCTCTAGACGATAAATATACTATTGAATTAGCTAATGGTAAACTGATAAAAGCCGATAAAATTTGCCATGGTTGCGAAATGAATCTCGCTGGTGAAACCTTCAAAATCGATTTGATACCCGTAGAATTAGGAAGTTTTGACGTAATCGTTGGCATGGACTGGATGTCTAAAACAAGAGCGGAAGTTGTTTGCGCTGAGAAAGCAATTCGCATCCCTCGTAAGGATGAAACGTCATTAATGATTTATGGGGAGAAGAGCAACTCAAAGCTGAACTTTATCAGCTGTATGAAGGCCCAGAAACTTATAAGAAAAGGTTGTTATGCTATTTTGGCACATGTAAAGAAGATCGATACTGAAGAAAGAAGCATTAATGACATGCCGGTTGTAAGCGAATATCCCGGAGTATTTCCAGAAGAATTACCGGGGCTACCTCCACACAGATGTGTAGAATTCCAGATTGATCTCATACCAGGAGCTGCACCTGTAGCCCGATCTCCATATAGACTTGCACCTTCAGAAATGCAAGAATTACAAGACCAGTTGCAAGAATTATCGGACCGTGGATTTATTCGTCCTAGTTTTTCACCTTGGGGTGCTCCTATTCTGTTCGTCAAGAAGAAGGATGGATCTATGAGAATGTGCATAGATTACCGAGAATTAAACAAATTAACGATCAAGAATCGGTACCCATTACCGAGGATTGATGATTTGTTTGATCAATTGCAAGGATCAAGTGTTTATTCCAAGATTGATCTACGCTCCGGATATCATCAGCTGAGAGTGAAGGAAGAAGATGTTCCTAAAACCGCGTTCAGAACCCGTTACGGTCACTATGAATTTCTAGTCATGCCTTTTGGATTGACTAATGCTCTAGCAGTATTCATGGATCTAATGAATCGCATCTGTAGACCGTATTTAGACAAATTTGTCATTGTTTTTATCGACGACATATTGATTTACTCGAAGAACAAGGAAGAACATGAGCAACACTTAAGACTGGTACTAGAGATACTCAAGAAAGAAGAATTGTACGCAAAATTTTCGAAGTGTGATTTCTGGTTACAAGAAGTACAATTTTTGGGACATGTTGTCAGTAAACATGGAATTAAAGTTGACCCTGCCAAGATCGAAGCCATTACTAAATGGGAAACACCGAAGACTCCAACACAAATCCGCCAATTCTTAGGTCTTGCTGGTTACTACCGAAGATTCATTCAAGATTTCTCTAGAATCGCCAAACCCTTAACTTCATTGACTCAAAAGGGAAAGAAGTATGATTGGTCCACGGAACAGGAATCCTCATTCCAGTTGTTAAAGAAGAAGTTAACGTCCGCACCCATTTTGTCATTACCAGAAGGAAATGATGATTTCGTGATCTATTGTGACGCTTCGCGCCAAGGTTTAGGATGTGTATTAATGCAACGCACAAAAGTTATTGCATATGCCTCACGACAACTAAAAATTCATGAAAAGAACTATACAACACACGATTTGGAACTTGGAGCTGTAGTTTTTGCACTCAAAATATGGAGACACTATCTATATGGCACCAAGTGTACAGTGTACACTGACCATAAGAGTCTTCAGCATATTTTTGATCAAAAACAACTCAATATGAGGCAACGTCGCTGGGTAGAGTTTTTAAACGATTACGATTGTGAAATCCGTTACCACCCCGGAAAGGCTAATGTTGTAGCTGATGCCTTAAGTCGAAAAGAAAGAGTAAAACCTCTTAGGGTCCGAGCTTTGAATATTACAATTCGTACCGATCTAACAAAGCAAATTCAAGCAGCACAGTTAGAAGCTTTAAAAGAAGAAAATGAAAAAGGCGAAATGAGCAGAGGGTTAGAAAAACAGCTTGAGGTAAAAGCCGATGGAACCCTGTATTTTGCTGATAGGATATGGGTACCAAAATATGGTAATCTAAGGCAACTAGTACTAGATGAAGCACACAAAACGAGGTACTCAATTCACCCAGGAAACGGGAAAATGTACCACGATCTCAAGAAGTTTTATTGGTGGCCTAATATGAAGACAGAAATTGCTACTTATGTAAGCAAATGTTTGACGTGTGCAAAGGTCAAAGCTGAGAACCAAAAGCCGTCAGGATTACTACAACAACCAGAAATTCCGCAGTGGAAATGGGAAAGAATAACTATGGATTTCATTACGAAATTGCCAAGGACTGCAAGTAGTCATGATACTATTTGGGTGATAGTTGATCGTCTAACTAAATCAGCTCACTTTCTACCAATAAAGGAGACAGACAGTATGGAGAAATTAGCACGCCTATATTTGAAGGAAGTAGTTTCCAGGCATGGTGTACCCATCTCTATCATATCTGATCGCGACACCCGATTCACATCACGTTTCTGGCAGTCATTACAAAAAGCATTGGGAACTCGATTAGATATGAGCACCGCTTATCACCCACAGACAGATGGTCAAAGTGAAAGAACAATACAAACATTGGAAGACATGTTACGGGCATGCGTGATTGACTTTGGAACCAGTTGGGATCGACACTTACCGTTGGCAGAATTTTCATACAATAACAACTATCATACGAGCATCAACGCAGCACCATTTGAAGCACTTTACGGTAGAAAGTGCAGATCTCCTATCTGTTGGAGTGAAGTAGGAGAAAGACAACTTACTGGACCAGAAATTATTCACGAAACCACCAAAAAGATCATTCAAATACAACAGCGATTGAAAACGGCCATGAGTCGCCAAAAGAGTTATGCTGATGTAAGAAGAAAACCGCTAGAATTTCAAGTGGGCGACAAAGTCATGTTGAAAGTGTCACCCTGGAAAGGCGTTGTACGATTCGGTAAACGAGGAAAGCTAAGTCCTAGGTACGTAGGACCCTTTGAAATCACCGAAAGAATTGGAGCAGTTGCTTATCGATTAAAGCTACCGCAAGAACTTAGTAGTGTTCACGACACATTTCACGTGTCAAATTTGAAGAAATGTTTAGCTGAAGAGGATGTCGTAATTCCTCTTGACGAAATACGAATTAATGATAAACTCCATTTTGTCTAAGAACCTGTTGAAATCATGGACCGTGAGGTCAAACAATTAAAACAAAGCAAAATACCGATAGTTAGAGTTCGTTAGAACGCAAGACGAGGACCCGAGTTTACTTGGGAACGTGAAGATCAAATGAAGCAAAAGTATCCACATTTGTTCACTGATATCGCTCATGAAACAGGTACTACTCAAAATTTCGGGACGAAATTTTCTTTAACGGGGAGGTACTGTGATGACCCGAAAAATTTCGACTAATTTAAACCAATTCTCTATACGATTTATTATTTTGGCACGTTAAACAAAGTCTGTTAGATTGAGTCTCAAAATTTTAGAACTGTTTCATATATACAATTACCTTTGACTACTCTCAACGATTCATGAACAATTATATGTATGTATATATATATATATATGTACAAGTAAAAAACGACTTTCCTACAGTAAAACCCTAGTTGCTACAGTAAAAATTACTTTGCTACAGTAAAACACTATTTGCTACAGTAAAACACTATTTGCTACAGTGAAATCGTATTTTGCTACAGTGCTACAGTGAAAACGACTTTGCTACAGTGATTTGCTACAGTAACACTATTTGCTACAGTAAACACTATTTGCTACAGTAAACACTAGTTGCTACAGTAAACACTATTTGATGTCGACGAACTAGCAAACAAAAACGGAAAAGGCGGCCATGCGATCGCATGGCAAAAACACTGAAAATTCATGCGATCGCATGAGCTACAGTAAATCGAAAAGTAATATAAATACGCAGTTTGTTCGACGAAGTTTTTCATTAACTCTCAATATTTATATTTATATTATAATTATAATTTTAAATTTAAGTTTAATAATAATAAGGTATATACGAGGGTGTTTTTAATTCGGGTTTCAAATCGCTTTAAGCTAAGGAAATATTAGGTATTATTCGGGGTATTGTTCTTGAATCCAAGGCCAACCATACAGTCGTCTACCATCATTACGTCTACGCAATTTGCCTACAATATTGAATCGCAATATTGAACTGTGAGTTTATAGTCTCCCTTTTTAAATACTTTAAATATTTTTGGGCTGAGAATACATGTAATTTATTTTAAACGCGATAAGACACAAGTACATACTAAATTCTACACTGAGTTAAACCGAAAATCCCTTAGCTTTGGTAACTAGTAGCTGCCAGTACATAGGATATGGACTGGTGGGCGCGAATAATTGTATATGGATCCATAGGGCTTGACATCCCCGTCCGAGCTAGAGCGCTAGCCTTTTAACGGACGTATGTTATTTGAGTTTAAGACACGTTGGTTTGCGTGTATTAAAACGAATGGGGTAATTATCACTATAGCGTTAAGTTTAGTTACCAGGGTGCTCTGTTACGTAGAATCTATTGATAAACTTTTGATGAAATCTTGTGGTCTATCTTTATATATGTTTATGACTCGAGCAATTAAACCTATAACTCACCAACATTCGTGTTGACTTTTTAGCATGTTTTATTCTCAGGTCCTTAGAATGCTTCCGCTGTGATGTGCTTGTTGCCTGCATGGAGTCTCTCATGCTTTGTACAAAGTTTATTGCATTCAAAATAAAACTGCGTTGTGTAATAAATAATTGGACTGTGATGTCAACCTGTAAATTAAAGACTTATGTATTTCGGGGTTTTGCTTATACCTAAGCACTTGCCCACATGTTTATAACTTTCTATGTTTAGAAAGTCACTTATTTTAATGAATGCAATATTTTATCAAAACGTATCATATAGAGGTCAAAACCTCACTGTGGAATCAATGATTAACGTGCCGCGTCAATAGCAATTTTGACGGGTCGTTACATTTTACCCAAAGACTAAAGTGGTGGGACCGATAAGAACCGTTAATGAAGAAGAATTTGCTTCGATCTTGAAATTCACCATTCCACAACCTTCCAACCCAATATTCTCAATAGACGAGTCATCTACCAAAGATGAACTACGAGCTGTAATAGATATTGACACCTCAAATTTTACCCAACTGGGTAATAGAGGTGAAAATTTTGATCCCGAGAATAAACGGAAGGAAATGTTAGGAATTGTCCACACAAAAGAAATATGTATGTCAGTGTATAATGATCCATTTGACCAAGAACCAGAAAAGAGACATATCCATTTACTGAAAGCTACACTTAAAAAAGAATTAAGTAGTGACGATCGGGTGAGTCTAAACCTTAAACACATTGATATATTATACACCACCCGAGATGTAAATAACTGGCTCACATTCTTAATTCGTGGAACTTATTCTACCGACTTCGCATATCGTCAGCTAAGTGTGGGGAAGTATATGAAATGTCCCGTTCTTATTGATTAAAAACGTTCCATATTAATTGATTTCGTTGCGAGGTTTTGACCTCTATATGAGACGTTTTTCAAAGACTGCATTCATTTTAAAACAAACCATAACCTTTATTTCATCAATAAAGGTTTAAAAAGCTTTACGTAGATTATCAAATAATGATAATCTAAAATATCCTGTTTACACACGACCATTACATAATGGTTTACAATACAAATATGTTACAACAAAATAAGTTTCTTGAATACAGTTTTTACATAATATCATACAAGCATGGACTCCAAATCTCGTCCTTATTTAAGTATGCGACAGCGGAAGCTCTTAATAATCACCTGAGAATAAACATGCTTAAAACGTCAACAAAAATGTTGGTGAGTTATAGGTTTAACCTATATATATCAAATCATAATAATAGACCACAAGATTTCATATTTCAATACACATCCCATACATAGAGATAAAAATCATTCATATGGTGAACACCTGGTAACCGACATTAACAAGATGCATATATAAGAATATCCCCATCATTCCGGGACACCCTTCGGATATGATATAAATTTCGTAGTACTAAAGCATCCGGTACTTTGGATGGGGCTTGTTGGGCCCGATAGATCTATCTTTAGGATTCGCGTCAATTAGGGTGTCTGTTCCCTAATTCTTAGATTACCAGACTTAATAAAAAGGGGCATATTCGATTTCGATAATTCAACCATAGAATGTAGTTTCACGTACTTGTGTCTATTTTGTAAATCATTTTTAAAACCTGCATGTATTCTCATCCCAAAAATATTAGATTTTAAAAGTGGAACTATAACTCACTTTCACAGATTTTTACTTCGTCGGGAAGTAAGACTTGGCCACTGGTTGATTCACGAACCTATAACAATATATACATATATATCAAAGTATGTTCAAAATATATTTACAACACTTTTAATATATTTTGATGTTTTAAGTTTATTAAGTCAGCTGTCCTCGTTAGTAACCTACAACTAGTTGTTCACAGTTAGATGTATAGAAATAAATCGATAAATATTATCTTGAATCAATCCACGACCCAGTGTATACGTATCTCAGTATTGATCACAACTCAAACTATATATATTTTGGAATCAACCTCAACCCTGTATAGCTAACTCCAACATTCACATATAGAGTGTCTATGGTTGTTCCGAAATATATATAGATGTGTCGACATGATAGGTCGAAACATTGTATACGTGTCTATGGTATCTCAAGATTACATAATATACAATACAAGTTGATTAAGTTATGGTTGGAATAGATTTGTTACCAATTTTCACGTAGCTAAAATGAGAAAAATTATCCAATCTTGTTTTACCCATAACTTCTTCATTTTAAATCCGTTTTGAGTGAATCAAATTGCTATGGTTTCATATTGAACTCTATTTTATGAATCTAAACAGAAAAAGTATAGGTTTATAGTCGGAAAAATAAGTTACAAGTCATTTTTGTAAAGGTAGTCATTTCAGTCGAAAGAACGACGTCTAGATGACCATTTTAGAAAACATACTTCCACTTTGAGTTTAACCATAATTTTTGGATATAGTTTCATGTTCATAATAAAAATCATTTTCTCTGAATAACAACTTTTAAATCAAAGTTTATCATAGTTTTTAATAAACTAACCCAAAATAGCCCGCGGTGTTACTACGATGGCGTAAATTCGGTTTTACGGTGTTTTTCGTGTTTCCAGGTTTTAAATCATTAAGTTAGCATATCATATAGATATAGAACATGTGTTTAGTTGATTTTAAAAGTCAAGTTAGAAGGATTAACTTTTGTTTGCGAACAAGTTTAGAATTAACTAAACTATGTTCTAGTGATTACAAGTTTAAACCTTCGAATAAGATAGCTTTATATGTATGAATCGAATGATGTTATGAACATCATTACTACCTTAAGTTCCTTGGATAAACCTACTGGAAAAGAGAAAAATGGATCTAGCTTCAATGGATCCTTGGATGGCTCGAAGTTCTTGAAGCAGAATCATGACACGAAAACAAGTTCAAGTAAGATCATCACTTGAAATAAGATTGTTATAGTTATAGAAATTGAACCAAAGTTTGAAAATGATTATTACCTTGTATTAGAATGATAACCTACTGTAAGAAACAAAGATTTCTTGAGGTTGGATGATCACCTTACAAGATTGGAAGTGAGCTAGCAAACTTGAAAGTATTCTTGATTTTATGAAACTAGAACTTTTGGAATTTATGAAGAACACTTAGAACTTTAAGATAGAACTTGAGAGAGATCAATTAGATGAAGAAAATTGAAGAATGAAAGTGTTTGTAGGTGTTTTTGGTCGTTGGTGTATGGATTAGATATAAAGGATATGTAATTTTGTTTTCATGTAAATAAGTCATGAATGATTACTCATATTTTTGTAATTTTATGAGATATTTCATGCTAGTTGCCAAATGATGGTTCCCACATGTGTTAGGTGACTCACATGGGCTGCTAAGAGCTAATAATTGGATTTTATATACCAATAGTACATACATCTAAAAGCTGTGTATTGTACGAGTACGAATACGGGTGCATACGAGTAGAATTGTTGATGAAACTGAACGAGGATGTAATTGTAAGCATTTTTGTTAAGTAGAAGTATTTTGATAAGTGTATTGAAGTCTTTCAAAAGTGTATAAATACATATTAAAACACTACATGTATATACATTTTAACTGAGTCGTTAAGTCATCGTTAGTCGTTACATGTAAGTGTTGTTTTGAAACCTTTAGGTTAACGATCTTGTTAAATTTTGTTAACCCAATGTTTATAATATCAAATGAGATTTTAAATTATTATATTATCATGATATTATCATGTATGAATATCTCTTAATATGATATATATACATTAAATGTCTTTACAACGATAATCGTTACATATATGTCTCGTTTAAAAATCATTAAGTTAGTAGTCTTGTTTTTACATATGTAGTTCATTGTTAATATACTTAATGATATGTTTACTTATCATAGTATCATGTTAACTATATATATATATCCATATATATTTCATCATATAGTTTTTACAAGTTTTAACGTTCGTGAATCACCGGTCAACTTGGGTGGTCAATTGTCTATATGAAACATATTTCAATTAATCAAGTCTTAACAAGCTTGATTGCTTAACATGTTGGAAACATTTAATCATGTAAATATCAATCTCAATTAATATATATAAACATGGAAAAGTTCGGGTCACTACAGTACCTACCCGTTAAATAAATTTCGTCCCGAAATTTTAAGCTGTTGAAGGTGTTGACGAATCTTCTGGAAATAGATGCGGGTATTTCTTCTTCATCAAATCTTCACGCTCCCAGGTGAACTCGGGTCCTCTACAAGCATTCCATCAAACCTTAACAATTGGTATCTTGTTTTGCTTAAGTCTTTTAACCTCACGATCCATTATTTCGACGGGTTCTTCGATGAATTGAAGTTTTTCGTTGATTTGGATTTCATCTAACGGAATAGTGAAATCTTCTTTAGCAAAACATTTCTTCAAATTCGAGACGTGGAAAGTGTTATGTACAGCCGCGAGTTGTTGAGGTAACTCTAGTCGGTAAGCTACTGGTCCGACACGATCAATAAACTTGAATGGTCCAATATACCTTGGATTTAATTTCCCTCGTTTACCAAATCGAACAACGCCTTTCCATGGTGCAACTTTAAGCATGACCATCTCTCCAATTTCAAATTCTATATCTTTTCTTTTAATGTCAGCGTAGCTCTTTTGTCGACTTTGGGCGGTTTTCAACCGTTGTTGAATTTGGATGATCTTCTCGGTAGTTTCTTGTATAATCTCCGGACCCGTAATCTGTCTATCCCCCACTTCACTACAACAAATCGGAGACCTCCACTTTCTACCATAAAGTGCTTCAAACGGCGCCATCTCAATGCTTGAATGGTAGCTGTTGTTGTAGGAAAATTCTGCTAACGGTAGATGTCGATCCCAACTGTTTCCGAAATCAATAACACATGCTCGTAGCATGTCTTCAAGCGTTTGTATCGTCCTTTCGCTCTGCCCATCAGTTTGTGGATGATAGGCAGTACTCATGTCTAGACGAGTTCCTAATGCTTGCTGTAATGTCTGCCAGAATCTTGAAATAAATCTGCCATCCCTATCAGAGATAATAGAGATTGGTATTCCATGTCTGGAGACGACTTACTTCAAATACAGTCGTGCTAACTTCTCCATCTTGTCATCTTCTCTTATTGGCAGGAAGTGTGCTGATTTGGTGAGACGATCAACTATTACCTAAATAGTATCAAAACTACTTGCAGTCCTTGGCAATTTAGTGATGAAATCCATGGTAATGTTTTCCCATTTCCATTCTGGGATTTTGGGTTGTTGAAGTAGACCTGATGGTTTCTGATGCTCAGCTTTAACCTTAGAACACGTCAAACATTCTCCTACGTATTTAGCAACATCGGCTTTCATACCCGGCCACCAAAAATGTTTCTTGAGATCCTTGTACATCTTCCCCGTTCCAGGATGTATTGAGTATCTGGTTTTATGAGCTTCTCAAAGTACCATTTCTCTCATATCTCCAAATTTTGGTACCCAAATCCTTTCAGCCCTATACCGGGTTCCGTCTTCCCGAATATTAAGATGCTTCTCCGATCCTTTGGGTATTTCATCCTTTAAATTTCCCTCTTTTAAAACTCCTTGTTGCGCCTCCTTTATTTGAGTAGTAAGGTTATTATGAATCATTATATTCATAGATTTTACTCGAATGGGTTCTCTGTCCTTCCTGCTCAAGGCATCGGCTACCACATTTGCCTTCCCCGGGTGGTAACGAATCTCAAAGTCGTAATCATTCAATAATTCAATCCACCTACGCTGCCTCATATTCAGTTGTTTCTGGTTAAATATGTGTTGAAGACTTTTGTGGTCGGTATATATAATACTTTTGACCCCATATAAGTAGTGCCTCCAAGTCTTTAATGCAAAAACAACCGCGCCTAATTCCAAATCATGCGTCGTATAATTTTGTTCGTGAATCTTCAATTGTCTAGACACATAAGCAATCACCTTCGTTCGTTGCATTAATACACAACCGAGACCTTGCTTTGATGCATCACAATAAATCACAAAATCATCATTCCCTTCAGGCAATGACAATATAGGTGCCGTAGTTAGCTTTTTCTTCAATAACTGAAACGCTTTCTCTTGTTCATCATTCCATTCAAATTTCTTCCCTTTATGCGTTAATGCAGTCAAGGGTTTTGCTATTCTGGAAAAGTCTTGGATGAACCTTCTATAGTAACCAGCTAGTCCTAAAAACTGGCGTATGTGTTTCGGAGTTTTCGGGGTTTCCCACTTTTCAACAGTTTCTATCTTTGCCGGATCCACCTTAATACCTTCTTTGTTCACTATGTGACCGAGGAATTGAACTTCTTCCAACCAAAATGCACACTTTGAAAACTTAGCGTACAATTCTTCCTTCCTCAATACTTCTAACACCTTTCTCAAATGTTCACCGTGTTCTTGGTCATTCTTTGAGTAAATAAGTATGTCATCAATGAAAACAATGACAAACTTGTCATGGTATGGTCCACACACTCGGTTCATAAGGTCCATGAACACAGCTGGTGCATTAGTTAAACCAAACGGCATGACCATAAACTCGTAATGACCGTAACGTGTTCTGAAAGCAGTCTTTGGAATATCATCTTCTTTCACCCGCATTTGATGATAACCGGAACGTAAGTCAATCTTTGAATAAACAGACGAGCCTTGTAGTTGATCAAATAAGTCATCGATTCTCGGTAGTAGGTAGCGGTTCTTGATGGTAAGTTTGTTCAACTCTCGGTAGTCGATACACAACCTGAATGTACCATCTTTCTTCTTGACAAACAAAACAGGAGCTCCCCACGGTGATGTGCTTGGTCGAATGAAACCACGCTCTAAAAGTTCTTGTAATTGGCTTTGTAGTTCTTTCATCTCGCTGGGTGCGAGTCTATAAGGAGCACGAGCTATTGGTGCAGCTCCTGGTACAAGATCTATTTGAAATTTAACGGATCGATGTGGGGGTAATCCCGGTAATTCTTTCGGAAATACATCAGGAAATTCTTTTGCGACGGGAACATCATTGATGCTCTTTTCTTCAGTTTGTACTTTCTCGACGTGTGCTAGAACAGCATAGCAACCTTTTCTTATTAGTTTTTGTGCCTTCAAATTACTAATAAGATGTAGCTTCGTGTTGCCCTTTTCTCCGTACACCATTAAGGGTTTTCCTTTTTCTCGTATAATGCGAATTGCATTTTTGTAACAAACGATCTCCGCTTTCACCTCTTTCAACCAGTCCATACCGATTATCACATCAAAACTCCCTAACTCTACTGGTATCAAATCAATCTTAAATGTTTCGCTAACCAGTTTAATTTCTCGATTCCGACATATATTATCTGCTGAAATTAATTTACCATTTGCTAATTCGAGTAAAAATTTACTATCCAAAGGCGTCAATGGACAACTTAATTTAGCACAAAAATCTCTACTCATATAGCTTCTATCCGCACCCGAATCAAATAAAACGTAAGCAGATTTATTGTCAATAAGAAACGTACCCGTAATAAGCTCCGGGTCTTCCTGTGCCTCTGCCGCATTAATATTGAAAACTCTTCCACGGCCTTGTCCGTTCGTGTTCTCCTGGTTCGGGCAATTTCTAATAATGTGGCCTGGTTTTCCACATTTATAACAAACTACATTGGCATAACTTGCTCCGACACTACTTGCTCCGCCATTACTCGTTCCGACACCATTTATTCCTTTAGTTCTATTAACCCCTGGTCCGTAGACCTCACACTTCGCCGCGCTATGACCATTTCTTTTACACTTGTTGCAAAATTTGGTGCAGAACCCCGAGTGATTCTTTTCACACCTTTGGCATAGCTGCTTCTGATTGTTGTTGTTGTTGTTGCGGTTATTATTGTTGTTGGGATGATTGTTGTAGTTGCTGTTGTTGTTGTTGTTGTTGTTGGGCCGTTTGTTGTAGTTGCGATTGATGTTGCGATTGTTGGGATAATTGTTGCGATTATTGTTGTAATTGCTGTTGTTGTTGTATTGGTGATTCTTATCACCGTTTTCCTCCCACTTTCTTTTGACTTGCTTCACATTGGCCTCTTCAGCAGTCTGTTCTTTAATTCTTTCTTCAATCTGGTTCACGAGTTTGTGAGCCATTCTACATGCCTGTTGTATGGAGGCGGGCTCGTGTGAACTTATATCTTCTTGGATTCTTTCCGGTAATCCTTTCACAAATGCGTCGATCTTCTCTTCCTCATCTTCGAATGCTCCCGGACACAATAGGCACAATTCTGTGAATCGTCTTTCGCACGTGGTAATATCAAATCCTTGGGTTCGTAACCCTCTAAGTTCTGTCTTGAGCTTATTGACCTCGGTTCTGGGACGGTACTTCTCGTTCATCAAGTGCTTGAATGCTGACCACGGTAGTGCGTACGCATCGTCTTGTCCCACTTACTCTAGATAGGTATTCCACCATGTTAACGCAGAACCTGTGAAGGTATGCGTAGCGTACTTTACTTTGTCCTCTTCAGTACACTTACTTATGGCAAACACCGATTCGACCTTCTCGGTCCACCGTTTCAATCCGATCGGTCCTTCGGTTCCATCAATTTCCAAAGGTTTGCAGGCAGTGAATTCTTTGTAGGTGCATCCTACACGATTTCCTGTACTGCTAGATCCAAGGTTATTGTTGGTATGTAGCGCAGCCTGTACTGCGGCTATGTTTGAAGCTAGAAAAGTACGGAATTCCTCTTCATTCATATTCACGGTGTGTCGAGTAGTCGGTGCCATTTCCTTCAAAATAGTCAAATGGAACAAGTTAATCATACAGAATATTAAGAGTAGTTAATAGTATTTCGTAGCATAATATGAACTCATTTATAAAAGCTTTTTCTTCATATTAGCATTTTATAAGTTTAAATTCGGGTAGTACCTACCCGTTAAGTTCATACTTAGTAGCTAATATACAATTCAACTACTACAATTCTATATGAAAAACTGATTATAATAATATTTCGCGTTCAAACTTTTACACAATATTTTACAAACTTACAATACCGCTTATTTTACATATAGCATGAAATATAGCACACAATAAATTTGATACAAGATGGTTGTAAAGATAATTCTAGCTAGTACACAAGTCGTTCAGCAAAGGCAATAAAGACACGTAATTCATACGTCCAGAAACAAGTCATGCATTCTGGTTTTACTAGGATTACTTCCCATCCTTGGTCTTGTGGAACATAACCATTATGGCCGTTGATAAGACAGCGTGTTGTAACGTCGTCAAAGGGACGAGGGTTACGTAATGTCCAACAGTCCCGTAACAATCTAAAAACCTCATTTCTTACCCCAATTACCGACTCCGTCACTTGTGGGAACGTTTTGTTTAATAGTTGTAGCCCGATGTTCTTGTTCTCACTTTGGTGAGAAGCGAACATTACTAATCCGTAAGCATAACATGCTTCTTTATGTTGCATGTTAGCCGCTTTTTCTAAATCACGAAGTCCAATATTCGGATATTTTGAGTCAAAATAATTTCTTAACCCATTGCGTAAAATAGCATTTGGGTTCCCCGCAATATATGCGTCAAAGTAAACACATCGTAACTTATGGATTTCCCAATGTGATATCCCCCATCTTTCGAACGAAAGCCTTTTATAAACCAAGGCATTCTAGGAACGTTCTTCGAATGTCTTACAAACTGATCTCGCCTTAAATAGTTGTGCCGAAGAATTCTGACCGACTCTAGACAAGATTTCATCAATCATGTCTCCGGGTAGGTCTCTTAAAATATTGGGTTGTCTATCCATTTTGTGTTTTTATACTATAAAATAGACAAGAGTTAGATTCATAAAAAAAAATACTTATTAATATAAGCAATTTTTACATATATCATAAAGCATAAGCACACTATATTACATATATTACACCACACGAATACAACTATCTTATTCCGACTCGCTTGTTTCTTCTTCTTCGGTTTTGGTTCGTTTTGCCAAGTTTCTAGGGATATATGATGTTCCCCTAATACGAGCCGTCGTGATCCACATTGGTTTAGAAAAACCTGGTGGTTTAGAGGTTCCCGGGTCATTGTTACAACTTAAGGACTTCGGGGGTTGACGATACATATAAAGTTAATCGGGGTTGGAATTAGATTTCTCTATTTTTATGCCCTTTCCCTTATTATTTTCTTTTGCCTTTTTAAATTCAGTTGGGGTAATTTCTATAACATCATCGGAATTCTCGTCGGAATCCGATTCATCGGAGAATTGGTAATCCTCCCAATATTTTGCTTCCTTGGAGGAAACACCATTGACCATAATTAACCTTGGTCGGTTGGTTGAGGATTTTCTTTTACTTAACCGTTTTATTATTTCCCCCACCGGTTCTATTTCTTCATCCGGTTCCGATTCTTCTTCCGGTTCCGATTCTTCTTCCGGTTCCGACTCTTCTTCCGGTTCCACTTCGGGAACTTTTGAATCAGTCCACGAATCATTCCAATTTACATTTGACTCTTCATTATTATTAGTTGAGTCAATGGGACTTGTTCTAGAGGTAGACATCTATCACATAATATCAAACACGTTAAGAGATTAATATATCACATAATATTCACATGTTAAAAATATATAGTTTCCAACAAAATTTGTTAAGCAATCATTTTTCAAGTAAACACGGTCGAAGTCCGGACTCACTAATGCATCCTAACAAACTCGATAAGACACACTAATGCAAAATTCTGGTTCTCTAAGACCAACGCTCGGATACCAACTGAAATGTCCCGTTCTTATTGATTAAAAACGTTCCATATTAATTGATTTCGTTGCGAGGTTTTGACCTCTATATGAGACGTTTTTCAAAGACTGCATTCATTTTAAAACAAACCATAACCTTAATTTCATCAATAAAGGTTTAAAAAGCTTTACGTAGATTATCAAATAATGATAATCTAAAATATCCTATTTACACACGACCATTACATAATGGTTTACAATACAAATATGTTACAACAAAATAAGTTTCTTGAATGCAGTTTTTACATAATATCATACAAGCATGGACTCCAAATCTCGTCCTTATTTAAGTATGCGACAGCGGAAGTTCTTAATAATCACCTGAGAATAAACATGCTTAAAACGTCAACAAAAATGTTGGTGAGTTATAGGTTTAACCTATATATATCAAATCATAATAATAGACCACAAGATTTCATATTTCAATACACATCCCATACATAGAGATAAAAATCATTCATTTGGTGAACACCTGGTAACCGACATTAACAAGATGCATATATAAGAATATCCCCATCATTCCGAGACACCCTTCGGATATGATATAAATTTCGAAGTACTAAAGCATGCGGTACTTTGGATGGGGCTTGTTGGGCCCGATAGATCTATCTTTAGGATTCGCGTCAATTAGGGTGTCTGTTCCCTAATTCTTAGATTACCAGACTTAATAAAAAGGGGCATATTCGATTTCGATAATTCAACCATAGAATGTAGTTTCACGTACTTGTGTCTATTTTGTAAATCATTTTTAAAACCTGCATGTATTCTCATCCCAAAAATATTAGATTTTAAAAGTGGAACTATAACTCACTTTCACAGATTTTTACTTCGTCGGGAAGTAAGACTTGGCCACTGGTTGATTCACGAACCTATAACAATATATACATATATATCAAAGTATGTTCAAAATATATTTACAACACTTTTAATATATTTTGATGTTTTAAGTTTATTAAGTCAGCTGTCCTCGTTAGTAACCTACAACTAGTTGTCCACAGTTAGATGTATAGAAATAAATCGATAAATATTATCTTGAATCAATCCACGACCCAGTGTATACGTATCTCAGTATTGATCACAACTCAAACTATATATATTTTGGAATCAACCTCAACCCTGTATAGCTAACCCCAACATTCACATATAGAGTGTCTATGGTTGTTTCGAAATATATATAGATGTGTCGACATGATAGGTCGAAACATTGTATACGTGTCTATGGTATCTCAAGATTACATAATATACAATACAAGTTGATTAAGTTATGGTTGGAATAGATTTGTTACCAATTTTCACGTAGCTAAAATGAGAAAAATTATCCAATCTTGTTTTACCCATAACTTCTTCATTTTAAATCCGTTTTGAGTGAATCAAATTGCTATGGTTTCATATTGAACTCTATTTTATGAATCTAAACAGAAAAAGTATAGGTTTATAGTCGGAAAAATAAGTTACAAGTCGTTTTTGTAAAGGTAGTCATTTCAGTCGAAAGAACGACGTCTAGATGACCATTTTAGAAAACATACTTCCACTTTGAGTTTAACCATAATTTTTGGATATAGTTTCATGTTCATAATAAAAATCATTTTCTCTGAATAACAACTTTTAAATCAAAGTTTATCATAGTTTTTAATTAACTAACCCAAAACAGCCCGCGGTGTTACTACGACGGCGTAAATTCGGTTTTACGGTGTTTTTCGTGTTTCCAGGTTTTAAATCATTAAGTTAGCATATCATATAGATATAGAACATGTGTTTAGTTGATTTTAAAAGTCAACTTAGAAGGATTAACTTTTGTTTGCGAACAAGTTTAGAATTAACTAAACTATGTTCTAGTGATTACAAGTTTAAACCTTCGAATAAGATAGCTTTATATGTATGAATCGAATGATGTTATGAACATCATTACTACCTTAAGTTCCTTGGATAAACCTACTGGAAAAGAGAAAAATGGATCTAGCTTCAATGGATCCTTGGATGGCTCGAAGTTCTTGAAGCAGAATCACGACACGAAAACAAGTTCAAGTAAGATCATCACTTGAAATAAGATTGTTATAGTTATAGAAATTGAACCAAAGTTTGAATATGATTATTATCTTGTATTAGAATGATAACCTACTGTAAGAAACAAAGATTTCTTGAGGTTGGATGATCACCTTACAAGATTGGAAGTGAGCTAGCAAACTTGAAAGTATTCTTGATTTTATGAAACTAGAACTTTTGGAATTTATGAAGAACACTTAGAACTTGAAGATAGAACTTGAGAGAGATCAATTATATGAAGAAAATTGAAGAATTAAAGTGTTTGTAGGTGTTTTTGGTCGTTGGTGTATGGATTAGATATAAAGGATATGTAATTTTGTTTTCATGTAAATAAGTCATGAATGATTACTCATATTTTTGTAATTTTATGAGATATTTCATGCTAGTTGCCAAATGATGGTTCCCACATGTGTTAGGTGACTCACATGGGCTGCTAAGAGCTGATAATTGGAGTGTATATACCAATAGTACATACATCTAAAAGCTGTGTATTGTACGAGTACGAATACGGGTGCATACGAGTAGAATTGTTGATGAAACTGAACGAGGATGTAATTGTAAGCATTTTTGTTAAGTAGAAGTATTTTGATAAGTGTATTGAAGTCTTTAAAAAGTGTATAAATACATATTAAAACACTACATGTATATACATTTTAACTGAGTCGTTAAGTCATCGTTAGTCGTTACATGTAAGTGTTGTTTTGAAACCTTTAGGTTAACGATCTTGTTAAATGTTGTTAACCCAATGTTTATAATATCAAATGAGATTTTAAATTATTATATTATCATGATATTATCATGTATGAATATCTCTTAATATGATATATATACATTAAATGTCTTTACAACGATAATCGTTACATATATGTCTCGTTTAAAAATCATTAAGTTAGTAGTCTTGTTTTTACATATGTAGTTCATTGTTAATATACTTAATGATATGTTTACTTATCATAGTATCATGTTAACTATATATATATCCATATATATGTCATCATATAGTTTTTACAAGTTTTAACGTTCGTGAATCACCGGTCAACTTGGGTGGTCAATTGTCTATATGAAACATATTTCAATTAATCAAGTCTTAACAAGTTTGATTGCTTAACATGTTGGAAACATTTAATCATGTAAATATCAATCTCAATTAATATATATAAACATGGAAAAGTTCGGGTCACTACAGTATAATCCCACTTAACGTTAAATTCGGGGTTCGGGTTAGTGCATAACTCGTTAATAACATGCATGATGAGTAAGGGTAAAAGACGCATTTTCAAAGATTAGCAAACAGTTCAGAAAAGGAACCGTTTTTTAAGGAAAAAAAATGTGTGATAAAATAATAAAAAAAATGAACGATGAGGCGCGCCATCTATCATTCGACGAGCTTTGTAATTACAAACTGGGTATTTTTAATCACTTTTCTACACTTATCACCCTCATGAATTTATAATTATAGTCTGATTTCATGCAAATGAGGGCATTGCACGATCTCAAATGTGGGGAAGGGTTATAAATTCTCTCGGGTTTGCACTTGGTCTATTTGCCAAATTTTGTGAAAATTTGAAAATTTTTCAAATAAATGAATTCAAAATCATGTTTATACATATTTATGAACGATAAAAACTAGGTGTTAATAACGAAATTTTCGTTACCTCGGAAAGGACATAAATTGAGAAAAAACCTAAAGTGCTTGAATTCATTTATAATGGAATAGAAGAGAATAAAAAGGCAAAGAAAGAAATAAATAAAAGCCAAGTGTGGGGAGAATGTACCAAGTTTTTCAATTAAAAACTATCTATCACATGTTTCTGTAAAGTTATTGCAGGTGCTTTTGTTTTGGACAAAATTAACAGTTTTACCCGATTTACTGTAATATATTCGAAAGAAAGATAGATCTACATGATGAATCAATTCCATCATAAAAAGGAAGAAAAGTCTTCCGAAAAGACACGCTCTTCTTGATTTAGGTCAGGAAGTTGTCATCCAGACCAGTTGTAGAGTCTACGAAAAACCTTGAAAAGTTTTCTCGAAAATCATCTGGAAATCCACGGACCTCAGCATCAAACAGGGTCGCCAAGTGTTCAGACTTATCCTAACCATGAGAGGATCTGTCTCATAAAATGGAGAGGGCGCCGTGCAAATTAGCTTGATAAGACTAATGAATCAGACCCCCAGAAATGATAATCTCCTTAAAGATAAAAAATCAGCTTTTAAGCCTGATATTACTCAATCCTTGAGATTGACCGTAAAGATTGAGAATTACAAACACATGGAATTTAATGATATCTAAACTCGAGCTTGAACGAGAAAATATTTTAATCAAAATTAAAACCGATTTGTTTTCTGAAAAATCTATTTTCAATGCGTTCATTACCATTGAACGTAAAATCCTAAGAATTCACTTGGAATTCATTAGGTCACCTTAACCAAATCGGGTGTCAACTGTAAGAACAGTGGTTCCATAGTAGTGTCGAAGATAGGACCTTGTGCCAGACCGAAAAATTATAGGGTGATCTTTACTATTTCTGCTACAAAGAATAGTAATTGCATCCGACACGTTGTGGACCATGGACATCTGCATGTCATTAGACATTACCTTAACAGTTGCTTATTCAACGCTTTCCTTTACAACTAGACGGTATTTTACCGAAAGGTAATATACGGAGCAAGTATACTGGACGTGTTGCTTTCCTAATACAAGGTTAGCAAGTGGGTGACACAAAACCGCAAGTTTTGAGCTAAAAATTAAAAATATGAAACCCACAAAACCCACAAAAATATTTTGCAACACCGGTGAAGGGTTATTTTGAAAAACCTGTCTAGGATAAAATCTAGCTTGAATTTTCAAAAGATTAAATGTTTTCATAAAGATCCAATTTCCTTAAAGGATCTAAATTTTCATAGTCATGTGGGACTGTAAACCACATCGTTACTATCATTGTTTATACCGCCGTATCAAAATCACTGATGTATAAAGTGTGAGAATAAAAAAGTGATTCGAGTGAAGTGTGATTTAATTTCAAGTTCTGTATTGCTTGAGGACAAGCAACATTCAAGTGTGGGGATATTTGATAGTGCTCTTCATGAACATATATTTAGTATCAATATCCTTCCAATATGTAAAGCTTTTAGTTACTATTGTTTTATTTTTATGTAATAATCATTTAAATAAATAAGTGCGAAGACAAAAGAAGAAAACAACTATTTAAAGACGCAAATGACCAAAAAGCTCAAATGTATAGGATATAATCCAAGTGGTTCCATTTATTGAAAAGAAACGTCTAAAAATTACAAGAGTACAAGTCACAGAATGCAAAGTACAAGATATCTAAGCATACAAAAAGGCGTTAGAAAATTCGGAACTGAGACATGAACCAACTATCAACGTACGACTCAACGGAGCTAAAATTACAAGTCAACTATGCACAAGCATATAATTTAATATATATATATATAATTCATAATAATAATAATAATATAATAATAATAATAATAATAATAATAATATATAATTATATCTCAATTTGAAAATTGCGAATTAGCTATCGGAACGTGCAAAATGAACAAGTTGATTTATTCAACTTCACCAAATTTCAACTTCAACACAGTACTTTCATTTGCCTATAAAAGCAGGCACGGAGCAATGAAGAAAACACAACTCTCCCTCTGTATAATATATAATAAATATAAATATAATATATATATATATATATATATATATATATATATATATATATATATATATATATATATATATATATATATATATATATATATATATATAATAGTTTAGTTTTATATTAGTTAGTTTGGGTAATGTAAAGGTTATTTTACGGGTTTTAAAGTCGAAGTTATGTCCATGTAACGCTACGCGATAAATAATCATTGTAAGTTATGTTCTCCCTTTTTAAATTAATGTCTCATAACTAAGTTATTATTATGCTTATTTGAGGCGAAGTAATCGTGATGTTGGACTAAATATTAAGACGGAGTTATTGAACTTTGAACCATAATTGGAGTTTGGACAAAAGACCGACACTTGTGGAAATTGGACTATGGGCTATTAATGGGCTTTATATTTGATTAACTAAATGATATCTTGTTAATTTAATATAGAGATTTATAATTTGACGTATTTATATATAACCACATACGCTTGATCGGGTACGGTAGGCGGGATATCTATAAATACTAATAATTGTTCATTTGACCGGACACAGGGATGGATTAATAGTCAATGAACTCATTAAAACAGAGGTGGATTACATTCAAGGGTAATTGGTGTAATTGTTAATAAAGTATTAAAACCTTGGATTACACGCTGTCGATAACCTGGTGTAATCATTAACAATGTATTAAAACCTTATTACAGTTTAAGTCCCTAATTAGTTGGAATATTTGACTTCGGGTATAAGGTTAATTTGGCGAAGACCCTCGTATTTTATAATTATGACCGATGGACTATTATGGATAAAACCAGATGGACTTATCAAATAATCCAGGACAAAGAACAATTAACCCAGGGTAATAAATTAAAATCAAAACGTCAAACATCATGAGTACGGAAGTTTAAATAAGCATAATATATTTTATTTCATATTTCCTCGTACTTTTATTTATTGTTATTTTAATAATTGTTATTTATTTTATCGTTAGTTAAATATCGTCATTTACTTTACGCTTTGCTTAAAATATAAAATCGACAAACCAGTCATTAAACGGTAAAACCCCCCTTTTATAATTATACTAATTGTAATATATATTTATATTTTGTACAAATATAGTTATATAAAAATATAGTGTAAAATAAGCCGTCTCCCTGTGGAATGAACCGGACTTACTAAAAACTATACTACTCTATGATTAGGTACACTGCCTATAGTGTTGTAGCAAGGTTTAGGTATATCCCATCTGTAAATAAATTAAATAAAACTTGTGTAATATTTCTTCATATTTCGTAATAAAAATAATATTATTTTGTACTACACCTCGCAAACATCAATATTTTTAATTTATTTTAATTGTCCAATGTTATTAGTCCACAGTTAGTAGTCCACAATTAGTAGTTCAACAATTCATATATAGTTTAATATATAATATTCGAATTAATTAATACGTATCGTGACCTATTGTATACATGTCTCAGACTAGATCACAACTCAAAGTATATATATTATTATAATATCAACCTCAAACCTGTATAGCTAACTCAAACATTACCGCATATAGAGTGTCTATGGTTATTCCAAATAATATATATAGATGCGTCGATATGATATGTCAAAACCTTGTATACGTGTCCTGATATTTAAAGTGCGTAAAATAAATAACAGAAATTAAATAATGGTAAATAAAATTGCGAGAATTAAAATTGCGATAAATAAATGAAATAAGGAATTAACAGTTAGCTATGAAAAGTTAGCTAGGATTTTGTTAGCGTGGATTCTTAACAAAATTTCTGATAGTTAATTTGTTTGTTTCTAACAAATTTTATTTTGTCCAATGTTTTCTTTATTATGCCACTTGTTGGATTCTGATAGGTCAAAAATCCAATTATGAAATTGAATGAAAATTGTTATACTGTGGTGAACGGATTTGTATATCTGTGGAGGTAAGTAGGATAGTAAATGACTGTTGGATCAGATTCGAAGAATGTACAGTGTAACTTATTAATGTGAAATCTAAATATTCCTCGGGTATTACCGACCCGTTAAAATATTTTCACCATTAACAGTTTGTACCAAAAGAATTTTTAATTACAAACTTTATGAAAACATATATGTTTATATATTTTCTTCAGATGTATTCATGTATTTAATGAGTCAATATGATATTAAACTCATTTGATTTACCGTTAAAACAGGAATATATAATCTCTAAAACATTAGAGATTACATATTCGCCATGTCGAACGAATATAAATGATGTAGAACATCATGTAGAACGATGATTATGCTTGAGGTATAGATTATGATGTTGAGGCATGTGATGTTGAAACTTGGGTTGTTGATGGTACTATTGGTACTGGTGATGTTGCTGAAGCTGGTACGTTTTGCACCATATTTTCTAAGGCTACAACTCGGGCGCGAAGCTCGTTGACTTCTTCCATTACTCCGGGATGATTGTCGGTTGGGACGAACGGATGAATAAGGTTTTGAATTTGAGATAGTATATAGTCATGACGAGATACTCTGGAAATGAGAGAGAAAATGGTATTACGGACAGGTTCGCCGGTAAGTGCTTCAGATTCTTCGCCAAAAGAACAATATGGTGGATGAAAGGGATCGCCTTCTTCTTGTTTCCAATGATTAAGTAGACTACGAACCCATCAGATGAATTGGGGATGGCTGATTGGTTGATTCATTCCGGTTACACTGCCTTCGGAGCTCGAGTGGAAATCCATATCGGAATTCGAGGGACTTAAACTATTGGCGAAATCCATTTCGTACGATTGAACAAAGGATTTTGTGATATGAAATGATTTCTGACTATCGGATGGTATTCTAATTACATAGAATATATATATATATATATATATATATATATATATATATATATATATATATATATATATATATATATATATATATATATATATATATAGAACAAAAGATTTTGTAGATTACGGAGGAATTTACGGAATATATCGGGCAAAGTTTATAGTAACAGATACGCTAAGATATGGATTTTTGTCTATACACTATTCATGCAATCAATGCAGTAAGATGTGTCTAGACAAAGAATGATAAGCAAGTGATTCCCTAAGAATGATAAGCAGGTAATTTTCGACACGAAATGATAAGCAAAACTTTTGACATGCAGACACGGTCGAAGTCCAGACTCACTAATGCATCTTAACGACTATCAGTTAGACACACTAATGCAGACCTGGTTCACTAAGACCACCGCTCTGATACCACATGAAGCGACCCGTCCTAATCCATAAGGACGAATACAATAACCTATGATTACATTGCGAGGTATTTGACCTCTAAATGATACATTTTACAAACATTGCATTTATTTTTAAAAGACAAATTTTCATTTCATCGAAAGTTAACAAACATGCATACCATTTCATAATATATCAAACTATCACTGACTTAATAATAATCTTGATGAACTCAACGACTCGAATACAACGTCTTTTGAAATATGTCATGAATGACTCCAAGTAATATCCTTAAAATGAGCAAATGCACAGCGGAAGATTTCTTTCATACCTGAGAATAAACATGCTTTCAAGTGTCAACTAAAAGGTTGGTGAGTTCATTATTTTATCATAAACAATCATTTTCATCATTTTAATAGACCACAAGATTTCCAGATATATAATTGTACACGTAACTCGAGTACAAAATAACACGCGTAACCCGCGAATTAAAAATCATTCATATGGTGAATACGTGGTAACCGACCTTAACAGGATGCATATAGAATATCCCCATCATTCCGGGACTCTCATCAGACATGATAAATAGAAGTACTAATGCTTGTTGGGCCAAATAGATCTATCTTTAGGATTCGCGTCAATTGGTGGAAATTATAATAAACACCAATTCTTAGGCTACCAAGCTAAAAAGGGGCATATTCGATTCGATAATCCAACCATAGAATGTAGTTTCGATCACTTGTGTCTATTTCATAAAGTATTTATAAAAGCAGCGCATGTATTCTCAGTCCCAAAAATATATATAAAAAGGGAGTAAATGAAACTCACGATTCTGTATTTTGTAGTAAAAATACATATGACGTTATTGAACAACTGAACAATGCAGGGTTGGCCTCGGATTCACGAACCTATATCAATTATATATATTAAAACACATAATCGTAATCAAACAAGTTTATGTATTATTATTAATGGTTATTTTAGTAATTTGTATGTTTCATTAAATTAACTATATTTATTTTTTTATATACTTTAGATAAATAATTAGTATTTATTATGAAAATATTAGTGTTGTTACGTGATAGGTATTAAATACATTCTTATATAGCTATTTATTTAATAAAATAATATCAGTAATAATAAATAAAAATTTGTATCTTTTTATGATAATAATAAAAATAATAATTAGATTTAGTAACGATACTGATATTAAAAGTTTTGATAATAATCTTAATAATAATAATAACTATAATAATTTTAATATTAATGGTAATAGTTTTAATCATCATGATACTAATAATGATAATCTAATTGATAATACTAATAATAATAATATTAATGATAATCATAATAATAATAATCATACTTTTATAAATGCTAAAATCATATTTTTAATGATGATAATAAAATTAATATAGGTAATAATAATGATTCTAATGGTAATTATAATCATAATACTAAATGATCATCTTTATAATAATACATGTATTAGTACTAATAAGTACTCTAAATATAACCATAATAATAATAATAATAATAATAATAATAATAATAATAATAATAATAATAATAATAATAATAATAATAATAATAATAATAATAATAATAATAATAATAATAATAATCATAATAATAATAATAATAACAATAATAATAATAATAATAATATTCTATTAACAATAATAATAAAAATAGTAAAAGTATTAAACATATTTATTTATTCAACTAATAATAATAATTTTGGAAATGATAATATTAATTGTAAATATGATAATAATGGTAATAATATAAATAACTACCTTTAAAACGAGTTGTAAAAAGAATTGCCTCCACCTAGACTCGAACCCAAGACCTATCGATAACCCGAAAACACCCAACACCACTCCTCTGCTTTAACACTTCTGTTATGATTCCGTTTTTATTTCTTTTACCCTATTCTTATTATATCTTCTTCTTCATCATAATTCCAGGGATTAAACTTCAAACTCGAATCCATTTTTGGGTAAACATTTTATTTAATCAGAAGTTAATAATAACGATTAATATCATTCGTGAATTACTCAGTCCAAAATAGTACAAAATTTTGAATTTAATTTAAGAACACACCCGTTTTATATTTTTTTTTATAAATGAACTGCAAATCGAATTTCAAAATTTAAAGAGTTTAACTCGTGATTTCTTCATGTGACCTGTTTCAAATAGCAATTATAATATTCTTGTGTTACTAATTGAACCGAAAACATCCTACAATTTCCTAATTTAAATGAAGAAATTTGATTTGACTTTTTACTATAAAGTTTGACTATCAAAATTAATAATCGATTTGCTAAATTAAAGCCTGAAAATTTATCAAGAGTTCCACTAGATGATTCCAATTAACTCTGCATTTTTAGATTTTAGAGAAAGATTCAAAATTTAATAATGGATTGAAACTTACGGTGACTAAAACCATTTCTGCCTTCATCTGTTTAATTCGCTCTATTGTATCGATTTATGATTGATAATTGTTAATAATGACTGAAGATTCAAATTAATTGGTGCAGAGAACATGAGGTGATCGAATGAATTTATGTAGGGTTGATGTGTCTGGTATCACGGATATAACAGAGTCGATGGATAGAAATAAATAAAAAAATCTGATTGTGATATAAATATAAAAATATCACGCGTATTATATATCAGTACTTATATATCTGAATTTATATTTTTGCATTTATATTTATATATCTGTATCTGATATAATATAATTGATCTTAATAATTTATAAATATATTAATAATATTAATACATTTAATATTTTATATAATGATAAAAAGAAATACAAATATAATAATAAAACAAAAATAAAAATAACAATAATCTAATAGTAATAATAATAATAATAATAATATTAAGGATAATGATAATAATGATAATAATAATAAATAATTTTTAATTACTAATAATATTTAAATCATAAATAGATTATAATTTTAATCTTTCCTATAATAATACTTATATTTTTATCTTTTGTTTTGATAAACATACTTTACAATTATTATAATTTTCATTATAACAGTAATAATAATAATAGGATTAATAATACTAATATTGATATTAATAAAATATTGAAAGTAACTATAACAATTATATTTAATTATATTTTTAAACGTTAATCAAACTTAATATTACATATTATTAATTATGACATATATAATATAACCCTTAATATTTACATATATTACAATATACATATAACATTAAACATGTTTAGAAATCACATATATTTACATATATATTTATTTTAATCACAACCTTATTATTCTATATATTACTTTACATATTCAATTCAAATGATTAAATTGTTTTCTATCATTTCAAATTATATATATATATATATATATATATATATATATATATATATATATATATATATATATATATATATATATATATATATATATATATATATATGTATGTATATCTAATGACCCGTCCTAATCTGTGACGACCCGGAAATTTCCGACCAAATTTAAACTTAATCTTAATATGAATTCGACATGATAAGCAAAGTCTGTAATGTTGAGTCTCAAAATTTTTGTATTTATTTATATGGATTCAGTTAACCTTTGACTACTCCCGACGATTCACGAACAATTGTGTGTAAATGATTATGTATATATATATATATATATATATATATATATATATATATATATATATATATATATATATATATATATATATATATATATATATATAAACGAAAGTGTATATATAATAATTTTAATTAATAAAATTCACTCTAATCAATTGGAATTAAGAATGTAAAATGAGAAATAAAATAATTAAGTTACTATAAAAATGATTATGATTTCTATATATAATTAATGATTATATGTGATATATTAAAATGTATAAACATTTAATATTTAATATATGTTATTATATATCATATGAATATTAAGTAGTATATGATTAATAAATTGTAATATTAATAAACTAAATATAATTAAAATGTAGTTATTATATTAATAATATTACTTTCATTATTATTATTAAATAAATATTTATATTAATATTAATATCCGTGGTATTAATATTACTATATATAATATATGAATATGAAATTTGATATATTTAGTTACTAATAATATTGTTAACATTATTAAAAGTAAAGTTATAATTTTACTTATTATCATTATTATGAATACTAAAAACTACCAATTATTATTAAAATTGTTATTACTATTATTATCATTATCATTATTATAATTATGATTGTAGTTATTAATATGATATTATTATTGGTATTATTTGATATCATTATTGTTATTATTTCTATTATTATTGTTATTAGTATTTTTATTATTATTAATAATACTATTAATATTATTATTATTAATATAATCACTACTTGTTAATAATAATTAAAGATAAATTTAAATATCAGATAAATTACACAGAATCTGTTAATATCAGATAAATTACACAGGATCTGTTTCATATCGCTTTCAAAATTTTTTTTATTTTATCAGCTCTTTGTGTCTTCTTCTATGATCGAATATTTTGTTGTCGACCAACAATCACTACGAAACAACCTTGATCAATTATATGTACTACATTATTTCGTTCAGTTAATCATACAACCCTCTACTTACTGCAACTCATTAACTAAAACAGGAAAATTATAATAATAAGCTTGACGCCTCTGTTTTGAGCTGTGAAGAACCATAAATCGATTACGAATCAATTGTAAAAATCTATTAATGTAGAAGTGTTAGGAATCCTCTATTCAAACTTTCTGAAAAGTTAAAACTTCCAATTTCTTCTATCGAATCTGAATTTTTGAGTCAAACTTTTAAATCAAAAAGTCAAAGGATTTGTTCTTCACGAAATTTGATTTTATTTTAATGTTTCTGTTGAAATTGATGACACAGAAGTTTATATGAATGATTTAATACCTATCTTATGTTGTATTTATGATCTAAAAGTGTCTGGATTTTGAAAACACGATTGGAGTTCATCATCTTCATCAGCGACTTCTGCAGCTACCTTTTGTTTTATTATTATAATTTTTTTTATTTTCTGTTAACCAAATTCAACAATGTTTGAACGTTTCCTTTTCATTATCACACCTTAACCCAAAAATCAATACATGGTTATGATTGTGATGGGCTTTGGTCGATTGTTCTATGAATAAGATGAGTAAAACAGAAGAAGGGTTAATTACATTTCAGGTATAAAATAAAACAGAAAGACGATAGCGGAGTAGATGGTAGGAGGTTTTTGTATTAACCGAGAGGTCTCTGGTTCGAGCCCGACTATGGACATTTCTTTTTACAAAAAGCTTAGGAAGGGGTATACACTTTTATTTTATCCCTATAATTATTATTATTGTTATTATTATGTTTATTATTATTATTATTATGGTTATTGTAATTATTATTATTGTTATTATTAGTATTATAAATATTATTTCTATTTTTGTTATTTGTGTTGTTATTATTAGTTATTATTAGTTATTATTATTATTATTATTATTATTAAAAGTATTATAATTATTATTATTAGTTACGCTAAAAAATAAGTGTTAGTTATTATTATTATGAATATAATTACAATTATGAATAATATTAATATTATTATCATTTTGTTACCAAGTAACATCATTAAAAATTATTAGGGTTATTATTATTAGTAGTAGTAATATTGATATAAGTATTATTATGATTAGGATATTATTATTATTATTATTATCATTAAGTATAAAAACTATTATTATTAAGTATTATGAATATTAGTTATTGCTGTTATTATTACTAATGTAAGTATAACTACCATTTATTATTATTACCATAACCCTAGTTACAATTATGATTATTATTATTATTGTTATTACTAATATTATTATCAAAATAAATATTATTATTAAGTAATATGATTATTATTCTTAATGAGATTTTTATTACTATTATTATAAGTATCAGTATTAACAAAATCATTATTAGTATTATTATTAATAAAGTTATTATTATGATTAGTAAATCATTATTATTAACAAAACTATCTTTTTAAAACAAAAGAATATTTTGTGCATAAAATATACTTATTACATATATATTATAATTATATTAATATTTTACATAACTATATATATATATATATATATATATATATATATATACCAAACCTATCAATATTATTTATATAAATATTTTCATATAACTATTGATTTTTAAATATAACACTAAACAATTATATATATAAATATGGATATATTAATATAACTATATAAATATTAATCATTTGGAATATATACACAATTTAAATATATATAATATATAAATTAAGATATAATAAATAATTTTTTTCAGTTACGATTATATGTTTTAATATATATATACTTGATATAGGTTCGTGAATTCGGGGCCAACCCTGCATTGTTCAATATTGTCATATGTATTTTTACTACAAAATACAGTATTGTGAGTTTCATTACTCCCTTTTTAAATGCTTTTGCAATATATATTTTTTGGGACTGAGAATACATGCGCTGCTTTTATAAATGTTTTACGAAATAGACACAAGTAATCAAAACTACATTCTATGGTTGGATTATCGAAATCGAATATGCCCCTTTTTAGTCTGGTAATCTAAGAATTAGGGAACAAACACCCTAATTAACGCGAATCCTAAAGATAGATCTATTGGTCCCAACAAGCCCCATCCAAAGTACCGGATGCTTTAGTACTTCGTATTTATCATGTCCGAAGGGAGTCCCAGAATGATGGGGATATTCTATATGCATCTTATTAAGGTTGGTTACCAGGTGTTCAATCCATATGAATGATATTTTTGTCTCTATGCATGGGACGTATATTTATGAGAACTGAAAATGAAAATCTTGTGGTCTATTAAAATAATGGAAATGTTTGTTATGATAAACTAATGAACTCACCAACTAAAATGTCCCGTTCTTATTGATTAAAAACATTCCATATTAATTGATTTCGTTGCGAGGTTTTGACCTCTATATGAGACGTTTTTCAAAGACTGCATTCATTTTAAAACAAACCATAACCTTTATTTCATCAATAAAGGTTTAAAAAGCTTTACGTAGATTATCAAATAATGATAATCTAAAATATCCTGTTTACACACGACCATTACATAATGGTTTACAATACAAATATGTTACAACAAAATAAGTTTCTTGAATGCAGTTTTTACACAATATCATACAAGCATGGACTCCAAATCTCGTCCTTATTTAAGTATACGACAGCGGAAGCTCTTAATAATCACCTGAGAATAAACATGCTTAAAACGTCAACAAAAAATGTTGGTGAGTTATAGGTTTAACCTATATATATCAAATCATAATAATAGACCACAAGATTTCATATTTCAATACACATCCCATACATAGAGATAAAAATCATTCATATGGTGAACACCTGGTAACCGACATTAACAAGATGCATATATAAGAATATCCCCATCATTCCGGGACACCCTTCGGATATGATATAAATTTCGAAGTACTAAAGCATCCGGTACTTTGGATGGGGTTTGTTAGGCCCAATAGATCTATCTTTAGGATTCGCATCAATTAGGGTGTCTGTTCCCTAATTCTTAGATTACCAGACTTAATAAAAAGGGGCATATTCGATTTCGATAATTCAACCATAGAATGTAGTTTCACATACTTGTGTCTATTTTGTAAATCATTTATAAAACCTGCATGTATTCTCATCCCAAAAATATTAGATTTTAAAAGTGGGACTATAACTCACTTTCACAGATTTTTACTTCGTCGGGAAGTAAGACTTGGCCACTGGTTGATTCACGAACCTATAACAATATATACATATATATCAAAGTATGTTCAAAATATATTTACAACACTTTTAATATATTTTGATGTTTTAAATTTATTAAGTCAGTTGTCCTCGTTAGTAACCTACAACTAGTTGTCCACAGTTAGATGTACAGAAATAAATAGATAAATATTATCCTGAATCAATCCACGACGCAGTGTATACGTATCTCAGTATTGATCACAACTCAAACTATATATATTTTGGAATCAACCTCAACCCTGTATAGCTAACTCCAACATTCACATATAGAGTGTCTATGGTTGTTCCGAAATATATATAGATGTGTCGACATGATAGGTCGAAACATTGTATACGTGTCTATGGTATCTCAAGATTACATAATATACAATACAAGTTGATTAAGTTATGCTTGGAATAGATTTGTTACCAATTTTCACGTAGCTAAAATGAGAAAAATTATCCAATCTTGTTTTACCCATAACTTCTTCATTTTAAATCCGTTTTGAGTGAATCAAATTGCTATGATTTCATATTGCACTCTATTTTATGAATCTAAACAGAAAAATTATAGGTTTATAGTCAGAAAAATAAGTTACAAGTTATTTTTGTAAAGGTAGTCATTTCAGTCGAAAGAACGACGTCTAGATGACCATTTTAGAAAACATACTTCCACTTTGAGTTTAACCATAATTTTTGGATATAGTTTCATGTTCATAATAAAAATCATTTTCTCAGAATAACAACTTTTAAATCAAATTTTATCATAGTTTTTAATTAACTAACCCAAAACAGCCCGCGGTGTTACTACGACGGCGTAAATCCGATTTTACGGTGTTTTTCGTGTTTCCAGGTTTTATATCATTAAGTTAGCATATCATATAGATATAGAACATGTGTTTAGTTGATTTTAAAAGTCAAGTTAGAAGGATTAACTTTTGTTTGCGAACAAGTTTAGAATTAACTAAACTATGTTCTAGTGATTACAAGTTTAAACCTTCGAATAAGATAGCTTTATATGTATGAATCGAATGATGTTATGAACATCATTAATACCTTAAGTTCCTTGGATAAACCTACTGAAAAAGAGAAAAATGGATCTAGCTTCAACGGATCCTTGGATGGCTCGAAGTTCTTGAAGCAGAATCATGACACGAAAACAAGTTCAAGTAAGATCATCACTTGAAATAAGATTGTTATAGTTATAGAAATTGAACCAAAGTTTGAATATGATTATTACCTTGTATTAGAATGATAACCTACTGTAAGAAACAAAGATTTCTTGAGGTTGGATGATCACCTTACAAGATTGGAAGTGAGCTAGCAAACTTGAAAGTATTCTTGATTTTATGTAACTAGAACTTGTAGAATATATGAAGACCACTTAGAACTTGAAGATAGAACTTGAGAGAGATCAATTAGATGAATAAAATTGAAGAATTAAAGTGTTTGTAGGTGTTTTTAGTCGTTGGTGTATGGATTAGATATAAAGGATATGTAATTTTGTTTTCATGTAAATAAGTCATGAATGATTACTCATATTTTTGTAATTTTATGAGATATTTCATACTAGTTGCCAAATGATGGTTCCCACATGTGTTAGGTGACTCACATGGGCTGCTAAGAGCTGATCATTGGAGTGTATATACCAATAGTACATAGATCTAAAAGCTGTGTATTGTACGAGTACGAATACGGGTGCATACGGGTAGAATTGTTGATGAAACTGAACGAGGATGTAATTGTAAGCATTTTTGTTAAGTAGAAGTATTTTGATAAGTGTATTTAAGTCTTTCAAAAGTGTATAAATACATATTAAAACACTACATGTATATACATTTTAACTGAGTCGTTAAGTCATCGTTAGTCGTTACATGTAAGTGTTGTTTTGAAACCTTTAGGTTAACGATCTTGTTAAATGTTGTTAACCCAATGTTTATAATATCAAATGAGATTTTAAATTATTATATTATCATGATATTATGATGTATGAATATCTCTTAATATGATATATATACATTAAATGTCGTTACAACGATAATCGTTACATATATGTCTCGTTTCAAAATCATTAAGTTAGTAGTCTTGTTTTTACATATGTAGTTCATTGTTAATATACTTAATGATATGTTTACTTATCATAGTATCATGTTAACTATATATATACCCATATATATGTCATCATATAGTTTTTACAAGTTTTAACGTTTGTGAATCACCGGTCAACTTGGGTGGTCAATTGTCTATATGAAACCTATTTCAATTAATCAAGTCTTAACAAGTTTGATTGCTTAACATGTTGGAAACACTTAATCATGTAAATAACAATCTCAATTAATATATATAAACATGGAAAAGTTCGGGTCACTTCAGTACCTACCCGTTAAATAAATTTCGTCCCGAAATTTTAAGCTGTTGAAGGTGTTGACGAATCTTCTGGAAATAGATGCGGGTATTTCTTCTTCATCTGATCTTCACACTCCCAGGTGAACTCGGGTCCTCTACGAGCATTCCATCGAACCTTAACAATTGGTATCTTGTTTTGCTTAAGTCTTTTAACCTCACGATCCATTATTTCGACGGGTTCTTCGATGAATTGAAGTTTTTCGTTGATTTGGATTTCATCTAACGGAATAGTGAGATCTTCTTTAGCAAAACATTTCTTCAAATTCGAGACATGGAAAGTGTTATGTACAGCCGCGAGTTGTTGAGGTAACTCAAGTCGGTAAGCTACTGGTCCGACACAATCAATAATCTTGAATGGTCTAATATACCTTGGATTTAATTTCCCTCGTTTACCAAATCGAACAACGCCTTTCCAAGGTGCAACTTTAAGCATGACCATCTCTCCAATTTCAAATTCTATATCTTTTCTTTTAATGTCAGCGTAGCTCTTTTGTCGACTTTGGGCGGTTTTCAACCGTTGTTGAATTTGGATGATCTTCTCGGTAGTTTCTTGTATAATCTCCGGACCCATAATCTGTCTATCCCCCACTTCACTCCAACAAATCGGAGACCTGCACTTTCTACCATAAAGTGCTTCAAACGGCGCCATCTCAATGCTTGAATGGTAGCTGTTGTTGTAGGAAAATTCTGCTAATGGTAGATGTCGATCCCAACTGTTTCCGAAATCAATAACACAAGCTCGTAGCATGTCTTCAAGCGTTTGTATCGTCCTTTCGCTCTGCCCATCAGTTTGTGGATGATAGGCAGTACTCATGTCTAGACGAGTTCCTAATGCTTGCTGTAATGTCTGCCAGAATCTTGAAATAAATCTGCCATCCCTATCAGAGATAATAGAGATTGGTATTCCATGTCTGGAGATGACTTCCTTCAAATACAGTCGTGCTAACTTCTCCATCTTGTCATCTTCTCTTATTGGCAGGAAGTGTGCTGATTTGGTGAGACGATCAACTATTACCCAAATAGTATCAAAACCACTTGCAGTCCTTGGCAATTTAGTGATGAAATCCATGGTAATGTTTTCCCATTTCCATTCCGGGATTTCGGGTTGTTGAAGTAGACCTGATGGTTTCTGATGCTCAGCTTTGACCTTAGAACATGTCAAACATTCTCCTACGTATTTAGCAACATCGGCTTTCATACCCGGCCACCAAAAATGTTTCTTGAGATCTTTGTACATCTTTCCCATTCCAGGATGTATTGAGTATCTGGTTTTATGAGCTTCTCTAAGTACCATTTCTCTCATATCTCCAAATTTTGGTACCCAAATCCTTTCAGACCTATACCGGGTTCCGTCTTCCCGAATATTAAGATGCTGCTCCGATCCTTTGGGTATTTCATCCTTTAAATTTCCTTCTTTTAAAACTCCTTGTTGCGCCTCCTTTATTTGAGTAGTAAGGTTATTATGAATCATTATATTCATAGATTTTACTCGAATGGGTTCTCTGTCCTTCCTGCTCAAGGCATCAGCTACCACATTTGCCTTCCCCGGGTGGTAACGAATCTCAAAGTCGTAATCATTCAACAATTCAATCCACCTACGCTGCCTCATATTCAGTTGTTTCTGATTAAATATGTGTTGAAGACTTTTGTGGTCGGTATATATAATACTTTTGACCCCATATAAGTAGTGCCTCCAAGTCTTTAATGCAAAAGCATCCGCGCCTAATTCCAAATCATGAGTCGTATAATTTTGTTCGTGAATCTTCAATTGTCTAGACGCATAAGCAATCACCTTCGTTCGTTGCATTAATACACAACCGAGACCTTGCTTTGATGAGTCACAATAAATCACAAAATCATCATTCCCTTCAGGCAATGACAATATAGGTGCCGTAGTTAGCTTTTTCTTCAATAACTGAAACGCTTTCTCTTGTTCATCCTTCCATTCAAATTTCTTCCCTTTATGCGTTAATGCAGTCAAGGGTTTTGCTATTCTGGAAAAGTCTTGGATGAACCTTCTGTAGTAACCAGCTAGTCCTAAAAACTGGCGTATGTGTTTTGGAGTTTTCGGGGTTTCCCACTTTTCAACAGTTTCTATCTTTGCCGGATCCACCTTAATACCTTTTTTGTTCACTATGTGACTGAGGAATTGAACTTCTTCCAATCAAAATGCACACTTTGAAAATTTAGCGTACAATTCTTCGTTCCTCAATACTTCTAACACCTTTCTCAAATGTTCACAGTGTTCTTGGTCATTCTTTGAGTAAATAAGTATGTCATCAATGAAAACAATGACAAACTTGTCAAGGTATGGTCCACACACTCGGTTCATAAGGTCCATGAACACAGCTGGTGCATTAGTTAAACCAAATGGCATGACCATAAACTCGTAATGACCGTAACGTGTTCTGAAAGCAGTCTTTGGAATATCATCTTCTTTCACCCGCATTTGATGATACCCGGAACGTAAGTCAATCTTTGAATAAACAGACGAGCCTTGTAGTTGATCAAATAAGTCGTCGATTCTCGGTAGTGGGTAGCGGTTCTTGATGGTAAGTTTGTTCAACTCTCGGTAGTCGATACACAACCTGAATGTACCATCTTTCTTCTTGACAAACAAAACAGGAGCTCCCCACGGTGATGCGCTTGGTCGAATGAAACCATGCTCTAAAAGTTCTTGTAATTGGCTTTGCAGTTCTTTCATCTCGCTGGGTGCGAGTCTGTAAGGAGCACGAGCTATTGGTGCAGCTCCTGGTACAAGATCTATTTGAAATTTAACGGATCGATGTGGGGGTAATCCCGGTAATTCTTTCGGAAATACATCGGGAAATTCTTTTGCAATGGGAACATCATTGATGCTCTTTTATTCAGTTTGTACTTTCTCGACGTGTGCTAGAACAGCATAGCAACCTTTTCTTATTAGTTTTTGTGCCTTCAAATTACTAATAAGATGTAGCTTCGTGTTGCCCTTTTCTCCGTACACCATTAAGGGTTTCCTTTTTCTCGTATAATGCGAATTGCATTTTTGTAACAAACGATCTCTGCTTTCACTTCTTTCAACCAGTCCATACCGATTATCACATCAAAACTCCCTAACTCTACTGGTATCAAGTCAATCTTAAATGTTTCGCTAACCAGTTTAATTTCTCGATTCCGACATATATTATCTGCTGAAATTAATTTACCATTTGCTAATTCGAGTAAAAATTTACTATCCAAAGGCGTCAATGGACAACTTAATTTAGCACAAAAATCTCTACTCATATAGCTTCTATCCGCACCCGAATCAAATAAAACGTAAGCAGATTTATTGTCAATAAGAAACGTACCCGTAACAAGCTCCGGGTCTTCCTGTGCCTCTGCCGCATTAATATTGAAAACTCTTCCGCGGCCTTGTCCATTCGTGTTCTCCTGGTTCGGGCAATTTCTAATAATGTGGCCCGGTTTTCCACATTTATAACAAACTACATTGGCATAACTTGCTCCGACACTACTTGCTCCGCCATTACTCGTTCCGACACCATTTGTTCCTTTCGTTCTATTAACCCCTGGTCCGTAGACCTCACACTTCGCCGCGCTATGACCATTTCTTTTACACTTGTTGCAAAATTTGGTGCAGAACCCCGAGTGATACTTTTCACACCTTTGGCATAGCTGCTTCTGATTGTTGTTGTTGTTGTTGTTGCGGTTATTATTGTTGTTGGGATGATTGTTGTAGTTGCTGTTGTTGTTGTTGTTGTTGTTGTTGTTGTTGGGCCATTTGTTGTAGTTGCGATTTATGTTGCGATTGTTGGGATAATTGTTGCGATTATTGTTGTAATTGCTGTTGTTGTTGTGTTGGTGATTCTTATCACCGTTTTCCTCCCACTTTCTTTTGACTTGCTTTACATTGGCCTCTTCAGCAGTCTGTTCTTTAATTCTTTCTTCAATCTGGTTCACTAGTTTGTGAGCCATTCTACATGCCTGTTGTATGGAGGCGCGCTCGTGTGAACTTATATCTTCTTGGATTCTTTCCGGTAATCCTTTCACAAACGCGTGGATCTTCTCTTCCTCATCTTCGAATGCTCCCGGACACAATAGGCACAATTCTGTGAATCGTCTTTCATACGTGGTAATATCAAATCCTTGGGTTCGTAACCCTCTAAGTTCTGTCTTGAGCTTATTGACCTCAGTTCTGGGACGGTACTTCTCGTTAATCAAGTGCTTGAATGCTGACCACGGTAGTGCGTACACATCGTCTTGTCCCACTTGCTCTAGATAGGTATTCCACCATGTTAACGTAGAACCTGTGAAGGTATGCGTAGGATACTTCACTTTATCCTCTTCAGTACACTTACTTATGGCAAACACCGATTCGACCTTCTCGGTCCACCGTTTCAATCCGATCGGTCCTTCGGTTCCATCAAATTCTAAAGGTTTGCAGGCAGTGAATTCTTTGTAGGTGCATCCTACACGATTTCCTGTACTGCTAGATCCAAGGTTATTGTTGGTATGTAGCGCAGCCTGTACTGCGGCTATGTTTGAAGCTAAAAAAGTTCGGAATTCCTCTTCATTCATATTCACGGTGTGTCGAGTAGTCGGTGCCATTTCCTTCAAAATAGTCAAATGGAACAAGTTAATCATACAGAATATTAAGAGTAGTTAATAGTATTTCGTAGCATAATATGAACTCATTTATAAAAGCTTTTTCTTCATATTAGCGTTTTATAAGTTTAAATTCAGGTAGTACCTACCCGTTAAGTTCATACATAGTAGCTAATATACAATTCAACTACTACAATTCTATATGAAAAACTGATTATAATAATATTTCGCGTTCAAACTTTTACATAATATTTTACAAACTTACAATACCGCTTATTTTACATATAGCATGAAATATAGCACACAATAAATTTGATACAAGATGGTTGTGAAGATAATTCTAGCTAGTACACAAGTCGTTCAGCAAAGGCAATAAAGACACGTAATTCATACGTCCAGAAACAAGTCATGCATTCTGGTTTTACTAGGATTACTTCTCATCCTTGGTCTTGTGCAATATAACCATTATGGCCGTTGATAAGACAGCGTGTTGTAACGTCGTCAAAGTGACGAGTGTTACGTAATGTCCAACAGTCCCGTAACAATCTAAAAACCTCATTTCTTACCCCAATTACCGACTCCGTCACTTGTGGGAACGTTTTGTTTAATAGTTGTAGCCCGATGTTCTTGTTCTCACTTTGGTGAGAAGCGAACATTACTAATCCGTAAGCATAACATGCTTCTTTATGTTGCATGTTAGCCGCTTTTTCTAAATCACGAAGTCCAATATTCGGATATATTGAGTCAAAATAATTTCTTAACCCATTGCGTAAAATAGCATTTGGGTTCCCCGCAATATATGCGTCAAAGTAAACACATCGTAACTTATGGATTTTCCAATGTGATATCCCCCATCTTTCGAACGAAAGCCTTTTATAAACCAAGGCATTCTTGGAACGTTCTTCGAATGTCTTACGAACTGATCTCGCCTTAAATAGTTGTGCCGAAGAATTCTGACCGACTCTAGAAAAGATTTCATCAATCATGTCTCCGGGTAGGTCTCTTAAAATATTGGGTTATCTATCCATTTTGTGTTTTTATACTGTAAAATAGACAAGAGTTAGATTCATAAAAAAATACTTATTAATACAAGCAATTTTTACATATATCATAAAGTATAAGCACACTATATTACATATATTACACCACACGAATACAACTATCTTATTCCGACTCGCTAGTTTCTTCTTCTTCGATTTTGGTTCATTTTGCCAAGTTTTTAGGGATATATGATGTTCCCCTAATACGAGCTGTCATTTTCCACAACGGTTTAGAAAAACCTGGTGGTTTAGAGGTTCCCGGGTCGTTGTTACAACTTAAGGGCTTCGGGGGTTGACGATACATATAAAGTTCATCGGGGTTGGAATTAGATTTCTCTATTTTTATCCCCTTTCCCTTATTATTTTCTTTTGCCTTTTTAAATTCAGTTGGGGTAATTTCTATAACATCATCGGAATTCTCGTCGGAATCCGATTCATCGGAGAATTGGTAATCCTCCCAATATTTTGCTTCCTTGGCGGAAACACCATTGACCATAATTAACCTTGGTCGGTTGGTTGAGGATTTTCTTTTACTTAACTGTTTTATTATTTCCCCCACCGGTTTTATTTCTTCATCCGGTTCCGATTCCTCTTCCGGTTCCGATTCTTCTTCTGGTTCCGACTCTTCTTCCGGTTCCTCTTCGGGAACTTGTGAATCAGTTCACGAATCATTCCAATTTATATTTGACTCTTCATTATTATTAGGTGAGTTAATGGGACTTGTTCTAGAGGTAAACATCTATCACATAATATCAAACGCGTTAAGAGATTAATATATCACATAATATTCACATGTTAAAAATATATAGTTTCCAACAAAATTTGTTAAGCAATCATTTTTCAAGTAAACACGGTCGAAGTCCAGACTCACTAATGCATCCTAACAAACTCGATAAGACACACTAATGCAAAATTCTGGTTCTCTAAGACCAACGCTCGGATACCAACTGAAATGTCCTGTTCTTATTGATTAAAAACGTTCCATATTAATTGATTTCGTTGCGAGGTTTTGACCTCTATATGAGATGTTTTTCAAAGACTGCATTCATTTTAAAACAAACCATAACCTTTATTTCATCAATAAAGGTTTAAAAAGCTTTACGTAGATTATCAAATAATGATAATCTAAAATATCCTGTTTACACACGACCATTACATAATGGTTTACAATACAAATATGTTACAACAAAATAAGTGTCTTGAATGCAGTTTTTACACAATATCATACAAGCATGGACTCCAAATCTCGTCCTTATTTAAGTATACGACAGCGGAAGCTCTTAATAATCACCTGAGAATAAACATGCTTAAAACGTCAACAAAAAATGTTGGTGAGTTATAGGTTTAACCTATATATATCAAATCATAATAATAGACCACAAGATTTCATATTTCAATACACATCCCATACATAGAGATAAAAATCATTCATATGGTGAACACCTGGTAACCGACATTAACAAGATGCATATATAAGAATATCCCCATCATTCCGGGACACCCTTCGGATATGATATAAATTTCGAAGTACTAAAGCATCCGGTACTTTGGATGGGGTTTGTTAGGCCCAATAGATCTATCTTTAGGATTCGCGTCAATTAGGGTGTCTGTTCCCTAATTCTTAGATTACCAGACTTAATAAAAATGGGCATATTCGATTTCGATAATTCAACCATAGAATGTAGTTTCACGTACTTGTGTCTATTTTGTAAATCATTTATAAAACCTGCATGTATTCTCATCCCAAAAATATTAGATTTTAAAAGTGGGACTATAACTCACTTTCACAGATTTTTACTTCGTCGGGAAGTAAGACTTGGCCACTGGTTGATTCACGAACCTATAACAATATATACATATATATCAAAGTATGTTCAAAATATATTTACAACACTTTTAATATATTTTGATGTTTTAAGTTTATTAAGTCAGCTGTCCTCGTTAGTAACCTACAACTAGTTGTCCACAGTTAGATGTACAGAAATAAATCGATAAATATTATCCTGAATCAATCCACGACGCAGTGTATACGTATCTCAGTATTGATCACAACTCAAACTATATATATTTTGGAATCAACCTCAACCCTGTATAGCTAACTCCAACATTCACATATAGAGTGTCTATGGTTGTTCCGAAATATATATAGATGTGTCGACATGATAGGTCGAAACATTGTATACGTGTCTATGGTATCTCAAGATTACATAATATACAATACAAGTTGATTAAGGTATGGTTGGAATAGATTTGTTACCAATTTTCACGTAGCTAAAATGAGAAAAATTATCCAATCTTGTTTTACCCATAAATTCTTCATTTTAAATCCGTTTTGAGTGAATCAAATTGCTATGGTTTCATATTGAACTCTATTTTATGAATCTAAACAGAAAAAGTATAGGTTTATAGTCGGAAAAATAAGTTACAAGTCGTTTTTGTAAAGGTAGTCATTTCAGTCGAAAGAACGACGTCTAGATGACCATTTTAGAAAACATACTTCCACTTTGAGTTTAACCATAATTTTTGGATATAGTTTCATGTTCATAATAAAAATCATTTTCTCAGAATAACAACTTTTAAATCAAAGTTTATCATAGTTTTTAATTAACTAACCCAAAACAGCCCGCGGTGTTACTACGACGGCGTAAATCCGGTTTTACGGTGTTTTTCGTGTTTCCAGGTTTTAAATCATTAAGTTAGCATATCATATAGATATAGAACATGTGTTTATTTGATTTTAAAAGTCAAGTTAGAAGGATTAACTTTTGTTTGCGAACAAGTTTAGAATTAACTAAACTATGTTCTAGTGATTACAAGTTTAAACCTTCGAATAAGATAGCTTTATATGTATGAATCGAATGATGTTATGAACATCATTACTACCTTAAGTTCCTTGGATAAACCTACTGGAAAAGAGAAAAATGGATCTAGCTTCAACGGATCCTTGGATGGCTCGAAGTTCTTGAAGCAGAATCATGATACGAAAACAAGTTCAAGTAAGATCATCACTTGAAATAAGATTGTTATAGTTATAGAAATTGAACCAAAGTTTGAATATGATTATTACCTTGTATTAGAATGATAACCTACTGTAAGAAACAAAGATTTCTTGAGGTTGGATGATCACCTTACAAGATTGGAAGTGAGCTAGCAAACTTGAAAGTATTCTTGATTTTATGTAACTAGAACTTGTAGAATATATGAAGAACACTTAGAACTTGAAGATAGAACTTGAGAGAGATCAATTAGATGAAGAAAATTGAAGAATGAAAGTGTTTGTAGGTGTTTTTGGTCGTTGGTGTATGGATTAGATATAAAGGATATGTAATTTTGTTTTCATGTAAATAAGTCATGAATGATTACTCATATTTTTGTAATTTTATGAGATATTTCATGCTAGTTGCCAAATGATGGTTCCCACATGTGTTAGGTGACTCACATGGGCTGCTAAGAGCTGATCATTGGAATGTATATACCAATAGTACATACATCTAAAAGCTGTGTATTGTACGAGTACGAATACGGGTGCATACGGGTAGAATTGTTGATGAAACTGAACGAGGATGTAATTGTAAGCATTTTTGTTAACTAGAAGTATTTTGATAAGTGTATTGAAGTCTTTCAAAAGTGTATAAATACATATTAAAACACTACATGTATATACATTTTAACTGAGTCATTAAGTCATCGTTAGTCGTTACATGTAAGTGTTGTTTTGAAACCTTTAGGTTAACGATCTTGTTAAATGTTGTTAACCCAATGTTTATAATATCAAATGAGATTTTAAATTATTATATTATCATGATATTATGATGTATGAATATCTCTTAATATGATATATATACATTAAATGTCGTTACAACGATAATCGTTACATATATGTCTTGTTTCAAAATCATTAAGTTAGTACTCTTGTTTTTACATATGTAGTTCATTGTTAATATACTTAATGATATGTTTACTTATCATAGTATCATGTTAACTATATATATATATCCATATATATGTCATCATATAGTTTTTACAAGTTTTAACGTTCGTGAATCACAGGTCAACTTGGGTGGTCAATTGTCTATATGAAACCTATTTCAATTAATCAAGTTTTAACAAGTTTGATTGCTTAACATGTTGGAAACACTTAATCATGTAAATAACAATCTCAATTAATATATATAAACATGGAAAAGTTCGGGTCACTACACCAACCTTTTGGTTGACACTTGAAAGTATGTTTATTCTCAGGTACGAAAGAAATCTTCCGCTGTGCATTTGATCATCTTAGAGATATTATTTAGAATCATTCATGACATATTTCAAAAGACGTTGCATTCGAGTCATTGAGTTCATCAAGAATATTATCAATCCATTTATAGTTTAGATATATTATGAAATGGTATGCATGTCTGTCAACTTACGATGAAATGAAAGTTTGTCTTTTAAAAACGAATGCAATGTTTGTAAAATGTTTCATATAGAGGTCAAGTACCTCGCGATGTAATCAACTATTGTGAATCATTTATAATCGATATGAATGGGTCCTTTCAGTTGGTATCAGAGCGGTGGTCTTAATGAACCAGGTCTTGCATTAGTGTGTCTAACTGATAGTTGTTTAGATGCATTAGTGGGTCTGGACTTCGACCGTGTCTGCATGTCAAAAGTTTTGCTTATCATTTAGTGTCGAAAATTATTTGCTTATCATCCTTAAATTCTAGACACGTCTTACTGCCTCTACTGCATAGACAGTGTATAGATAAATTCATATCTTAGCGTATCTGTTATTGTTACCTTTGCCTGACAGCTTCCGTAGATTCCTCCGTAACTTATGGGATTTTACTATTATATATGCATATGTAAATTATGTATTACAGGGTACTAATCTACATCCTATAATCTATTTCTTATCGAAAATCCTTCATCTGATCGTACGAGATGAATCTCTCAACCAGTTCGAGGCCCTCAGATTTCGATAGCTATTCCGATAGTTATTCCGACAGCTATCCCGATATGGAGTTTCACCTAAGCTCCAAAAGCAGTGTCACCAGAATGAATCAACAAATATCCATCCCCAATTCATTTGATGGGTTCGAAGTCAACTTAACCAATGGAGATGAGAAGAAGGCGATTCTTTCCACCCACCAACCTGCACTCTTGGCCAAGAACCTGAAGCACTCACCGACGAACCAATCCGAAACACTATTTTCACCCTCATTACCCGAATATCTCGCTATGATTATATACTATCTCAAATTCAAAACCTTATTCATCCGCTCCTCCCGACCGACAATCATCCCGAAATAATGGAAGAAGTCAATGAGCTTCGCGCTCGAGTAATCAATTTGGAAAATATGGTGCAAAACGTACCAGTTCAACAACATCACCGGCATCAACAGTACCACCAACATCAATACCAGTACCACTAACAACCCAAGTCTCAACATCACATGCCTCAACATCTCATTCTGTACCTCGAGTATAATCATCGTTCTACATCATTTATCTTCGTTCGACATGACAATTATGTAATCTCTAATATTTTAGAGATTATGTATTTTAGTTCTAACGGTAAATCAAATGAGATTAATATCATATTGACTCATTAAATCCATGATTACATCTGAAGAAAATATATATGTATATATATATATATATTTTTTATAAAGATTGTAATTAGAAATCCTTTGTACAAATTGTTAATGGTGAAAATATTTTAACGAGTAGGTAATACCCGAGGAATATTTAGCTTTCATATTAACATGTTATACTGTACATTCTTTCAAATCTAATTCAACAGTCATTTGCTATCCTACGTACATCCACAGATATGCGAATCCATTCACCGCAGAATAACCATTTTCATCCGATTTCATATTTAGATTTTGATTTATCAGAATCTAACAAGTGGCATAATGAAGAAAACATTGGACAAAATAAAATTTATTAGAAACAAACAAATTAGCTATGAGAAATTTTGTTAAGAATCCACGCTAACAAAATCCTAGCTAACTGTTCCTAGCTAACTATTAATTCCGTATTACATTTTAATTATCGCAATTTTAATTTTTGCAATTTTATTTATTGTCATTTAAATTTTTGTTATTTTTATTACTTACTTTAAATATCGGGACACGTATACAAGGTTTTGACATATCATATCGACGCATCTATATATATTATTTGGAATAACCATAGACACTCTATATGCTGTAATGATCGAGTTCGCTATACAGGGTTGAGGTTAATTCTTAAATAATATATATACTTTGAGTTGTGATCGAGTCTGAGACATGTACAAGGGTCACGATACGTATTAATTAATTCGAATATTATATATTAAACTATATATGAATTATTGGACTGTTAACTGTGGACTATCGACTGTGGACTAATAACATTGGACAATTAAAATGAATTAAAATATTGATAATAACATATGAAACTAAACATTTCTTCAAGTTTGCCACTTGATTTCATCTTAAACCTCATTTGTATATTGACGATTACAATCTGCGTTCAAACCTTTCATGATTCTTGAAAACACCTCAATCGAGAGGATAAACCAATCGCACTTCATCTACGAGAAAAAAAGATTGATGCATATAGTTATGCACCTGGAAACACTCGAAACCTGAATCATTTAAACACATATCGGTGCGAGCTCCTTTGGCGTGGTTATTACAAAAAAAATAAAAAAATAAATAACCTTACAATCCCTTTCCAAATTAGTCAATTTTGTCACAACTTCAACAAATAAATTTTGACATTTCATTCGAATAAACTCTACTTTGATATATAAGTTTGCCTTTCGTATGCATTACCGGGGAACCTTCTTATATCTCGCTACATTAGCAGTAAACTTACCAGCAACTTCATTACTCATTGACTTAAGTATCACCGGAGAACCATTATATTTGTTCATTAAAACCCTATCATGTACTCATCCGCACCTTGTAACGAGAAATGCCATACCAATTACTAGAAATCAGTAATCAGTATTTTGAATCTCGCTGTGTTTCTACATCAACAGTTATATGTATAACATTTATCTCTTAGAATTATGATCTTTCATTCTGAAATTCTGAAAAGCACCTAGTCTGCAAATCAATACTCTGTACTATGAAAAAGAATGAAGCAGCAGAAACTGTAGACAATTGTAATAGTCAAAAGTTTGATGATAAAGAATGATGTGTTGAAAAAGCTCAAAGAATTGGATACTGAAATATGAATTGAGCAAACCATGAAGGAGACTCTGAACAAATCACAAGGACTAAACTTGTACATAAAGAATCCTGATGATTCTTGTAGAGACCCGTCCTAATCCATTCGGACGAAGTCCATATAGATTATAAACGATTCACAACAATTGATTACATCACGAGGTACTTGACCTCTATATGATACATTTTACAAACATTGCATTCATTTTTGAAAAAAACAATCTTTCATTGCAACGAAAGTTGACGGCATGCATACCATTTTATAATATATCTAACTATAATTGATTTAATAATAATCTTACTGATCTCAACGACTCGAATGCAACGTCTTTTGAAATATGTCATGAATGACTCTAAGTAATATCTTTAAAATGAGCAATTACACAGCGGAAGATTTCTTTCGTACCTGAGAATAAACATGCTTTCAAGTGTCAACCAAAAGGTTGGTGAGTTTATTAGTTTCACATAAATAATCATTTCCATCATTTTAATAGACCACAAGATTTCATTTTCAGTTCTCATAAATAGACGTCCCATGCATAGAGACAAAAATAATCATTCATATGGATTGAACACCTGGTAACCGACATTCACAATATACATATAAGAATATCCCCATCATTTCGGGATCCTCCTTCGGACATGATATAAATTTCAAAGTACTAAAGCATTCGGTACTTTGGATGGGGCTTGTTGGGCCCGATAGATCTATCTTTAGAGTTCGTGTCAATTAGGGTGTCTGTTCCCTAATTCTTAGATTACCAGACTAAAAAGGGGCATATTCGGTTTAATAATCCAACCATAGAATGTAGTTTTGATCAATTGTGTCTATTTCGTAAAGCATTTATAAAAGCAGCGCATGTATTCCCAGTCCCAAAAATATATATTGCAAAACCATTTAAAAAGGGAGCAAATGAAACTCACCTAATGTATTTTGTAGTAAAAATAAATATAACGACATTTAACAAGAGTAGGGTTGACCTCGGATTCACGAACCTATATCATTTGTATATATATATTAAAACATATAACGAAAATCACATAATTTTTATTTATTAATATATATTACTTATATATTTTTTTTGAATTTATGTAGGATTTATATTAACTTCCATTTAAAACATATACTTATATTATATCTTAAATTATATGTGATATATATTTATTTTGTATATATATATATATATATATATATATATATATATATATATATATATATATATATATATATATATATATATATATATGTTTAGTATTAATTATAATTAGTAATTTGTTATACAAAGGTATTTATAGGAAATTTATATATATTTGTTTGATATACAATTATATGAAATGTTAATATAATTATGGTTTATGTAATATGTGTACTTTTAGGTATATAATATTTATCTATAAAAAAATTATAGTTTTGATAATAATAGGATAAAATAGTAGTTTTCATATGGATAATATTTTTAACAGTAATGGTACTAATATTAATGAAAACAATAATAATTTGTATCATTTTTCATAATAATATTTATATCCAAGATTTCTATATTTATTATCTTATTAATATTATTAAAACCTGCATATTCATAGCTATAATAATCATAACCCTCGCGTTTAATTTATAAACCAATGACGATAATTCCTTTTTAAAACTTATTGGTAATCATGATAATATTAGTAGCAATAATACAATAATAATATTTCTAATAATAATAATATTAGAAAGTGATAATACTACTAGTGTTTGTACATGATAATACTAATAATATTAGTGATAATGTTGTAATTTACATTAATGAACTTAATGATATCAATCATATAATAATTTAACAAAAGGACCATAAATAATAATATAACAATAATAATAACAAGTAATAATAATAATAATAATAATAATAATAATAATAATAATAATAATAATAATAATAATAATAATAATAATAATAATAATAATATTGAAAGGTGAAGCTACCTTTAAGAAATCAGCAAAAAGAATGCCCCGGTCGGGGCTTGAACCCGCGACCTCCCGCTCACCCACAAATTCCCCAAACCATCAAACCAATTCTGTTTTTCTGTTTAATATGTAACAGGTATATATTTATACTCGTTTTTCTATCTCTCCTTCCTTCCTCATCAAATCCAGTCGACCAAGATTCAAAAACAATCAACACAACATAGTAACTAATTTTCTTATTTGATTTAACTTGTATTAAAAAAATCTAAAATAAAATCATTTAAGTTTCGTATCAATAGAAAAGAAAAAAAAATATATAAACACCAAACAGTCCCTTTTGGCCGTCGCTGATTTTTAAAAAAAATGATAATGATTTTCGATTTAAAGAGTGTTTTATCAAATACTTCCTATGTCAAAACCCGACCTTAACCATAAGGACGAATACAACAACATATGATTTCATCGCGAGGTATTGACCTCTATATGCGACGTTTTTCAAAAACTGCATTTGTTTTTACAATACAAACCATAACTTTTAACACAAATATAAGTTTTAAACAACATAATAATGATTATCGTTTAGAGATAATCTTAGCCTTACAAACTTTACATGTGATGATAACAACACGATTTCCAACGTATTTTACATTACAAATTCTCCGATATGCAGTTTTATTTTTGACACAAATATGCATACTCAAGATCTTGCCTAAATTCAACATGTTGCAGCGGAAGCTTTTAGTTATCACCTAAGAATAAACATGCTTAAAACGTCAACATAAAGTTGGTGAGATATAGGTTTAATCCCAGCAGCGTTATAAATATAGATCACAAGATTTCATATATAAACGTTTTAATAAAAATATTCTAAGTTGTTGAGCACTTGATAACCATACTTAACATTTAATCAACGTCGCATATTCCCTTTATTATGAAATCTTACTACACTGTACCAAGTGTAGTCACCGAAACGAAGTACTGTGCAACCGTTGAATACTGGTCGTCCAGTTGGGGTTGTCATGCCCGATAGATCTATCAACAGGATTCGCGTTTACAATACCTCATGTAAATAATAGTTACCAAATTACAGGGAAGTATGCCAGTGGTACAACTCAACGTAGAATATATATTTTTAATCACTTGTGTCCATAACGTAAATCATAAAATGCATGTATTCTCATCCCGAAATATTTAGAGTTTAAAAGTGGGACTATATACTCACTTTTGCCTTGAAGGTATTTAATTCGACTTGGTCTCCGATAGATATCACGAACCTAACCATATATATAATATATCAACGTATTTTCTTTTTAAGTAATCGTTACATATATATATACTTTTAATACTTTTAATATTTTCTTAGTCCGTAGTTAGCAGTCCGATGTTAGTGGTCCACAATTAGTTGCTTAAATAAAATAAATAAAGACCCCATCATATTCGTATTGATCAGAATTAATCTCGACCCATGGTACCATGTTGTCAAATGATGTGTTGCGTACATAAAGTACCGTGTTGTCAAATGACGTGTTGCGTACAATAATGAGGTCTTATGATTAATCTTCTCGTGTTGTTTACGGGTGGTCCTGAAATATATAAAATCAAATCATAAGTAATTATATATAAAATATCATATTAATTAGAAAATATATGATTAATTTTCTTTTTCTCCAAATATTTTCGTAGCTAAACTAGCTTCGGATACCCAATCTTGTTTTAGTCGTAGTTTCTTCATTACAAGTCCGTTTTTGTTGGTTCAACTTGCCACTTCCTTGGATCGAGTCAAATTTTAAGAATATGAACTAAAAATACCTTAGTTTGTATTAGAAATCATAGGTTATAGGTCAAACTTTGGTGAAACTTATGAAAGTGATCATTTTCCATCATAAAAACAACATTTAATGATCATTTTTCTAAAAATACTTACACTTTGAGTTAAACCATGTAATCTTTATGTGTTAACATATTCATAAGAAATATCATTTTTCCAGAACATGAACTTTCAATTCAAAGTTCAAGATGGTTTCTAATTATCCAACCCAAAACAGCCCCCGGTTGCACTCCGACGATGTAGATTCAGTTTTTAAGATGTTCTTTGTAAAACCAAGTTATATGTTGTTAAGTTAGCATATCATTATGATATATTACATGTCTTGAAGTGTTTTAAAAGTCAAGTTAGAAGGATCTATTTAGTTTGCGAACAAGTTTGAAATCATTCAAACTATGTTCTTGTTGTTAAAATTTTATACCACAAAATAAGATAGCTATATGAATATGAATTGAATAAGATTATGAACAAGGTTACTACCTCAAGTTACTTTGACAAAGTTACTGCAAAAGATAAGAAATAATCTTGGAATCAAAGAGTGGTGCAGTTAGATCAAAAGGTTGGAAGTAAACTTCTTCAAATGGGTGGTTATTTTGATATGTTCTTGAAAGAGTTTTCTTATGGTGTTTAAGGCTTGTAATTGAAGCTAAATGATGGGAAAAATGCTTGGAGATGATCAAGTATGAAGTTAGGAGTATTTTGAGAGAGAAATGAGGGTGTAGGTATGAGAAAATGGAGTGAAGAAATGGTGTTCATTCATAAAAACATTTTTAGTTTATAAAGAAAGAAAAGGATTCCTAATTTTATTTTCTTACTAATAATTCATGCTACTTGACAAATCCTAGTTACCTCATATCTAGGGCAGTAATAATGTTGATTAGGATGTTGATTTGATGTGTATATACCAATAGTAAATACGTATAGAAGCTGGGTATGATACGGGTACATATACCCTAGATATACGTATAGAAATCTTGAGGAAACGGAACGAGAATTCAAATATAGCTATCTTTTGTGAATATACTTATATTGTTTTATGTATTTAAGTCCTTAAAAAGTGATTAAATACATTATATATACGATACATGTATAAGCATTATAGATTATAAGTATATATATAAAAGAATGTTACGTATAGTTATCGTTTTGAAAACTTAAGTTAGTAGTTTCAAAATATACTTATAACTCATTGTCATTAGTACACAATGAGATGTTAAACCATCCTTAGATCATGTTAAATATATATAAATACATATATATACACAAACGTATAATTATCGTATGTTATATAGTTCGTGATATCATCGGTCATATTAGACGGTCAAACGTTGTGTAAAACTCTTTTCAAAAACACAAGTCTCAACAATTTGGATTGCTTATCATGTTGGTATGGTTTAATTTATGTAAATATTAATCTCATAAGTATAAAATGATCAGAAAAATCCGGGTTGTTACATCCTACATGAAAAAGATTGAAGATCACTCTTATAAACTCCCTGGATAATCAATTGGTCCAAATTCATTAAGACGAACTTGAATTTTACCATGAACAAATTCGTTGACTTTTTATTTTGAAACTTTGACTCCAAAATTCTAGATCATTAGGATGAATTAGAAATTGAAATTATGCAGGTAGTTTACACAAATTTTTAGTAACAACACTGCATTATTTGATTTTCACAATTGTTTCAAATTCGAATTTTTAAAGAAATAATTTTTGAACAGAGGTATCGCTGAAGAAAGAAAAAAAAATTGAATACTTTTGTTAAATTAGCTATTACAGATGATGTTAATGGTATTGGACGATTTGAATGATTTTTCCTAATACATTGAACGAATTCTTTGTTTGATAGCAGAAGGTGTGTCGACAATCATCAGACAGTGATTAAGAGTGGAGAAGAAAAAATTACAATTTGATTAAGATAGCTAACCAATTTTGTTTGTAGTGTGGTTGATTTGTACTGGCTATCAATCCTATACAGTTATATTGAATATGAAGTTGAATCCCTGAGATATATATATATATATATATATATATATATATATATATATATATATATATATATATATATATATATATATATATATATATATATATATATATATATATATATATAACTCTTAAATTTTTGTTAATTAATAAACATAAATATATTAATACTATTAATAATTAATAATACTAATAATAATATTAGTAATAATATTTTTGATAAGGAGACTAATAATAATAAATGTTATATAATAGTATGATATTATTAATTCTAATAAAAATGATAATTTTATTTACTAATGATGATAATAATAATATTAGTTATGATAATATTAATATTATTAATGATAATAATATTCATAATAATTATATAATAACTTATACATATCAAATTTTATATTTATATCATAATATTATAAATTTTGATTTTTATTTTAATAATAATAATAATAAAAGTAATAATGTTATCACAACAAGTATATATATATATTATTACTTATGTGTTATTTAATAATCATATACAATAACTTTTATTGAATATTTATTATTAATACATTTTACTACATTATATAATATTTGTTTGTATATATTTGTCTTTATATCTATAAGTATTATATATATTTATTTAAAATTTTATATCCTCTTATCATAAAAATATAAATTTTAACCTATACTATTTATAAATTTTATCTATATTCCAATATACATATAATAATAATTATTATAAAAATCATATATATCTATACATAGGTTTATTTTAATAATAACTTATCTTGTATATTATTTTAATTCTAATGATTCAATAATATTTTATTATTTTTAATTCTTACATATATATATATATATATATATATATATATATATATATATATATATATATATATATATATATATATATATATATATATATATATATTTATTTATTTATTTGCAACAATTGTTCGTGAGTCGTCGGAAATAGTCAAAGGTCAAATGATTTCATGTAAACTGTTCCAAAGATTTGAGACACAACTTTACAGACTTTGCTTATCATGTCGAAAAAATATAAAGATTAAGTTTAAATTTGGTCGAAAATTCCCGGGTCATCACAGTACCTACCCGTTAAAGAAATTTCGTTCTGAAATTTGAGTGGGGTGGTCATGGCTAACAATAAAAATGTTTTCATGACGAATATGAGTTGATAAATTGAGTTTTATCATCATTGAGTAATATGGATAAAATAAATAAATAAAAAAATTCGATTATTCGATGAGTACGAATGAAGCTATTACTAAAGAATGAAATAGGAAAGTAAAGTTTCATCTTAACTTTTGATAGAGTCATGGTTGAATTTATAAAATAAGGTGCGTCTTAACTTTTGACGTTGTCTTGGTTGAATTCCGGAATTCAAGGGATTTAAAAGAAAATCTTGGAAATCTATAAGATCTGATTCTTCGGCGAATAAGGAAATTAAGATCTCTCTAATTAAATACGATGATCTGCTTTGATTACTCTGTCTGAAATTTCCATTGTAAATTAAACTCTTCCGTTCCATTATTCTCACCATTCCTATACTTTCCTTCTTGTTTCATACATCCAAAAGATTCTGAAAATGCTTAATCCAGTTCTAATCCTTAATATTTTCTAATTATGTTTTCTGTCATCCTTCTTTTTAATCTTCCACCAGAAGAATCTGTTTACTCCTACTATTACCTTGGGGTGATACTATTCTTAATTATACCGTATCTTTATATTGCTATTCCTATTAATACCCACGGTTTGTGACCTCCAAGTTGTTATTGGGCTTTATATTTTCTCTTATATTCTGGAGTTCTTTACCTTTTTATTCTTCTCTCGAACTCTGGTAAAGCGAGTAATGGTCCAGAGTTCATAAGTATGAAGTTTCAAATGAACTTAATGTTCTAATTAAGAAAGAATGTAATAACACGATTTAATTTGTCAAATTACCAGAATCACTGAGAATAGAACTATCAAGAATATATTTTCTTGATATGTTCGGAGGTGAAGTAGAATGAACGAGTCGTGTAACATGGCACATGATGACGTTATGATCTGTGAATCATCACGTTCCATTAGAAACTCAGCATGACTTACTTTAATATAATCACGTTGATCAAGTGTCATTATATTATACTAACTTATGCATCAATTCTCAACACTACTTCAAAAACATTCGTAATTTAAACTCGAATTTTAAAGAATTTTAGAAACTAAAGTAGTTTTCTTTATGATGTAATACAGATAGCACGAAGAGATAAATAATTTCGGACGAGAATATTTATGAAAATATCTTCAGAAATATCGAAGATATTTATGATGATATTTTGGAATTTCAAAGTTCGATGGCTGATGAGGAAGATTTTCTGCAAGATTTTAACATGAGTACGGAGCAAGATATTCGTTAAAGGTTTCATCGGATCCAGAATTACCTGGATTCTTTGAATATATGGTATGGTCCTTGTATTTGTCCTTGGTCTCCTTCGTGATTAGCTCAATCCATTTTCCAGTTCCAACTTTTCTGAGCTTTTCCAACATACTATTCTTTATCATCAAACTTCCAATGATTAAGGTCGTTTACGGTTGTCTATGGTTTCTGCTGCTTCATTCAGCTTTTTCAACATTTAAAGTATTGATTTGTGACTGAGTGCTTTTCAGAATTTCAGAATGAGAGATCATAATTCTAAGAGATAAATGTCATACATATAACTGTTGATGTAGATATGCTGTGAGTTTTCAAAGTATTAATTGCTGATTCCCGGTAATTGGTATGGCAGTTCTCGTTACAAGATGTGGATGATTATATGATAGGGTTTTAATGAATAAATATAATGATTTGTCAGAGAGATTTAAACCAAGAAGCAACGAGGTTGCTGGTACGTCTGCTGGTAATATGGTGGAATATAAAATAATTCTCCGGTATCAAAAGGGTAATCGTATATATCAGGATTATAGTAAGCTATTTCGAATGAAAAGTCGAAGTTGACTTGCTGGAGCTGTGACAAAATTGGCTAATTTGGAAAGGGATTGCAAAGTTATTTTGGGTATTATTAACAATAAGAAATTAGCATAGCTACGTTTTAAATGTTTACTCAGTTGCCGAGTTTTTCTCAGGTGAATAGCTATATGCATCAATCTTTTCTTCCGTAGATGATTTGTGGTTGGTTCATCCTCTAGATTGAGGTGTTTTCAAGAATTACGAAAGGTTTGGACACAGATTGTAATCGTCAAGATACAAACGAGGTTTTAGGATGAAATCAAGTGGCAAACTTGAAGAATTATTTAGTTTCATATGTCATAATCAGTATTTTAATTCATTTTAATTGTCTAATATTATTCGTCTATAGTCGATAGTCCAAAGTCACAGTTAACAGTCTAATAATTCATATATAGTTTAAAATATAATATTCGAATTGATTAATACGTATCGTGACCCGTGTACATGTCTCAGACTCGATCACAACTCAAAGTATATATATTATTTGAGAATCAACCTCAACCCTGTATAGAGAACTCGATCAATACTGCATATAGAGTGTCTATGGTGATTCCAAATAATATATATAGATGTGTCGATATGATATGTCAAAACCTTGTATACGTGTCCCGATATGTAAAGTGTGTAAAATAAATAACAGAAATTAAATGACGATAAATAAAATTGCGAGAATTAAAATTGCGATAAATAAATTGCGATAAATAAATTGCGATAAATAAAAGGTAATACGGAATTAACAGTTAGCTAGGAACAGTTAGCTAGGATTACGTTAGCGTGGATTTTTAACAAAATTTCTCACACTTAAATCATTTGTTTCTAACAAATTTTATTCTGTCCAATGTTTTCTTCATTATGCCACTTGTTGGATTCTGATAGGTCAAAATCCAAATATGAAATTGAATGAAAATGGTTATTCTGCGGTGAACGGATACGTATATCGGTGATCGTAAATAGGATAGTAAATGACTGTTGAATCAGCTTCGACGAATGTACCGTGTAAATTATTAAGGTGAAGTCTAAATATTCCTCGGGTATTACCTACCCGTTAAAATATTTTAATCATTAACAGTTTGTACAAAAGAATTTTTAATTACAATCTTTATGAAAACATATATACGCATATATTTTCTTCATATGTAATCATGGATTTAATGAGTTAATATGATATTAAACTCATTTGGTTTACGTTTAGAACTAGAGTACATAATCTCTAAAACATTAGAGGTTACATAATTATCATGTCGAACGAAGATAAATGATGTAGAACGTCTTGTAGAATGAAGATAATTGATGTAGGACATCATGTAGTGTGACGATTATGCTGGAGGTACAGACGATGAGTTTGAGGTGTGAGATATTGCTGAAGCTGGTAAGTTTTGCACCATATTCTCCAAATTGATTGCTCGAGCGTGAAGCTTGTTGACGCCTTCCATTATTCTAGGATGATTGTCGATTCGGAACAAGCGAATGAATAAGGTTTTAAATTTGAGATAGTATATAATCATGACGAGATATTCGGGAAATGAGGGTGAAAATGGTGTTTCGAACAGGTTCGCCGGTAAGTACTTCAGGTTTTTCACCAAGAGTGCAGGTTGGTGAGTGGAAAGGATGGTCTTCTTCTCCTCTCCATTGATTTAGTCGACTACGAAACCATCAGATGAATTGGGGATGGCTGATTGGTTGATTCATTTCGGTGACACTGCTTTCGGAGCTCAGGTGGATATCCGTAATGGAATAGCTGTAGGAATCTGAGGAATTCGGACTGGTTGAGGGATTCATCTCGTACGATCAGATGAAGGATTTTTCAATAAGAAATAGATTATAGGATGTAGATTAGTACCCTGTAATACATGATTTACATATGCATATATAATACTAAAATCCCATAAGTTACGGAGGAATCTACGGAAGCTGTCAGTCAAAGGTAACAATAACAGATACGCTAAGATATGAATTTTGTCTATACACTATTCATGCAATCAATGCAGTAAGATGTGTCTAGACTAGGAATGATAAGAAGGTAATTTCCTAAGGATAATAAGTAGATGATTTTCGATACGAATTATAAGCAAAACTTTTGACATGCAGACACGGTCGAAGTCCAGACTCACTAATGCATCCTAACGACTTATCAGTTAGACACACTAATGCAGACCCGGTTCGCTAAGACCACCGCTCTGATACCAACTGTAGAGACCCGTCCTAATCTATCCGGACGAAGTCCATATCGATTATAAACGATTCACAACAGTTGATTACATCGCGAGGTACCTGACCTCTATATGATACATTTTACAAACATTGCATTCGTTTTTGAAAAAAACAATCTTTCATTACAACGAAAGTTGACGGCATGCATACCATTTTATAATATATCTAACTATAATTGATTTAATAATAATCTTGATGATCTCAACGACTCGAATACAACGTCTTTTGAAATATGTCATGAATGACTCCAAGTAATATCTTTAAAATGAGCAATTACACAGCGGAAGATTGCTTTCGTACCTGAGAATAAACATGCTTTCAAGTGTCAACCAAAAGGTTGGTGAGTTCATTAGTTTAACATAAATAATCATTTCCATCATTTTAATAGACCAGAAGATTTCATTTTCAGTTCTCATAAATATACGTCCCATGCATAGAGACAAAAATAATCATTCATATGGATTGAACACCTGGTAACCGACAATCACAATATACATATAAGAATATTCCCATCATTCCGGGATCCTCCTTCGGACATGATATAAATTTCGAAGTACTAAAGCATCCAGTACTTTGGATGGGGCTTGTTGGGCCCGATAGATCTATCTTTAGAGTTCGCGTCAATTAGGGTGTTTGTTCCCTAATTCTTAGATTACCAGACTAAAAAGGGGCATATTGTAGTGACCCAAACTTTTCCATATTTATATATATTAATTGAGATTGATATTTACATGATTAAATGTTTCCAACATGTTAAGCAATCAAACTTGTTAAGACTTGATTAATTGAAATATGTTTCATATAGACAATTGACCACCCAAGTTGACCGGTGATTCACGAACGTTAAAACTTGTAAAAACTATATGATGACATATATATGGATATATATATATATATAGTTAACATGATACTATGATAAGTAAACATATCATTAAGTATATTAACAATGAACTACATATGTAAAAACAAGACTACTAACTTAATGATTTTTAAACGAGACATATATGTAACGATTATCGTTGTAAAGACATTTAATGTATATATATCATATTAAGAGATATTCATACATGATAATATCATGATAATATAATAATTTAAAATCTCATTTGATATTATAAACATTGGGTTAACAACATTTAACAAGATCGTTAACCTAAAGGTTTCAAAACAACACTTACATGTAACGACTAACGATGACTTAACGACTCAGTTAAAATGTATATACATGTAGTGTTTTAATATGTATTTATACACTTTTGAAAGACTTTAATACACTTATCAAAATACTTCTACTTAACAAAAATGCTTACAATTACATCCTCATTCAGTTTCATCAACAATTCTACTCGTATGCACCCGTATTCGTACTCGTACAATACACAGCTTTTAGATGTATGTATTATTGGTATATACACTCCAATGATCAGCTATTAGCAGCCCATGTGAGTCACCTAACACATGTGGGAACCATCATTTGGCAACTAGCATGAAATATCTCATAAAATTACAAAAATATGAGTAATCATTCATGACTTAGATACATGAAAACAAAATTACATATCCTTTATATCTAATCCATATACCAACGACCAAAAACACCTACAAACACTTTCATTCTTCAATTTTCTTCATCTAATTGATCTCTCTCAAGTTCTATCTTCAAGTTCTAAGTGTTCTTCATAAATTCTACAAGTTCTAGTTACATAAAATCAAGAATACTTTCAAGTTTGCTAGCTCACTTCCAATCTTGTAAGGTGATCATACAACCTCAAGAAATCTGTGTTTCTTACAGTAGGTTATCATTCTAATATAAGGTAATAATCATATTCAAACTTTGGTTCAATTTCTATAACTATAACAATCTTATTTCAAGTGATGATCTTACTTGAACTTGTTTTTGTGTCATGATTCTGCTTCAAGAACTTCGAGCCATCCAAGGATCCGTTGAAGCTAGATCCATTTTTCTCTTTTCCAGTAGATTTATCCAAGGAACTTAAGGTAGTAATGATGTTCATAACATTATTCGATTCATACATATAAAGCTATCTTATTCGAAGGTTTAAGCTTGTAATCACTAGAACAAAGTTTAGTTAATTCTAAACTTGTTCGCAAACAAAAGTTAATCCTTCTAACTTGACTTTTAAAATCAACTAAACACATTTTCTATATCTATATGATATGCTAACTTAATGATTTAAAACCTGGAAACACGAAAAACACCGTAAAACCGGATTTACGCCGTCGTAGTAACACCGCGGGCTGTTTTGGGTTAGTTAATTAAAAACTATGATAAACTTTGATTTAAAAGTTGTTATTCTGATAAAATGATTTTTATTATGAACATGAAACTATATCCAAAAATTATGGTTAAACTCAAAGTGGAAGTATGTTTTCTAAAATGGTCATCTAGACGTCGTTCTTTCGACTGAAATGACTACCTTTACAAAAATGACTTGTAACTTATTTTTCCGACTATAAACCTATACTTTTTCTATTTAGATTCATAAAATAGAGTTCAATATGAAACCATAGCAATTTGATTCACTTAAAACGTATTTAAAATGAAGAAGTTATGGGTAAAACAAGATTGGATAATTTTTCTCATTTTAGCTACGTGAAAATTGGTAACAAATCTATTCCAACCATAACTTAATTAACTTGTATTGTATATTATGTAATCTTGAGATACCATAGACACGTATACAATGTTTCGACCTATCATGTCGACACATCTATATATATTTCGGAACAACCATAGACACTCTATATGTGAATGTTGGAGTTAGCTATACAGGGTTGAGGTTGATTCCAAAATATATATAGTTTGAGTTGTGATCAATACTGAGATACGTATACACTGGGTCGTGGATTGATTCAAGATAATACTTATCGATTTATTTATGTACATCTAACTGTGGACAACTAGTTGTAGGTTACTAACGAGGACAGCTGACTTAATAAACTTAAAACATCAAAAAATATTAAAAATGTTGTAAATATATTTTGAACATACTTTGATATATATGTATATATTGTTATAGGTTCGTGAATCAACCAGTGGCCAAGTCTTACTTCCCGACGAAGTAAAAATCTGTGAAAGTGAGTTATAGTCCCACTTTTAAAATCTAATATTTTTGGGATGAGAATACATGCAGGTTTTATAAATGATTTACAAAATAGACACAAGTACGTGAAACTACATTCTATGGTTGAATTATCGAAATCGAATATGCCCCTTTTTATTAAGTCTGGTAATCTAAGAATTAGGGAACAGACACCCTAATTGACGCGAATCCTAAAGATAGATCTATTGGGCCTAACAAACCCCATCCAAATTATCGGATGCTTTAGTACTTCGAAATTTTGTATCATATCCGAAGGGTGTCCCGGAATGATGGGGATATTCTTATATATGCATCTTGTTAATGTCGGTTACCAGGTGTTCACCATATGAATGATTTTTATCTCTATGTATGGGATGTGTATTGAAATATGAAATCTTGTGGTCTATTATTATGATTTGATATATATAGGTTAAACCTATAACTCACCAACATTTTTGTTGATGTTTTAAGTATGTTTATTCTCAGGTGATTATTAAGAGCTTCCGTTGTCGCATACTTAAATAAGGATGAGATTTGGAGTCCATGCTTGTATGATATTGTGTAAAAACTGTATTCAAGAAACTTATTTTGTTGTAACATATTTGTATTGTAAACCATTATGTAATGGTCGTGTGTAAACAGGATATTTTAGATTATCATTATTTGATAATCTACGTAAAGCTTTTTAAACCTTTATTGATGAAATAAAGGTTATGGTTTGTTTTAAAATGAATGCAGTCTTTGAAAAACGTCTCATATAGAGGTCAAAACCTCGCAACGAAATCAATTAATATGGAACATTTTTAATCAATAAGAACGGGACATTTCAGTTGGTATCCGAGCGTTGGTCTTAGAGAACCAGAATTTTGCATTAGTGTGTCTTATCGAGTTTGTTAGGATGCATTAGTGAGTCTGGACTTCGACCATGTTTACTTGAAAAATGATTGCTTAACAAATTTTGTTGGAAACTATATATTTTTAACATGTGAATATTATGTGATATATTAATCTCTTAACGCGTTTGATATTATGTGATAGATGTCTACCTCTAGAACAAGTCCCATTGACTCACCTAATAATAATGAAGAGTCAAATGTAAATTGGAATGATTCGTGGACTGGTTCACAAGTTCCCGAAGAGGAACCGGAAGAAGAGTCGGAACCGGAAGAAGAATCGGAACCGGAAGAAGAATTGGAACCGGATGAAGAAATAGAACCGGTGGGGGAAATAATAAAACAGTTAAGTAAAAGAAAATCCTCAACCAACCGACCAAGGTTAATTATGGTCAATGGTGTTTCCGCCAAGGAAGCAAAATATTGGGAGGATTACCAATTCTCCGATGAATCGGATTCCGACGAGAATTCCGATGATGTTATAGAAATTACCCTAACTGAATTTAAAAAGGTAAAAGAAAATAATAAGGGAAAGGGAATAAAAATAGAGAAATCTAATTCCAACCCCGATGAACTTTATATGTATCGTCAACCCCCGAAGTCCTTAAGTTGTAACAATGACCCGGGAATCTCTAAACCACCAGGTTTTTCTAAACCAATGTGGAAAACGACGGCTCGTATTAGGGGAACATCATATATACCTAGAAACTTGGCAAAACGAACCAAAACCGAAGAAGAAGAAACAAACGAGTCGGAATAAGATAGTTGTATTCGTGTGGTGTAATATATGTAATATAGTGTGCTTATGCTTTATGATATATGTAAAAATTGCTTGTATTAATAAGTATTTTTTTTATGAATCTAACTCTTGTCTATTTTACAGTATAAAAACACAAAATGAATAGACAACCCAATATTTTAAGAGAGCTACCCGGAGACATGATTGATGAAATCTTGTCTAGAGTCGGTCAGAATTCTTCGGCACAACTATTTAAGGCGAGATCAGTTTGTAAGACATTCGAAGAACGTTCCAAGAATGCCTTGGTTTATAAAAGGCTTTCGTTCGAAAGATGGGGGATATCACATTGGGAAATCCATAAGTTACGATGTGTTTACTTTGACGCATATATTGCGGGGAACCCAAATGCTATTTTACACAATGGGTTAAGAAATTATTTTGACTCAATATATCCGAATATTGGACTTCGTGATTTAGAAAAAGCGGCTAACATGCAACATAAAGAAGCATGTTATGCTTACGGATTAGTAATGTTCGCTTCTCACCAAAGTGAGAACAAGAACATCGGGCTACAACTATTAAACAAAACTTTCCCACAAGTGACGAAGTCGGTAATTGGGGTAAGAAATGAGGTTTTTAGATTGTTACGGGACTGTTGGACATTACGTAACTCTCGTCCCTTTGACGACGTTACAACACGCTGTCTTATCAACGACCATAACGGTTATGTTCCACAAGACCAAGGATGGGAAGTAATCCTAGCAAAACCAGAATGCATGACTTGTTTCTGGACGTATGAATTACGTGTCTTTATTGCCTTTGCTGAACGACTTGTGTACTAGCTAGAATTATCTTCACAACCATCTTGTATCAAATTTATTGTGTGCTATATTTCATGCTATATGTAAAATAAGCGGTATTGTAAGTTTGTAAAATATTGTGTAAAAGTTTGAACGCGAAATATTATTATAATCAGTTTTTCATATAGAATTGTAGTAGTTGAATTGTATATTAGCTACTAAGTATGAACTTAACGGGTAGGTACTACCCGAATTTAAACTTATAAAACGCTAATATGAAGAAAAAGCTTTTATAAATGAGTTCATATTATGCTACGAAATACTATTAACTACTCTTAATATTCTGTATGATTAACTTGTTCCATTTGACTATTTTGAAGGAAATGGCACCGACTACTCGACACACCGTGAATATGAATGAAGAGGAATTCCGTACTTTTCTAGCTTCAAACATAGCCGCAGTATAGGCTGCGCTACATACAAACAATAACCTTGGATCCAGCAGTACAGGAAATCGTGTAGGATGCACCTACAAAGAATTCACTGCCTGCAAACCTTTGGAATTTGATGGAACCGAAGGACCGATCGGATTGAAACGGTGGACCGAGAAGGTCGAATCGGTGTTTACCATAAGTAAGTGTACTGAAGAGGACAAAGTGAAGTACGCTACACATACCTTCACAGGTTCTGCGTTAACATGGTGGAATTCCTATCTAGAGCAAGTGGGACAAGACGATGCGTACGCACTACCGTGGTCAGCATTCAAGCACTTGATGAACGAGAAGTACCGTCCCAGAACTGAGGTCAATAAGCTCAAGACAGAACTTAGAGGGTTACGAACCCAAGGATTTGATATTACCACGTACGAAAGATGATTCACAGAATTGTGCCTATTGTGTCCGGGAGCATTCGAAGATGAGGAAGAGAAGATCGACGCGTTTATGAAAGGATTACCGGAAAGAATCCAAGAAGATATAAGTTCACACGAGCCCGCCTCCATACAACAGGCATGTAGAATGGCTCACAAACTAGTGAACCAGATTGAAGAAAGAATTAAAGAACAGAATGCTGAAGAAGCCAATGTGAAGCAAGTCAAAAGAAAGTGGGAGGAAAACGGTGATAAGAATCACCAATACAACAACAACAGCAATTACAACAATAATCGCAACAATTATCCCAACAATCCCAACATCAATCGCAACTACAACAAACGGCCCAACAACAACAACAACAACAACAACAACAACAACAACAACAACAACAACAACAACAACAGCAACTACAACAATCATCCCAACAACAATAATAACTGCAACAACAACAACAATCAGAAGCAGCTATGCCAAAGGTGTGAAAAGTATCACTCGGGGTTCTGCACCAAATTTTGCAACAAGTGTAAAAGAAATGGTCATAGCGCGGTGAAGTGTGAGGTCTACGGACCAGGGGTTAATAGAACGAAAGGAACAAATGGTGTCGGAACGAGTAATGGCGGAGCAAGTAGTGTCGGAGCAAGTTATGCCAATGTAGTTTGTTATAAATGTGGAAAACCGGGCCACATTATTAGAAATTACCCGAACCAGGAGAACACGAATGGACAAGGCCGCGGAAGAGTTTTCAATATTAATGCGGCAGAGGCACAGGAAGACCCGGAGCTTATTACGGGTACGTTTCTTATTGACAATAAATCTGCTTACGTTTTATTTGATTCGGGTGCAGATAGAAGCTATATGAGTAGAGATTTTTGTGCTAAATTAAGTTGTCCATTGACGCCTTTGGATAGTAAATTTTTACTCGAATTAGCAAATCGTAAATTAATTTCAGCAGATAATATATGTCGGAATCGAGAAATTAAACTGGTTAGCGAAACATTTAAGATTGATTTGATACCAGTAGAGTTAGGGAGTTTTGATGTGATAATCGGTATGGACTGGTTGAAAGAAGTGAAAGCAGAGATCGTTTGTTACAAAAATGCAATTCGCATTATACGAGAAAAAGGAAAACCCTTAATGGTGTACGGAGAAAAGGGCAACACGAAGCTACATCTTATTAGTAATTTGAAGGCACAAAAACTAATAAGAAAAGGTTGCTATGCTGTTCTAGCACACGTCGAGAAAGTACAAACTGAAGAAAAGAGCATCAATGATGTTCCCATTGCAAAAGAATTTCCCGATGTATTTTCGAAAGAATTACCGGGATTACCCCCACATCGATCTGTTGAATTTCAAATAGATCTTGTACCAGGAGCTGCACCAATAGCTCGTGCTCCTTACAGACTCGCACCCAGCGAGATGAAAGAACTGCAAAGCCAATTACAAGAACTTTTAGAGCGTGGTTTCATTTGACCAAGCACATCACTGTGGGGAGCTCCTGTTTTGTTTGTCAAGAAGAAAGATGGTACATTCAGGTTGTGTATCGACTACCGAGAGTTGAACAAACTTACCATCAAGAACCGCTACCCACTACCGAGAATCGACGACTTATTTGATCAACTACAAGGCTCGTCTGTTTATTCAAAGATTGACTTACGTTCCGGGTATCATCAAATGCGGGTGAAAGAAGATGATATTCCAAAGACTGCTTTTAGAACACGTTACGATCATTACGAGTTTATGGTCATGCCGTTTGGTTTAACTAATGAACCAGCTGTGTTCATGAACCTTATGAACCGAGTGTGTGGACCATACCTTGACAAGTTTGTCATTGTTTTCATTGATGACATACTTATTTACTCAAAGAATGACCAAGAACACGGTGAACATTTGAGAAAGGTGTTAGAAGTATTGAGGAAGGAAGAATTGTACGCTAAGTTTTCAAAGTGTGCATTTTGGTTGGAAGAAGTTCAATTCCTCGGTCACATAGTGAACAAAGAAGGTATTAAGGTGGATCTGGCAAAGATAGAAACTGTTGAAAAGTGGGAAACCCCAAAAACTCCGAAACACATACGCCAGTTTTTAGGACTAGCTGGTTACTACAGAAGGTTCATCCAAGACTTTTCCAGAATAGCAAAACCCTTGACTGCATTAACGCATAAAGGGAAGAAATTTGAATGGAATGATGAACAAGAGAAAGCGTTTCAGTTATTGAATAAAAAGCTAACTACGGCACCTATATTGTCATTGCCTGAAGGGAATGATGATTTTGTGATTTATTGTGACGCAACAAAGCAAGGTCTCGGTTATGTATTAATGCAACGAACGAAGGTGGTTGCTTATGCGTCTAGACAATTGAAGATTCACGAACAAAATTATACGACGCATGATTTGGAATTAGGCGCGGTTGTTTTTGCATTAAAGACTTGGAGGCACTACTTATATGGGGTCAAAAGTATTATATATACCGACCACAAAAGTCTTCAACACATATTTAATCAGAAACAACTAAATATGAGGCAGCGTAGGTGGATTGAATTGTTGAATGATTACGACTTTGAGATTCGTTACCACCCGGGGAAGGCAAATGTGGTAGCCGATGCCTTGAGCAGGAAGGACAGAGAACCCATTCGAGTAAAATCTATGAATATAATGATTCATAATAACCTTACTACTCAAATAAAGGAGGCGCAACAAGGAGTTTTAAAAGAGGGAAATTTAAAGGATGAAATACCCAAAGGATCGGAGAAGCATCTTAATATTCGGGAAGACGGAACCCGGTATAGGACTGAAAGGATTTGGGTACCAAAATTTGGAGATATGAGAGAAATGGTACTTAGAGAAGCTCATAAAACCAGATACTCAATACATCCTGGAACGGGGAAGATGTACAAGGATCTCAAGAAACATTTTTGGTGGCCGGGTATGAAAGCCGATGTTGCTAAATACGTAGGAGAATGTTTGACGTGTTCTAAGGTCAAAGCTGAACATCAGAAACCATCAGGTCTACTTCAACAACCCGAAATCCCGGAATGGAAATGGGAAAACATTACCATGGATTTCATCACTAAATTGCCAAGGACTGCAAGTAGTTTTGATACTATTTGGGTAATAGTTGATCGTCTCACCAAATCAGCACACTTCCTGCCAATAAGAGAAGATGACAAGATGGAGAAGTTAGCACGACTGTATTTGAAGGAAGTCGTCTCCAGACATGGAATACCAATCTTTATTATCTCTGATAGAGATGGCAGATTTATTTCAAGATTCTGGCAGACATTACAGCAAGCATTAGGAACTCGTCTAGACATGAGTACTGCCTATCATCTACAAACTGATGGGCAGAGCGAAAGGACGATACAAATGCTTGAAGACATGCTACGAGCATGTGTTATTGATTTCGGAAACAGTTGGGATCGACATCTACCGTTAGCAGAATTTTCCTACAACAACAGCTACCATTCAAGCATTGAGATGGTGCCGTTTGAAGCACTTTATGGTAGAAAGTGCAGGTCTCCGATTTGTTGGAGTGAAGTGGGGGATAGACATATTACGGGTCCGGAGATTATACAAGAAACTACCGAGAAGATCATCCAAATTCAACAACGGTTGAAAACCGCCCAAAGTCGACAAAAGAGCTACCCTGACATTAAAAGAAAAGATATAGAATTTGAAATTGGAGAGATGGTCATGCTTAAAGTTGCACCTTGGAAAGGCGTTGTTCGATTTGGTAAACGAGGGAAATTAAATCCAAGGTATATTGGACCATTCAAGATTATTGATCGTGTTGGACCAGTACCTTACCGACTTGAGTTACCTCAACAACTCGCTGCTGTACATAACACTTTTCACATCTCGAATTTGAAGAAATGGTTTGCTAAAGAAGATCTCACTATTCCGTTAGATGAAATCCAAATCAACGAAAAACTCCAATTCATCGAAGAACCCGTCGAAATAATGGATCGTGAGGTTAAAAGACTTAAGCAAAACAAGATACCAATTGTTAAGGTTCGATGGAATGCTCGTAGAGGACCCGAGTTCACCTGAGAGAGTGAAGATTAGATAAAGAAGAAATACCCGCATCTATTTCCAGAAGATTCGTCAACACCTTCAACAGCTTAAAATTTCAGGACGAAATTTATTTAACGGGTAGGTACTGTAGTGACCCGAACTTTTCCATGTTTATATATATTAATTGAGATTGATATTTACATGATTAAATGTTTCCAACATGTTAAGTAATCAAACTTGTTAAGACTTGATTAATTGAAATATGTTTCATATAGACAATTGACCACCCAAGTTGACCGGTGATTCACGAACGTTAGAACTTGTAAAAACTATATGATGACATATATATGGATATATATACATATATATAGTTAACATGATACTATGATAAGTAAACATATCATTAAGTATATTAACAATGAACTACATATGTATAAACAAGACTACTAACTTAATGATTTTTAAACGAGACATATATGTAACGATTATCGTTGTAAAGACATTTAATGTATATATATATCATATTAAGAGATATTCATACATGATAATATCATGATAATATAATAATTTAAAATCTCATTTGATATTATAAACATTGGGTTAACAACATTTAACAAGATCGTTAACCTAAAGGTTTCAAAACAACACTTACATGTAACGACTAACGATGACTTAACGACTCAGTTAAAATGTATATACATGTAGTGTTTTAATATGTATTTATACACTTTTGAAAGACTTTAATACACTTATCAAAATACTTCTACTTAACAAAAATTCTTACAATTACATCCTCATTCAGTTTCATCAATAATTCTACTCGTATGCACCCGTATTCGTACTCGTACAATACACAGCTTTTAGATGTATGTACTATTGGTATATACACTCCAATGATCAGCTCTTAGCAGCCCATGTGAGTTACCTAACACATGTGGGAACCATCATTTGGCAACTAGCATGAAATATCTCATAAAATTACAAAAATATGAGTAATCATTCATGACTTATTTACATGAAAACAAAATTACATATCCTTTATATCTAATCCATACACCAACGACCAAAAACACCTACAAACACTTTCATTCTTCAATTTTCTTCATCTAATTGATCTCTCTCAAGTTCTATCTTCAAGTTCTAAGTGTTCTTCATAAATTCTACAAGTTCTAGTTACATAAAATCAAGAATACTTTCAAGTTTGCTAGCTCACTTCCAATCTTGTAAGGTGATCATCCAACCTCAAGAAATCTTTGTTTCTTACAGTAGGTTATCATTCTAATACAAGGTAATAATCATATTCAAACTTTGGTTCAATTTCTATAACTATAACAATCTTATTTCAAGTGATGATCTTACTTGAACTTGTTTTCGTGTCATGATTCTGCTTCAAGAACTTCGAGCCATCCAAGGATTCGTTGAAGCTAGATCTATTTTTTTCTTTTCCAGTAGGTTTATCCAAGGAACTTAAGGTAGTAATGATGTTCATAACATCATTCGATTCATACATATAAAGCTATCTTATTCGAAGGTTTAAACTTGTAATCACTAGAACAAAGTTTAGTTAATTCTAAACTTGTTCGCAAACAAAAGTTAATCCTTCTAACTTGACTTTTAAAATCAACTAAACACATGTTCTATATCTATATGATATGCTAACTTAATGATTTAAAACCTGGAAACACGAAAAACACCGTAAAACCGGATTTACGCCGTCGTAGTAACACCGCGGGCTGTTTTGGGTTAGTTAATTAAAAACTATGATAAACTTTGATTTAAAAGTTTTTATTCTGAGAAAATGATTTTTATTATGAACATGAAACTATATCCAAAAATTATGGTTAAACTCAAAGTGGAAGTATGTTTTCTAAAATGGTCATCTAGACGTCGTTCTTTCGACTGAAATGACTACCTTTACAAAAACGACTTGTAACTTATTTTTCTGACTATAAACCTATACTTTTTCTGTTTATATTCATAAAATAGAGTTCAATATGAAACCATAGCAATTTGATTCACTCAAAACGGATTTAAAATGAAGAAGTTATGGGTAAAACAAGATTGGATAATTTTTCTCATTTTAGCTACGTGAAAATTGGTAACAAATCTATTCCAACCATAACTTAATCAACTTGTATTGTATATTATGTAATCTTGAGATACCATAGACACGTATACAATATTTCGACCTATCATGTCGACATATCTATATATATTTCGGAACAACCATAGACACTCTATATGTGAATGTTGGAGTTAGCTATACGGGGTTGAGGTTGATTCCAAAATATATATAGTTTGAGTTGTGATCAATACTGAGATACGTATACACTGGGTCGTGGATTGATTCAAGATAATACTTATCGATTTATTTCTGTACATCTAACTGTGGACAACTAGTTGTAGGTTACTAACGAGGACAGCTGACTTAATAAACTTAAAACATCAAAATATATTAAAAATGTTGTAAATATATTTTGAACATACTTTGATATATATGTATATATTGTTATAGGTTCGTGAATCAACCAGTGGCCAAGTCTTACTTCCCGACGAAGTAAAAATCTGTGAAAGTGAGTTATAGTCCCACTTTTAAAATCTAATATTTTTGGGATGAGAATATATGCAGGTTTTATAAATGATTTACAAAATAGACACAAGTACGTGAAACTACATTCTATGGTTGAATTATCGAAATCGAATATGCCCCTTTTTATTAAGTCTGGTAATCTAAGAATTAGGGAACAGACACCCTAATTGACGCGAATCCTAAAGATAGATCTATTGGGCCTAACAAGCCCCATCCAAAGTACCGGATGCTTTAGTACTTCGAAATTTATATCATATCCGAAGGGTGTCCCGGAATGATGGGGATATTCTTATATATGCATCTTGTTAATGTCGGTTACCAGGTATTCACCATATGAATGATTTTTATCTCTATGTATGGGATGTGTATTGAAATATGAAATCTTGTGGTCTATTATTATGATTTGATATATATAGGTTAAACCTATAACTCACCAACATTTTTGTTGACGTTTTAAGCATGTTTATTCTCAGGTGATTATTAAGAGCTTCCGTTGTCGCATACTTAAATAAGGACGAGATTTGGAGTCCATGCTTGTATGATATTGTGTAAAAACTGCATTCAAGAAACTTATTTTGTTGTAACATATTTGTATTGTAAACCATTATGTAATGGTCGTGTGTAAACAGTATATTTTAGATTATCATTATTTGATAATCTACGTAAAGCTTTTTAAACCTTTATTGATGAAATAAAGGTTATGGTTTGTTTTAAAATGAATGCAGTCTTTGAAAAACGTCTCATATAGAGGTCAAAACCTCGCAACGAAATCAATTAATATGGAACGTTTTTAATCAATAAGAACGGGACATTTCACATATTCGGTTTAATAATCCAACCATAGAATGTAGTTTCGATCACTTGTGTCTATTTCGTAAAGCATTTATAAAAGCAGCGCATGTATTCTCAGTCCCAAAAATATATATTGCAAAAGCATTTAAAAAGGGAGCAAATGAAACTCACCTAATGTATTTTGTAGTAAAAATATATATAACAACATTTAACAAGAGTAGGGTTGACCTCGGATTCACGAACCTATGTCATTTGTATATATATATTAAAACATATAACGGAAATCACATAATTTTTATTTATTAATATATATTACTTATATATTTTTTTGTATTTATGTAGGATTTATATTAACTTCCATTTAAAACATATACTTATATTATATCTTAAATTATATGTGATATATATTTATTTTGTATATATATATATATATATATATATATATATATATATATATATATATATATATATATATATATATCTATATATATATATATATATATATATATATATATATATATATATATATATATATATATATATATATATATATATATATATATATATATATATCTATATATGTATGTTTAGTATTAATTATAATTAGTAATTTGTTATACAATGGAATTTATAGGAAATTTATATATATTTGTTTGATATACAGTTATATGAAATGTTAATATAATTATGGTTTATGTAATATGTGTACTTTTAGGTATATAATATTTATCTATAAAAAAATTATAGTTTTGATAATAATAATAGGATAACATAGTAGTTTTCATATGGATAATATTTTTAACAGTAATGGTACTAATATTAATGAAAATAATAATAATTTGTATCATTTTTCATAATAATATTTATATCCAAGATTTCTATATTTATTATCTTATTAATATTATTATAACCTGCATATTCATAGCTATAATAATCATAACCCTCGTGTTTAATTTATAAACCAACGACGATAATTCCTTTTTAAAACTTATTGGTAATCATGATAATATTAGTAGCAATAATACAATAATAATAATTCTAATAATAATAATATTAGAAAGTGATAATACTACTAGTGTTTATACATGATAATACTAATAATATTAGTGATAATGTCATAATTTACATTAATGAACTTAATGATATCAATCATATAATAATTTAACAAAAGGACCATAAATAATAATATAACAATAATAATAACAAGTAGTAATAATAATAATAATAATAATAATAATAATAATAATAATAATAATAATAATAATAATAATAATAATAATAATAATAATATTGAAAGGTGAAGCTACCTTTAAGAAATCAGCAAAAAGAATGCCCCGGCCCGGGCTTGAACCCGCGACCTCCCGCTCACCCACAAATTCCCCAAACCATCAAACCAATTCTGTTTTTCTGTTTAATATGTAACAGGTATATATTTATACTCGTTTTTCTGTCTCTCCTTCCTTCCTCGTCAAAACTAGTCGACCCAGATTCAAAAACAATCAACACAACCTAGTAACTAATTTGCTTATTTGATTTAACTTGTATTAAAAAAATCTAAAATAAAATCATTTAAGTTTCGTATCAATAGAAAAGAAATAAAAAAAAAATATATAAACACCAAACAGTCCCTGTTGGCCGTCGCTGATTTTAAAAAAAAATGATAATGATTTTCGATTTAAAGAGTGTTTTATCAAATACTTCCTACATGAAAAAGATTGAAGATCACTCTTATAAACTCCCTGGATCATCAATTGGTCCAAATTCATTAAGACGAACTTGAATTTTACCATGAACAAATTCGTTGACTTTTTATTTTGAAACTTTGACTCCAAAATTCTAGATCATTAGGATGAATTAGAAATTGAAATTATGCAGGTAGTTTACACAAATTATTAGTAACAACACTGCATTATTTGATTTTAACAATTGTTTCAAATTCGAATTTTTAAAGAAATAATTTTTGAACAGAGGTATCGCTGAAGAAAGAAAACAAATTGAATACTTCTGTTAAATTAGCTATTACAGATGATGATAATGGTATTGGACGATTTGAATGATTTTTCCTAATACATTGAACGAATTCTTTGTTTGATAGCAGAAGGTGTGTCGACAATCATCAGACAGTGATTAAGAGTGGAGAAGAAAAAATTACAATTTGATAAAGATAGCTAACCATTTTTGTTTGTAGTGTGGTTGATTTGTACTGGTTATCAATCCTATACAGTTATATTGAACATGAAGTTGAATCCCTGATATATATATATATATATATATATATATATATATATATATATATATATATCTGTATATCTAAAACTCTTAAATTTTTGTTAATTAATAAACATAAATATATTAATACTATTAATAATTAATAATACTAATAATAATATTAGTAATAATATTTTTGATAAAGAGACTAATAATAATAAATGTTATATAATAGTATGATATTATTAATTCTAATAAAAATGATAATTTTATTTACTAATGATGATAATAATAATATTAGTTATGACAATATTAATATTATTAATGATAATAATATTCATAATAATCATATAATAACTTATACATATCAAATTTTATATTTATATCATAATATTATAAATTTTGATTTTTATTTTAATAATAATAATAATAAAAGTAATAATGTTATCACAACAAATATATACATATATTATTACTTATGTGATATTTAATAATCATATACAATAACTTTTATTAAATATTTATTATTTATACATTTTACTACATTATATAATATTTGTTTGTATATATTTGTCTTTATATCTATAAGTATTATATATATTTATTTAAAATTTTATATCCTCTTATCATAAAAATATAAATTTCAACCTATACTATTTATAAATTTTATCTATATTCCAATATACATATAATAATAATTATTATAAAAATCATATATATCTATACATAGGTTTATTTTAATAACCACTTATCTTGTATATTATTTTAATTCTAATGATTCAATAATATTTTATTATTTTTAATATATATATATATATATATATATATATATATATATATATATATATATATATATATATATATATATTTATTTATTTATTTATTTATTTGCAACAATTGTTCGTGAATCGTCAGAAATAGTCAAAGGTCAAATGATTTCATGTAAACTTTTCCAAAGATTTGAGACGCAACTTTACAGACTTTGCTTATCATATCGAAATAATATAAAGATTAAGTTTAAATTTGGTCGAAAATTCCCGGGTTATCACAATTCTGTATCTGATGAAATCTTTAGCGAACACCTTGCTTCTGAATCTAAACCCTTATGGATAAATCTTCTTCACCATCCTTCGATATTAGAAATTCCAAGATATCATCGTATCTTTCGTTATAAATATCCTCGATATTCTGAATATATTTTCATAACTAATCTTATCTGAAATCATTTATCTTTTTGAGCTATCAGTGTTACATCATATAAGAAACTATTAGTTTCTGTATTCTGTAAACTTTCGAGTTTAAATTATAAATGTTTTTTTTTGAAGTAGTGTTGGGAACTGATGCATGAGTTAGTATAATATAATGACACTTGATCAATGCGATTATATTACAGTAGGTCATGCTGAGTTTCTAATGGAACGTGATGATTCACAGATCATAACATCATCATGTGCCAGGTTACATAACTCTTTCATTCTGCTTAACTTCTAAACATATCAAGAAAGTATATTCTTGATAGTTCTATTCTTAGTGATTCTGGTAATTTGACAAATCAAATCGTGCTAATACATTCTTTCTTATTTAGAACATGATGTTTATCCGAAATTCCATACTTACGAATTCTGGACTTTTACTCGCTTTACTTGAGGTCGGGAGGATAATAAAAAGGCAAAGAGCTCCAAAATATAAGAGAAAATATGAAGCCCAATAACAACACGGAAGTTACAAACTGTGGATATTAATACGAATAGCAATATAAAGACACGGTATAATTAAGAATTGTATCACCCCAAGGTAATAGTAGAAGTAAACAGATTTTTCTGGTGGAAGATTGAAAAGAAGGATGACAGAAATGATAATTAGAAAAATATCAAGGATTAGAACGGGATTAAGCATTTTTCACAATCTTTTGGATGTATGAACTAAGAAAGAAAGTATAGAAATGGTGAGAATAATGGAACGGAAGAGCTTAATTTATAATGGCGATATCAGACAGAGTAATCGAGGCAGATCATCGTACTTAATTATAGAGATCTTAATTTCCTTATTCACCGAAGAATCAAATCTTTTAGATTTCGAAGATTTTCTTTAAATCCCTTGAATTCCGGAATTTAACCAAGACAACGTCAAAAGTTAAGATGCACCTTATTTTCTAAATCCAAACGTGACTACGTCAAAAGTTATGACGAATCTTTAATTTTCTCATTTCACTATTTTGTGATAGCTTTCATTCGTGCTCTTCGAATAATCGAATTGTTTTATCCATATTACTCAATGATGATAAAACTCTATTTATCAACTCATATTCGTCATGAAAATATTTTTATTGTTAGCCATAACCACCTCACTCAAATTTCGGGACGAAATTTCTTTAAGGGGTAGATACTGTGACGACCCGGAAATTTCCGACCAAATTTAAACTTAATCTTAATATGAATTCGATCTGATAAGCAAAGTCTGTAATGTTGAGTCTCAAATTTTTTGTATTTGTTTATATGGATTCAGTTAACCTTTGACTACTCCCGACGATTCACGAACAATTGTGTGTAAATGATTATGTATATATATATATATATATATATATATATATATATATATATATATATATATATATATATAATAATTTGAATTAATAAAATTCACTCTAATCAATTGGAATTAAGAATGTAAAATGAGAAATAAAATAATTAAGTTACTATAAAAATGATTATGATTTCTATATATAATTAATGATTATATGTGATATATTAAAACGTATAAACATTTAATATATAATATATGTTATTATATATCATATGAATATTAAGTAGTATGTGATTAATAAAATGTAATATTAATAAACTAAATATAATTAAAATGTAGTAATTATATTAATAATATTACTTTCATTATTATTATTAAAATAAATATTAATATTTATATTAATATCCGTGGTATTAATATTACTATATATAATATATAAATATGAAATTTGATATATTTAGTTACTAATAATATTGTTAACATTATTAAAAGTAAAGTTATAATTTTACTTATTATCATTATTATGAATACTAAAAACTACCAATTATTATTAAAATTGTTATTACTATTATTATCATTATCATTATTATAATTATGATTGTAGATATTAATATGATATTATTATTGGTATTATTTGATATCATTATTGTTATTATTTCTATTATTATTGTTATTAGTATTTTTTATTATTATTATTAATACTATTAATATTATTATTATTAATATAATCACTACTTGTTAATAACAATTAAAGATAAATTTAAATATCAGATAAATTACACAGAATCTGTTAATATCAGATAAATTACACAGGATCTATTTCATATCCCTTTCAAATTTTTTTTATTTTATCTGCTCTTTGTGTCTTCTTCTATGATCGAATATTTTGTTGTCGACCAACAATGACTACGAAACAACCTTGATCAATTATATGTACTACATTATTTCATTCAGTTAATCATACAACACACTACTTTCTGCAACTCATTAACTAAAACAGGAAAATTATAATAATAAGCTTGACGCCTCTGTTTTGAGCTGTGAAGAACCATAAATCGATTATGAATCAATTGTAAAAATCTATTATTGAAGAAGCGTTAGGAATCCTCTATTCGAACTTTCTGGAAAGTTTAAACTTCCAATTCCTTCTATCGAATCTAAATTTTTGAGTCAAACTTTTAAATCAAAAAGTTAAAGGATTTGTTCTTCACGAAATTTGATTTTGTTCTAATGTTTCTGTTGAAATTGATGACACGGAAAGTTTATATGAATGATTTAATACCTATCTTATGTTGTATTTATGATCTAAAAGTGTCTGGATTTTGAAAACACAATTGGAGTTCATCATCTTCATCAGCGACTTCTACAGCTGCTTTTTATTTTATTATTATTATTTTTTTATCTGTTAACCCAATTCAACAATGTTTGAACATTTCCTTTTCATTATCACACCTAAACCCAAAAATCAATACATGGTTATGATTGTGATGGTCTTTGGTCGATTGTTCTCTGAATAAGATGAGTAAAACAGAAGAAGGGTTAATTACATTTCAGGTAAAAAATAAAACAGAAAGACGATAGCAGAGTAGATGGTAGGAGGTGTTTGTATTAACCGAGAGGTCTCTGGTTCGAGCCCGGCTATGGGCATTTCTTTTTACAAAAAGCTTAGGAAGGGGTATACACTTTTATTTTATCTCTATAATTATTATTATTGTTATTATTATGTTTATTATTATTATTATTATGGTTATTGTTATTATTATTATTGTTATTTTTGGTATTGTAAATATTATTTCTATTATTGTTATTTGTATTGTTATTATTAGTTATTATTAGTTATTATTATTATTACAACTATTATATTATAATTATTATTATTAGTAACGCTAAAAATAAGTATTAGTTATTATTATTATTATGAATATAATTACAAGTATGAATAATATTAATATTATTATCATTTTGTTACCAAGTAACATCATTAAAAATTATTAGGGTTATTACTATTAGTAGTAGTAATATTGATATAAGTATTATTATGATTAGGATATTATTATTATTATTATTATCATTAAGTATAAAAACTATTATTATTAAGTATTACGAATATTAGTTATTGCTGTTATTATTACTAATGTAAGTATAACTACCATATATTATTATTACCATAACCCTAGTTACAATTATGATTATTATTATTATTATTATTATTATTGTTATTACTAATATTATTATCAAAATAAATATTATTATTAAGTAATATGATTATTATTATTATTAATGAGATTTTTATTACTATTATTATAAGTATCAGTATTAACAAAATCATTATTAGTATTATTATTAATAAAGTTATTATTATGATTAGTAAATCATTATTATTAACAAAACTATCTTTTTAAAACAAAATAATATTTTGTGCATAAAATATACTTATTACATATATATTATACTTATATTAATATTTTACATAACTATATATATATCAAACCTATTAATATTATTTATATAAATATTTGCATATAATAACTATTGATTTTTAAATATAACACTAAACAATTATATATATAAATATGGATATATTAATATAACTATATAAATACTAATCATTTTGAATATATATATACACAAATTAAATATATATAATATATAAATTAAGATATAATAAATAAATTTGTTCAGTTACAATTATATGTTTTAATATATATATATACTTGATATTGGTTCGTGAATCCGAGGTCAACCCTGCATTGTTCAATGTCGTCATATGTATTTTTACTACAAAATACAGTATTGTGAGTTTCATTACTCCATTTTTAAATGCTTTTGCAATATATATTTTTGGGACTGAGAATACATGCGCTGCTTTTATAAATGTTTTACGAAATAGACAAAACTAATCGAAACTACATTCTATGGTTGGATTATCGAAATCGAATATGCCCCTCTTTAGTCTAGTAATCTAAGAATTAGGGAACAGACACCCTAATTGACGCGAATCCTAAAGGTAGATGTACGGGCACTAACTCTCCCCATACTGGAAAATGGTATGCTTTAGTACTTCGAGTTTATATTATACAGATGGATTTCTGTTGTGATATATCTGGACGAATACATTACATTTGGTTACAATCGCCAATCCATCTGTATAATATAAACTCGAAGTACTAAAGCATACCATTTTCCAGTATGGGGGGAGTTAGTGCCCGTAGATCTACCTTTAGGATTCGCGTCAATTAGGGTGTCTGTTCCCTAATTCTTAGGCTACCAAGCTAAAAGGGGTGATATTCGATTTCGATAATCCAACCATAGAATATAGTTTCGATTACTTGTGTCTATTTCATAAAACATTTATAAAAGCAGCGCATGTATTCTCAGTCCCAAAAATATATATTGCAAAAGCATTTAAAAAGGGAGCAAATAAAACTCACAATACTGTATTTTGTAGTAAAAATACATATGACGACAATGAACAATGTAGGATTGGCCTCAGATTCACGAACCTATATCATTTATATGTATATTAACACATATAATGGTAATCGAACAAATTTAGGTATTATTATTAATTGTTATTTTAGTAACTTGTACGTTTCATTAATAACTAAATTAACTATATTTATTTTTTATATACATTAAATAGATAATTAATATTTATTATAAACATATTAATATAGTTATGTTTTATGTAAATAATATATTTTTATATAGAAAATCTTTATGTGATATATTAATAATACTAATAATAATAATGACAAAAATAATAATATTAGTGTTAGAAATACTAAAAATGATAATAAAAATAATGATGATAAAAATAATGATAATTCTAATAATAATAATAATAATAATAATAATAATAATAATAATAATAATAATAATAATAATAATAATAATAATAATAATAATAATAATAATAATAATAATAATAATAATAATAATAATAATAATAATGATAGTTCTAATAATAAAAATGATAAAAAAAATAAAAAAAAATTTAGTGTCAATAATAATACTACTTTCATTAAAAATGATAATAATAATAATAATAATAATAATAATAATAATAATAATAATAATAATAATAATAATAATAATAATAATAATAATGAAAATGAGTAATAAGTAAACTACCTCAAAGAAGTAGTCCTTTTAAGAATGCCCAAGTCCGGGTTTGAACCCGCGACGTCCCGCTAACCCGATAACATCCATAATTATTGATCCATTTCTATTCTTTTTTTAATTACGGATCCAATTATCTAACATATCACTGTCTCCTTCCTCATCCTAAAACTAAATCGACCAAGGTAATTTAGGAATATAACCTTCATCATTATCATCATGATCATGATACTCGCATCTATCTATCATCGTCATTATCATTCTTTTCATTATAAACATAACAACTTCATTCTAATTATCATAATCATAATCACAGTCATTCGTCACTTAACAAAACCGCATCATCAACATGTTGCTATCACTATTATTATCGTCATCATTCTTATTATTTTTATCCTTATCATCTTAATCCTATCATCATTATCGATCTAACCTCATCATTATCAATATCATAACAACATCATCTTATCATCGTTATTATAACTGTTACCATTATTCTTCATATATCACGTATCATGTTTCATCACCTAGACACCATCACGTCATCTATCATGTACCATCATCATCATCAATATCATCCTCATCATCATAATACACATATCATCTAACCTAATTATTCCTAACTTAATCATCATTAACATATATCATTACGATCATGTGATCAACATCATTCTTAATCATCATTATCACCCTTTTTTTATATCATTGTCGTTTGCGTAAAAAAAAAAATATAAAACACTAGATAGTCTGCATCCCTATCATCCTAACATATTCCAATCCAAACTCAACAATTGAATTCCCAAGCTCAACCATTTCATTATCTCGGCCCACCTGAAATTGTTAGCCCAACAGAAGACTAAAATATACGGCCCATGTATAAAGAATAGGTTAAACATTGTCTGGTGTCCAGGTTCACGAAAATCAATCGACAAAACAAAAACAAGTGGTGTGGTTTGTGAGTTCGACATAAAGGGGAAACAGGTCGATACTAAATCATTATCAATTATCATTATTGATCATTTCATCATCAATCTTCATCACGATTTCATGTATGTTCTCATCACCACTATTCGTCATCTCCTTTATTTAACCCTAATTAATAACGTATGTGGTTATGTGTCAGGTTACAATTAGGAACAATAGCAGTAACCTTGCAGTAGTAATAACAGCGAAAACAGCAATTCTAATCTCTTGTTTTGGGTCGACACTTAAATGGACACAGTACCTGGGTAACGAAGGGTTTCGTTGGAAGTATAAACAAGGTCATATTTAGAGAAAACAAATGTATAGGTGACTTCAACGAGCTGTAGTAGGTGTAAGTGTTGTGTCTTGGTTTGGGCTGTAAACAAACATAGAAAGAAGGAACTGCAGATCAGATAGTTGTAGCCAAAATGTGCAGCAGGGTCCGATGGCTTTAAGGGTTTTGGGTTAGTTGGTCTTGCTGCTGTAGCATAACAGTAAATAATAGCAGCAGGTTTACCAGAGTTTTTCTTGGGTGTTTGTGGATTTGGTTGTAACAGAAGATGAGCGTAGCAGTTGTAGGACAAGAAAACTATTTGTAGCTGTAGGAAAAATGGATAACAAGTTAAAGTAAGTTCAGTTTGGGTTGAAACACGAATGGAAGTAGCTGTATAACAAAGAGTGGGTCGTGATGATGATTTTTTTTTTGTAATCATGGGAACAGAAGTCGAAATAAAACTGTAGTAGAGACAAACAAGCATAGATCAACAGTAGCTATATGGTGGTGATGATTGTGATCATGGTGGTGCCGTGTTGTTCATGATGACGGTGGCGATTTTGTGATTCAAGAAGAAACAGGAATGAGAAAAATATAATCAAGTTAATGGTGGTGGTGGCTCGTGGTAATGGTTTATGGTGGTGTCTATCAAAGAAGAATAGTGCTCGATGATGGATAAAATAAGGTGGCAGTTTGAATGGTAGTGGTGGTGATAGTTTAGATGCATGCTTAAGACACACAATTAATGAAACATTATTATAAAATAGTGGTGGTGTAGGGTGGCTTACTACAATGGTGATGGAAGTGTGGTTGGTACTCGAACTAACCTCAAAACAGAAACACAGCTGCAACACCTCATTCTTGAGTTGTTTCTTCATGGTAGAGATAGAAAACAACAAGTAGTTGTTCAATGATTGAGAGGTGGTGATAGGGTGGTCGTTCTTGAGATGGTGTTCAAGTGTGTTGGCGATTGTAGGGACAGAGGTGGTGATGAAGAAGTAGGGAAAAAAATGGTTGTTTGCTTGAATTCTCTGTAATGTATATGGATGTATACATATATAGTGGATATTAACTAAAGAAATGATTACACAATATCAATCATAATAATCATCTACACTAGAGAACCGTGAATCTTCCTTTAATAATTTTACTCACGGATTAGTTTACTGATTCCTTGTCGATATAATTAAATAAGTAAATATAATAACAATAACTAATGAGATTAATAAAGGTTCTTTTTAAAGAAAGGAAACGACATGTGTGGAATTCAAGTTGCTAATTAGGTGGGGTTTGACACAATGACACCATATTTTTATTAAAGTTTCATATATTATATATATTAATTGTGATTGTGAAAATGAAACCGTAAACCATAATTATCTGCAATTCATTCTAGAGAGCTTTTTATAATCAATAATATTAATTAATAACTAGTATTAATTTGTGATCATATTATTTAAAGGGTCACAATTATAAATTAGACTTTTAATTTAAACTTTGTAATTACATCATTAAATGTTACATATATATAATGTTCGAAAACCATTAAGTTCTTGTTTATGAAAATGTGTGTATATATATATATATATATATATATATATATATACATATATATTAGTTAATATATTTCAAGCTATTATATATACATATATTCATATGTACATATCTATCTATTTACAAATAGTTGTTCGTGAATCGTCGAGACTAGTCGAAGGGTAATTTCATATATGAAATAGTTCAAAAATTTTAAGACTCAACCTTATAGACTTTGCTTATCGTCTCGAAAACATATAAAGATTAAGTTTAAATTTGATCAGAAATTTTCGGGTCGTCACAATACCTACCCGTTAAAGAAATTTCATCCCGAAATTTGAGTGTGGTCGTCATAGTTAACATTAAAAAAAATTTCATGACGAATATGATTTGATAAAATAGAATTTTATCATCATTGAATAATACAGGTAAAACAATTTGATTATTCGAGGCGTACGAGTGATGCTATCACAAAAGAATGAAATGAGTAAATGTAAATTCGTCTTAACCGGTGACGTATTCATGGTTGAATTCCGAAATTCAAGGGATTTTAAAGAAATCTTTGAAATCTAAATAAGATCTGATTCTTCAGGATTTTAGGGAATTAGGATCTTTTTAAATAAAAGCGATCATCTGTCTCGATTGCTCTGTCGGATAGTTCACTATAAATCCACCCTCTTCATTTCCTTCAAATTTTGGAGTTCCATCCTTTTATTTTCTCTTCTCTAATTTAAGTCAAGTGAATAATGGTCCAGAATTCGTAGGTATGAAGTTTCGAATGAGCATGACTAATGTTTTAAGAGAGTGGTTATGATAGCACGATCTTAATTGGTTAAATTATCAGAATTCAAGTGAAAAGATAGAACTATCAAGAATATATGTTCTCTATATGTTTGGAGATTAAGTAGAATGTAAGAGTCATGTAACATGGTACATGATGACCTTCTAGTATGTGAATCATCACATTCCATTAGAAACTCAGCATGACTTACTGTAATATAATCACGTTGATCAAGTGTAATTATATTATACTAACTCATGCTGCAGTTCCCAACAATATTTCAAAAACATTCATATTTTAAATTCGAAATTCTCAGAATTTAGAAACTAAGATAGTTTCCTTTCTGATGTAACACTGATATCGCGGAGAGATAAATGATTTCAGATAAGAGTAGTTATAAAAATATTTTTAGAAATATCGAGGATATTTATAATGAAAGATACGATGATATCTTAGAATTTCTAATATCGAAGGATGATGATGAAGATTTGTCCGTAAAAGTGTAGTTTCAGGAGCAAGGTATTCATTAATGACTTCAGTAGATTCTGAATCATTTGGATTCTTTGAAGGCAGGTTTAATCTTTGTGATTTGTTCAGAGTCTCCTTCATGGTTTCGCATAATTCGCTTTTCGGTACTAAATTTTCTATTGAGCGCTTCCAACACTCTATTCTTTATCATCATACTTTTGACTGTTAAAGTCATCAACAGTTTTCACTGCTTTATCAGCTTTCTCAAAATTCAAAGAACTGATTTGTAGACTAGAGTGCTGTTCAGAATTTCAGAATAGGAGTTCATAATTCTAAGAGATAAATGTTATATGTATACATATAACTATTGATGTAGAATGCTGCGAAATTCAAAATACTGTTTGCTGATTTCCCGGTACTTGGTATGGCAATTCTTGTTACAAGATACGGATGAGTATATGATAGGGTTATAATAAGGTTACTCCAGATGAAAAGTCAAAATTGTCTTGGTGGAGCTGTGACAAAATTTGCTACTTCAAAAAGGAATTGCAAAGTTATTTTGGGTAATAATAACGCTAAAGGAATTAGCACAGCTACGTGTTAAACGTTTACTCAGGTTCTGAGTGTTTTCAGGTGCATAACTATATGCATCAATCTTTTCTTCCGTAGATGAAGTACGGTTGATTCATCCTCTCGATTAAGGTGTTTTCAAGAATCATAAAAGGTTTGAACGCAGATTGTAATTGTCAAGACACAAATGAGGTTTAAGATGAGATCAAGTGGAAAACTTGAAGAAACGTTTAGTTTCATATGTTATAATCAATATTTTAATTCATTTTAATTGTCCAATGTTATTAGTCCACAGTCGATAGTCCACAGTTAACAGTCCAATAATTCATATATAGTTTAATATATAATATTCAAATTAATTAATACGTCTCGTGACCCGTGTACATGTCTCAGACTCGATCACAACTCAAAGTATATATATTATTATAGAATCAACCTCAACCCTGTATAGCTAATTCAGGCATTACTGCATATAGAGTGTCTATGGTGATTCCAAATAATATATATAGATGCGTCGATTTGATAGGTCAAAACCTTGTATACGTGTCCCGATATTTAAAGTGCGTAAAATAAATAACATAAATTAAATGACAATAAATAAAATTGCGAGAATTAAAATTGCGATAAACAAATTACGATAAATAAATGTAATCAGTTAGCGAGCAACAGTTAGTTAGGACTTTGTTATCGTGGATTCTTAGCAAAATTTCTCATAGTTAATTTGTTTGTTTCTAACAAATTTTATTTTGTCCAATGTTTCCTTCATTATGCCACTTTTTGGATTCTAATAAGTCAAAATCCAAATATGAAGTTGAATGAAAATGGTTATTCTGTGGTGAACGAATACATATATCGGTGGATGTAAGTAGGATAGTAAATGACTGTTGAATCAGCTTCGAAGCATGTACAGTGTAACTTATTAATGTGAAATCTAAATATTCCTCGGGTATTACCTACCCGTTAAAATATTTTCACCATTAACAGTTTGTACAAAAGAATTTTTAATTACAATCCTTATGAAAACATATATACACGTATATTTTCTTCAGATGTAATCATGGATTTATGAGTTAATATGATATTAATCTCATTTGCTTTTTGGTTTGAGCTAAAATAAATAATCTCTAAGACTTTAGAGATTACATAATCACCGCCTAACAGTTCTCCAATGAAGTTATGAATCAATACTTCATCGTTGATTCTTATTATTACTCCTTGGTATCTATGGTAAGTATGATGTTGATGCTCTAGGTACAGTTTGTGATGTCTAGGTATGGGATGCGGATGTTTCTATTGGTGGTAGTGATGGTGGTACTGTTGCTGCCGGAGTTGCCGCTGGTGCTTGTAATCTTTGCACCATATTCTCCAAAGTCACTACCCGAGCACGAAGCTCGTTGACTTCTTCTATTACACCGGGATGATTGTCGGTTCGGACGAGTGGATGAATAAGATCTAGAATATGAGATAGTATATAATCGTGATGGGATACTCTGGAAATGAGAGAGAAAATGGTATTACGAACAGGTTCGCCGGTAAGTGCTTCAGGTTCATCGTCAAGAGGTAAATTCGGTTGGTGAAAAAGATTGCCTTCTTCGCATCTCCATTGATTAAGTCGACTACGAATCCATCAGATAAATTGGGGATGGCTGATTGGTTGATTCATTCCGGTCACACTGCTTTTGGAGCTCAAGTGAAAATCCATATCGGAATAGCTGTCGGAATCCGAGGAACTTGAACTAGTGGCGAATTCCATTTCGTATGATTGAATAAAGAATTTTTCGTTATGAAATGATTTTCCGGCTATCGGATGGTATTCTAATTACATAGAATATATATATATATATATATATATATATATATATATATATATATATATATATATATATATATATATATATATATATATATATATATATATATATATATATATATATATATATATAGCAAAAGATTTCATAGATTACGGAGGAATTTACGGAATATGTCAGGCAAAGTTTACTGTAACAGATACGTTAAGATATGAATTAGCAGATACGCTAAGATATGAACTTTTGTTTTTACACTATTCATACAATCAATGCAATAAGATGTGTCTAGACTAAGAATGATAAGCAGGTAATTTTCGACACGAAATGATAAGCAAAACTTTTAACATGCTGACACGGTCGAACTCCAGACCCACTAATGCATCTAAACAACTATCAGTTAGACACGAGGTACTTGACCTCTATATGATACATTTTACAAACATTGCATTCGTTTTTGAAAGAAAAACTTACATTACATTGAAAGTTGATAGCATGCATACCATTTCATAATATATCCAATTATAATTGACTTAATAATAATCTTGATGAACTCAACGACTCAAATGCAACGTCTTTTGAAATATGTCATGAATGACTCCAAGTAGTATCTCTAAAAGGAGCAAATGCACAGCGGAAGATTTCTTTCATACCTGAGAATAAACATGCTTTAAAGTGTCAAACAAAAGGTTGGTGAGTTCATTAGTTTATCGAAATCAATCATTTCCATAATTTTAATAGACCACAAGATTTCCTTTATTCAATAATCATACACTCGCAAGTGTTTAAAAATCATATGGATTGGACACCTGGTAACCGACATTAACATCATGCATATAGAATATCCCCAAAATAGAAATCCATCTGTATAATATAAACTCGAAGTACTAAAGCATACCATTTTCCATTATGGGGGGAGTTAGTGCCCGTAGATCTACCTATAGGATTCGCGTGAATTAGGGTGTCTGTTCCCTATATCATTTATATGTATATTAACACATATAATGGTAATCGTACAAATTTAGGTATTATTATTAATTGTTATTTTAGTAACTTGTACATTTCATTAATAACTAAATTAACTATATTTATTTTTTTATATACATTAAATAGATAATTAATATTTATTATAAACATATTAATATAGTTATGTTTTATGTAAATAATATATTTTTATATAGAAAATCTTTATTTGATATATTAATAATACTAATAATAATGATAAAAATAATAATATTAGTGTTAGAAATACTAAAAATGATAATAAAAATAATAATGATAATTATAATGATAATTAAAATAATAATAATAATAATGATAGTTCTAATAATAAAAATGATAAAATAAAAAAATTTAGTGTCAATAATAATACTACTTTCATTAAAAATGATAATAATAATATAATAATAATAATAATAATAATAATAATAATAATAATAATAATAATAATAATAATAATGAAAATGAGTAATAAGTAAACTACCTCAAAGAAGTAGTCCTTTTAAGAATGCCCACGTCCGGGTTTGAACCCGCGACGTCCCGCTTACCCGATAACATCCATAACTATTGATCCATTTCTATTTTTTTTTATTACGGATCCAATTATCTAACATATCACGGTCTCCTTCCTCATCCTAAAACTAAATCGACCAAGGTAATTTAGGAATATAACCTTCATCATTATCATCGTGATCATGATACTCGCATCTATCTGTCATCGTCATTATCATTCTTTTCATTATAAACATAACAACTTCATTCTAATTATCATAATCATAATCACAGTCATTCGTCACTTAACGTCAACAAAAATGTTGATTTAGTATCGACCTTTATTTAACCCTAATTAATAACGTATGTGGTTGTGTGTCGGGTTACGATTAGGAACAATAGCAGTAACCTTGCAGTAGTAATAACAGCAAAAACAGCAATTCTAATCTCTTGTTTTGGGTCGACACTTAAACGGACACAGTACCTGGGTAATGAAGGGTTTCGTTTGAAGTAAAAACAAGGTCATATTGCGAGAAAAAAAATGTATAGGTGACTTCAACAGGCTGTAGTAGGTGTAAGTGTTGTGTATTGGTTTGGGCTGTAAACAAACATAGAAAGAAGGAACTGCAGATCAGATAGTTATTGAAATGTCCCATTCATATTGATTATAAACGATCCATATTAATTGATTTCGTCGCGAGGTTTTGACCACTATATGAGACGTTTTTCAAAGACTGCATTCATTTTTAAAACAACCATAACCTTTATTTTATCGATAAAGGTTTAAAAAGCATTACGTAGATTATCAAATAATGATAATCTAAAATATATCATTTACACACGACCATTACATAATAGTTTACAATAAGAATATATTACATCAAAAATAAGTTTCTTGAATGCAGTTTTTACATAATATCATACAAGCATGGACTCCAAATCTTGTCCTTATTTTAGTATGCAACAGCGGAAGCTCTTAATAATCACCTGAGAATAAACATGCTTAAAACGTCAACAAAAATGTTGGTGAGTTATATGTTTAACATATATATTACCAAAACATAATAATAGACCACAAGATTTCATATTTCAATATACATCCCATACATAGAGATAAAAATTATTCATATGGTGAACACCTGGTAATCAACATTAACAAGATGCATATAAGAATATCCCCTATCATTCCGGAAAATCCTTCGGACATGATAAAAATGAATTCGAAGTACTAAAGCATCCGGTACTTTGGATGGGTTTCGTTAGGCCCAATAGATCTATCTTTAGGATTCGAGTCAATTAGTAGATCGGTTTACTAATTCTTAGGTTACCAATTAAAAGGGGCATATTCGGCTTCGATCATTCACCCATATAATGTAGTTTCATTTACTTGTGTCTATTTCGTAAAACATTTATAAAACTGCATGTATTCTCATCCCAAAATTTTAGATTTTAAAAGTGGGACTATAACTCACTTTCACAGATTTTTACTTCGTCGGGAAGTAAGACTTGGCCACTGGTCGATTCACGATCCTATAATAAATATGTACATATATATCAAAGTATGTTCAAAATATATTTACAACATTTTTAATACGTTTTAATGTTTTAAGTTTATTAAGTCAGCTGTCCTCATTAGTAACCTACAACTAGTTGTCCACAATTAGATGTACAGAAATAAATTGATATATAATATCTTGAATCAATCCACAACCCAGTGTATACACGTCTCAGGCTAGATCACAACTCAAAGTATATATATTTTTGGAATCAACCTCAACCCTGTATAGCTAACTCCAACATTACTGCATATAGAGTGTCTATGGTTGTTCCAAATAATATATATACATGGGTCGATATGATATGTCAAAACATTTGTATACGTGTCTATGGTATCCCAAGATTACATAATATATTAGAATACATGTATAATACAATATAAGTTAGCTAGGATATGATTTGTATAGAATTGTTACAATATTTCCCGTAGCTACAACAATCAAAAAATATCCAATCTTGTTTTACCCATAACTTCTTCATTTTAAATCCGTTTTGAGTGAATCAAATTGCTATGGTTTCATATCGAACTCTATTTTATGAATCTAAACAGAAAAAGTATAGGTTTATGGTCGGAAATATAAGTTACAAGTTGTTTTTGTAAGAGGTAGTCATTTCAGTCTAAAAAACGACGTCTTGATGACCATTTTGAAAAACATACATCCACTTTGAGTTTAACCATGATTTTTGGATATAGTTTCATGTTCATAAGAAAAATCATTTTTCCAGAAGAACAACTTTTAAATCAAAGTTTATCATAGTTTTTAATTATCAAACCCAAAACAGCCCGCGGTGTTACTACGACGGCGTATGTCCGGTTTTACGGTGTTTTTCGTGTTTCTAGGTTTTAAATCATTAAGTTAGCATATAATATAGATAAATAAAATGTGTTTAGTTGATTTTAAAAGTCAAGTTAGAAGGATTAACTTTTGTTTGCAAACAAGTTTAGAATTAACTAAACTATGTTCTAGTGATTTCAAGTTTAAACCTTCGAATAAGGTAGTTTTATATATATGAATTGAATGATGTTATGAACATCATTACTACCTCAAGTTTTGTGGATAAACCTACTGGAAAAGAGACAAATGGATCTAGCTTCAAAGGATCCTTGGATGGCTTGAAAGTTCTTGAAGCAGAATCATGACACGAAAACAAGTTCAAGTAAGATCATCACTCGAAATAAGATTGTTATAGTTATAGATTGTTATAGTTATAGAAATTGAACCAAAGTTTGAATATGAGTATTACCTTGTATTAGAAAGATATCTTACTGTAAATAAGAAAAATTTCTTGAGGTTGGATGATCACTTTACAAGATTGGAAATAAGCTAGCAAACTTGGAAGTATTCTTAATTTTATGAAAATAGAACTTATTGAATTTATGAAGAACACTTAGAACTTGAAGATAGAACTTGAGAGAGATCAATTAGATCAAGAAAATTGAAGAATGAAAGTGTTTGTAGGTGTTTTTGGTCGTTGGTATATGGATTAGATATAAAGGATGTGTAATTTTGTTTACATGTAAATAAGTCATGAATGATTACTAATATTTTTGTAATTTTATGAGATATTTCATGCTAGTTGTCAAATGATGGTTCCCACATGTGTTAGGTGACTCACATGGGCTGCTAAGATCTGATCATTGGAGTGTATATAATAATATTACATACATCTAAAAGCTGTGTATTGTACGAGTACGAATACGGTTGCATACGAGTAGAATTGTTGATGAAACTAAACGAGGATGTAATTGTAAGCATTTTTGTTAAGTAGAAGTATTTTGATAAGTGTCTTGAAGTCTTTCAAAAGTGTATGAATACATATTAAAACACTACATGTATATACATTTTAACTGAGTCGTTAAGTCATCGTTAGTCGTTACATGTAAATGTTGTTTTGAAACCTTTAGGTTAACGATCTTGTTAAATGTTGTTAACCCATTGTTTATTATATCTAAATAGATGTTAAATTATTACATTATCATTATATTATGATATATTAATATATCTTAGTATGATATATATACAGTTAAATGTTGTTACAACGATAATCGTTACATATATGTCTCGTTTCGAAATCATTAAGTTAGTAGTCTTGTTTTTACATATGTAGTTCATTGTTAATACACTTAATGACATGTTTACTTATCATTTATCATGATTAAACATAGTGTAACAATATCTTAATATGATTCATATGTATTTAGTATGACGTTGTTATAACGATAATCGTTATATATATCGTTTCGAGTTTCTTAATTCAATAAACTCAATTTTATGTATATAACTCATTGTTAAAATACCTAATGAGATACTTACTTATCATAATATCATGTTAACTATATATATAATCTTATATATGTCATTATATAGTTTTTACAAGTTTTAACGTTCGTGAATCACCGGTCAACTTGGGTGGTCAATTGTCTCTATAAAACCTATTTCAATTAATCAAGTCTTAACAAGTTTGATTGCTTAACATGTTGGAAACATTTAATCATGCAAATATAGTTTTCATTTAATATATACTACAGTACCTACCCGTTAAATAAATTTCGTCCCGAAATTTTAAGTTGTAGAAGGTGTTGACGAATCTTCTGGAAATAAGTTCGGGTATTTCTTCTTCATCTAATCTTCTTGTTCACAGGTGGACTCGGGTCCTCTACGAGCATTCCATTGAACCTTAACAATTGGTATCTTGTTTTGTTTAAGTCTTTTAACCTCACGATCCATTATTTCGACGGGTTCTTCGATGAATTGAATTTTTTCGTTGATTTGGATTTCGTCTAACGGAATAGTGAGATCTTCTTTAGCGAAATATTTCTTCAAATTCAAGATGTGAAAAGTGTTATGTACAGCCGCGAGTTGTTGAGGTAACTCAAGTCAGTAAGCTACTGGTCCGACACGATCAATAATCTTGAATGGTCCTATATATCTTGGATTTAATTTCCCTCATTTACCAAATCGAACAACGCCTTTCCAAGGTGTAACCTTAAGCATGACCATCTCTTCAATTTCAAATTCTATATCTTTTCTTTTAATGTCGGCGTAGCTCTTTTGTCGACTTTGGGCGGTTTTCAACCGTTGTTGAATTTGGATGATCTTCTCGGTACTTTCTTGTATTATCTCCTGACCCGTAATCTGTCTATCCCCCACTTCACTCCAACAAATCAGAGACCTGCACTTTCTACCATAAAGTGCTTCAAACGGCGCCATCTCAATGCTTGAATGGTAGCTGTTGTTGTAGAAAAATTCTTCTAACGGTAGATGTCGATCCCAACTGTTTCTGAAATCAATAACATATGCTCGTAGCATATCTTCAAGCGTTTGTACTGTCCTTTCACTCTGCCCATCAGTTTGTGGATGATATGCAGTACTCATGTCTAGACGAGTTCCTAATGCTTGCTGTAATATCTGCCAGAATCTTGAAATAAATCTGCCATCCCTATCAGAGATAATAGAGATTGGTATTCCATGTCTGGAGACGACTTCCTTCAAATACAGTCGTGCTAACTTCTCCATTTTGTCATCTTCTCTTATTGGCAGGAAGTGTGCTGATTTGGTGAGATGATCAACTATTACCCAAATAGTATCAAAACCACTTGCAGTCCTTGGCAATTTAGTGATGAAATCCATGGTAATGTTTTCCCATTTCCATTCCTGGATTTCGGGTTGTTGAAGTAGACCTGATGGTTTTTGATGCTCCGCTTTGACCTTAGAACATGTCAAACATTCCCCTACGTATTTAGCAACATCGGCTTTCATACCTGGCCACCAAAAATGTTTCTTGAGATCCTTGTACATCTTCCCCGTTCCAGGATGTATTGAATATTTGGTTTTATGAGCTTCTCTAAGTACCATTTCTCTCATATCTCCAAATTTTGGTACCCAAATTCTTTCAGCCCTATACCGGGTTCCGTCTTCTCGAATATTAAGATGCTTCTCCGATCCTTTGGGTATTTCATCCTTTAAGTTTCCCTCTTTTAAAACTCCTTGTTACGCCTCCTTTACTTGAGTAGTAAGGTTAGTGTGAATCATTATATTCATAGATTTTACACGAATGGGTTCTCTGTCCTTTCTGCTCAAGGCGTCGGCTACCACATTTGCCTTCCCCGGGTGGTAACGAATCTCAAAGTCGTAATCATTCAACAACTCAATCCACCTATGCTGCCTCATATTCAGTTATTTCTGATTAAATATGTGTTGAAGACTTTTGTGGTCGGTATATATAATACTTTTGACCCCATATAAGTAGTGCCTCCAAGTCTTTAATGCAAAAACAACCGCGCCTAATTCCAAATCATGCGTCGTATAATTCTGTTCGTGAATCTTCAATTGTCTAGACGCATAAGCAATTACTTTCGTTCATTGCATTAATACACAACCGAGACCTTGCTTTGAGGTGTCACAATATATCACAAAATCATCATTCCCTTCAGGTAATGACAATATAGGTGCCGTAGTTAACTTTTTCTTCAATAACTGAAACGCTTTCTCTTGTTCATCCTTCCATTCAAATTTCTTCCCTTTATGCATTAATGCAGTCAAGGGTTTTGCTATTCTAGAAAAGTCTTGGATGAACCTTCTGTAGTAACCAGCTAGTCTTAAAAACTGGCGTATTTGTTTCGGAGTTTTCGGGGTTTCCCACTTTTCAACGGTTTCAATCTTTGCTGGATCTACCTGAATACCTTCTTTGTTCACTATGTGACCGAGGAATTGAACTTCTTCCAACCAAAATGCACACTTCGAAGACTTAGCGTACAGTTTTTCTTTTCTCAGCAACTCTAGCACTTTTCTCAAATGTTCTTCGTGCTCTTGATCATTCTTCGAGTAAATAAGTATGTCATCGATGAAAACAATGACAAACTTGTCAAGATATGGCCCACACACTTAGTTCATGAGGTCCATGAACACAGCTGGTGTGTTAGTTAATCCAAACGGCATAACCATAAACTCGTAATGACCGTAACGTGTCCTAAAAGCAGTCTTTGGAATATCATCCTCCTTCACCCGCATTTGATGATCCCAGAACGTAAATCAATCTTCGAATAAACTGACGAGCCTTGTAGTTGATCAAATAAGTCATCGATTCTCGGTAGTGGGTAGCGGTTCTTGATGGTAAGTTTGTTCAACTCTCGGTAGTCGATACATAACCTAAATGTACCATCCTTCTTCTTGACAAACAAAACAGGAGCTCCCCACGGTGATGTGTTTGGTCGAATGAAACCATGCTCTAAAAGTTCTTGTAATTAGCTCTGAAGTTCCTTCATTTCACTAGGTGCGAGTCAGTATGGAGCACGAGCTATTGGTGCAGCTCCCGGTACAAGGTCTATTTGAAATTCAACGGATCAATGTGGGGGTAATCCCGGTAATTCTTTTAGAAATACATCGGAAAATTCTTTTACGTCGGGAACATCACTGATGTTCTTTTCTTCAGGTTTAACTTCCTCGATGTGTGCTAGAATGACGTAACAACCTTTTCTTAGTAGTTTTTGCACCTTCAAACTCCTAATAAGATATAACTTCACGTTGTTCTTTTCTCCGTACACCATTAAAGGTTTTCCTTTTTCACGCATAATGCGAATCGCATTTTTGTAACAAACGACCTCTGCTCTTACCTTCTTCAACCAGTCCATGCCAATTATTACATCAAAACTCGCTAACTCGACTGGTATTAAATCAATCTTAAACGTTTCATCACCCAGTTTAATTTCTCTATCCCGACATATATTATCTGCTGAAATTAATTTACCATTTGCTAATTCGAGTAAAAATTTATTATCTAAAGGCGTCAATGGGCAACTTAATTTAGCACAAAATTCTCTACTCATATAGCTTCTATCCACACCCGAATCAAATAAAACATAAGCAGATTTATCGTCAATAAGAAACGTACCCGTAAAAAGCTCCGGGTCTTCCTGTGCTTCTGCCGCATTAATATTGAAAACTCTTCCACGGCCCTGCCCATTAGTATTCCCCTGATTCAGGCAATTTCTAATAATGTGACCCAGTTTTCCACATTTATAACAAACAGCGTTGGTATTATTTGCTCCGACACTATTCTTTTCGGCATTACTTGTTCCAACATTATTTGTTCCTTTAGTTCTGTTAAACTTTGGTCCGTAGACCTCACACTTTGTCGCGCTATGACCATTTCTTTTACACCTGTTGCAAAATGTCGTGCAAAACCCCTGATGATTTTCTTCACACCTATGACATGGCTATTTTTGGTTTTTGTTACCGTTGTTGTTATTGAGGTGGTTGTTGGGGTTGTTAGTGTTGTTGAAATGGTTGTTGTAGTTGTTGTTGTTGTTGGCATGTTTGTTGTAGTTATTGTTAGGATTGCGGATATTGTTGCGATTGTTGTTGCGGTTGTTGGGATAGTTGTTGCGATTGTGGTTGTAATTATTGTTGTTGTTGTACTGGTGACTCTTGTCACCGTTTTCCTCCCACTTCCTCTTGAGTTGTTTCGTGTTGGCTTCTTCGGCCGCCTGCTCTTTAATTCTTCCCTCAATCTGATTTATGAGTTTATGAGCCATTCGACTTGCCTTCTATATAGAAGCGGGCTCGTGTGAACTCACATCTTCTTGAATCCTTACTGGTAACCCTTTTACAAACGCATCGATCTTCTCTTCTTCATCTTCGAATGCTCCCGGACACAATAGGCACAACTCTGTGAATCTTCGTTCATATGTGGTAACGTCGAACCCTTGTATTCGTAACTCTCTAAGTTCTGCCATGAGTTTATTGACTTCGTTTCTAGGACGGTACTGCTTGTTCATCAATTGCTTGAATGCCGACCACGGTAGTGCGTAAGCAGCATTTTGTCCTACCTGTTCAAGATAGGTGTTCCACCATGTTAACGCAGTACCTGTGAAGGTATGCGTAGCGTACTTAACTTTGTCCTCTTCAGTACACTTACTTATGGCAAACACCGATTCAACTTTCTCGGTCTACCGTTTCAATCCAATTTGTCCTTCGTTTCCATCAAATTCCACAGGTTTGCTGGCAGTGAATACTTTGTAGGAGCATCCTACATGATTTCTTGCGCCGTTAGCTGCATTGCTAGATTCAGAGTTATTGTTGGTATGTAGCGCAGCCTGTACTGCGGCTATGTTTGCAGCAAGAAAGGTACGAAATTCCTCTTCGCTCATATTCATGGTGTGTCGAGTAGTCGGTGCCATTTCCTTCAAAATAGCCAACTGAATCGAGTTAATCATACAGAATATTAAGAGTAGTCAATAGTATTTCGTAGCTTAATATGAACTCATTTATAAAAGCTTTTTCTTCATATTAGCGTTTTATAAGTTTAAATTTGGGTACTACCTAACCGTTAAGTTCATACTTAGTAGCTAATATACAATTCAACTACTACAATTCCATATGAAAAACTGATTATAATAATATATCACATACAAATATTCTTCAAACTTACAACTTCGCTATATTACATATAACATGAAATATAGTACACTATGATACATGACAGTTTTGAAGATAAATCTAGTTAATACGCAAGTTGTTCAGCAAGGGAAATAAAGACACGTAATTCATAAGTCCAGAAACAAGACATGCATTTTGGTTTTACTAAGATGACTTCCCATCCTTGGTCTTGTGAAAAATAACCGTTATGACCATTGGCTAGGCAGCATGTTGTAATGTCGTCAAAAGGACGAGGGTTTCGTAATGTCCAACAACCCCGTAATAATCTAAAAACCTTGTTTCTCACCCCAACTACTGAATCCGTCACTTGTGGGAAGGTCTTAATTTCAAAGCTGCAATCCGATGTTCTTTTTCTCACTTTGGTAAGAAGTGAACATCACTAACCCGTAAGCATAACATGCTTCTTTATGTTGCATGTTAGAAGCTCTTTCTAATTTACGAAATCCTATGTTGGGATATGTTGAGTCAAAATAGGTTCTTAACCCGTAGCGTAAAATTACATTTGGGTTCCCCGCATTTAATGCTTTAAAGAAAACACGGCGTAACATACGGTCTCCCCAATGTGATATACCCCACCTATCAAAGGAAAGCCTTTTATAAACTAAGGCATTTCTGGAAAGTCTTTCAAATGTTTGACAAGTTAATTTCGGCATAACTAAATGTGCTGATGAATTCTGACACACTCTAGACAAGATTTCCTCAATCATATCCTCTGGTAGGTCTTCTAAAATATTCAGTTGTCTACCCTTAACGTCCATTTTGTTTTTATACTGTAAAATAGACAAGGATTAGATTCGTAAAAGATAATTAACAAACAATACAAGCAATTTTTACATAGAACATAAAAGTACAAGCACACTACAATACATATAATACACAACATGATTACAACCCTCTAATCTGGATCACTGGTTTCTTCTTCTTCGGACTTGGTTCGTTTTCCTAATTTTCTAGGAATATATGGTGTTCCTCTAATACGAGCCGTCGTTTTCCATAATGGTTTAGAAAAATCTGGTGGTTTAGAGGTTCCCGGGTCATTGTTACATTTTAGAAAATACGGATGTTGTCGATACATATAAAGTTCATCGGGGTTGGAATCGGGTTTCTCTATTTTTATACCTTTTCCCTCATTATTTTCGTTCGCTTTATTAAATTGGGTCGAGGTAATTTCTATAACATCATCGGAATCCTCATCGGGATCCGATTCATCGGAAAATAGGTAATCTTCCCAATATTTTGCTTCCTCGGCGGAAACACCATTGACCATTATTAACTTTGGTCCGTTGGTTGAGGATTTTCTTTTATTTAATCGATTTACTATATGTATCAATATTTCTTCCTCCGGAACCTCTTCTTCTGGTTCCTCCTCTTTCGATTCCTCCTCTTCTGGTTCCTCTTCTTCCGGTTCCTCCTCTTCCGGTTCCTCCTCTTTCGGTTCCTCTTCGGGAATTTTTGAATCTTCCCAAAATATATTCGACTCTTCATTATTATTAGGTGAATCAATGAGATTTGTACTAGAGGTATACATCTATCACACAATATTAAACACGTTAAGAGATTAATAAATCACATAATATTTACATGTTAATAATATATAGTTTCCAACAAAAAAATGTTAAGCAATCATTTTTTTGAAGAAAAACACGGTCGAAGTCCAGACTCACTAATGCATCCTAACAAACTCGGTAAAATACACTAATGCAATTTTCTGGTTCTTTAAGACCAACGCTCGGATACCAACTGAAATGTCCCGTTCATATTGATTATAAACGTTCCATATTAATTGATTTCGTCGCGAGGTTTTGACCTCTATATGAGACGTTTTTCAAAGACTCCATTCATTTTTAAAACAACCATAACCTTTATTTTATCGATAAAGGTTTAAAAAGCATTACGTATATTATCAAATAATGATAATCTAAAATATACCGTTTACACACGACCATTACATAATGGTTTACAATAAGAATATATTACATCAAAAATAAGTTTCTTGAATGCAGTTTTTACATAATATCATACAAGCATGGACTCCAAATCTTGTCCTTATTTTAGTATGCAACAGCGGAAGCTCTTAATAATCAACTGAGAATAAACATGCTTAAAACGTCAACAAAAATGTTGGTGAGTTATAGGTTTAACCTATATATTATCAAATCATAATAATAGACCACAAGATTTCATATTTCAATATACATCCCATACATAGAGATAAAAATTATTCATATGGTGAACACCAGGTAACCGACATTAACAAGATGCATATAAGAATATCCCCTATCATTCCGGGAAATCCTTCGGACATGATAAAAACGAATTCGAAGTACTAAAGCATCCGGTACTTTGGATGGGGTTCGTTAGGCCCAATAGATCTATCTTTAGGATTTGCGTCAATTAGTAGATCGGTTTACTAATTCTTAGGTTACCAAGAAAAAGGGGTATATTCGGCTTCGATCATTCACCCATATAATGTAGTTTCATTTACTTGTGTCTATTTCGTAAAACATTTATAAAACTGCATGTATTCTCATCCCAAAATTTTAGATTTTAAAAGTGAGACTATAACTCACTTTTACAGATTTTTACGTCGTCGGGAAGTAAGACTTGGCCACTGGTCGATTCACGAACCTATAAAAAATATGTACATATATATCAAAGTATGTTCAAAATATATTTACAACATTTTTAATACGTTTTAATGTTTTAAGTTTATTAAGTCAGCTGTCCTCGTTAGTAACCTACAACTAGTTGTCCACAATTAGATGTACAGAAATAAATTGATATATAATATCTTGAATCAATCCACGACCCAGTGTATACACGTCTCAGGCTAGATCACAACTCAAAGTATATATATTTTTGGAATCAACCTCAACCCTGTATAGCTAACTCCAACATTACTGCATATAGAGTGTCTATGGTTGTTCCAAATAATATATATACATGGGTCGATATGATATGTCAAAACATTTGCATACGTGTCTATGGTATCCCAAGATTACATAATATATTAGAATACATTTTTAATACAATATAAGTTAACTAGGATATGATTTGTATAGAATTGTTACAATATTTCCCGTAGCTACAACAATCAAAAATATCCAATCTTGTTTTACTCATAACTTCTTCGTTTTAAATCCATTTTGAGTGAATCAAATTGCTATGCTAAATAGAAAAAGTATAGGTTTATAGTCAGAAATATAAGTTACAAGTCATTTTTGTAAGAGGTAGTCATTTCAGTCGAAAGAACGACGTCTTGATGACCATTTTGAAAAACATACATCCACTTTGAGTTTAACCATGATTTTTGGATATAGTTTCATGTTCATAAGAAAAATCATTTTCCTATAAGAACAACTATTAAATCAAAGTTTATCATAGTTTTTAATTATCAAACCCAAAACAGCCCGCGGTGTTACTACGACGACGTATGTCCGGTTTTACGATGTTTTTCGTGTTTCCAGGTTTTAAATCATTAAGTTAGCATATCATATAGATATAGAACATGTGTTTAGTTTATTTTAAAAGTCAAGTTAGAAGGATTAACTTTTGTTTGCGAACAAGTTTAGAATTAACTAAACTATGTTCTAGTGATTTCAAGTTTAAACCTTCGAATAAGGTAGTTTTATATATATGAATTGAATGATGTTATGAACATCATTACTACCTCAAGTTTTGTGGATAAACCTACTGGAAAAGAGACAAATGGATCTAGCTTCAAAGGATCCTTGGATGGCTTGAAAGTTCTTGAAGCAGAATCATGACACGAAAACAAGTTCAAGTAAGTTCATCACTCGAAATAAGATTGTTATAGTTATAGAAATTGAACCAAAGTTTGAATATGAGTATTACCTTGTATTAGAAAGACGTCTTACTGTAAATAAGAAAAATTTCTTGAGGTTGGATGATGTAACGACCCGGATTTTTCCGATCGTTTTATACTTATGAGATTTATATTTACATAAAATAAACCTTACCAACATGATAAGCAATCCAAACTGTTGAGACTTATGTTTTTGAAAAGAGTTTCACACAACGTTTGACCGTCCAATTTGACCGATGATATCACGAACTATATAACACACGATAATTATACGATTATGTATATGTACATATCTATACATATTTAACATGATTTAAGGATGGTTTAACATTTCATTGTGAACTAACAACAATGAGTTATAAGTATACTTTGAGACCACTAACTTAAGTTATCAAAACGATAACTATATGTAACATTCTTTGACATATATACTTACAATATATAATGTGTTGGTGATCTATGTCACCAATATGATTTAAGTGTAATGCGATTAATTTGTAACCAAAATAATCTTGATAAATATCGAACAAGTTTGGGGAAGTGTGGAGTGCACACTTGTTTGAACTTATCTTGATTATGACGGGAGTTCGGGGGTAGCGCCCCCGATAAGCGGGGTCCAAGGGGTGGCAACCCCTGGCGGGGTCCAAGGGGCAGAGCCCCTGGCTGGGGTCGAGCTGCCAGGTCAACTTGGAAATTTTTTTTTGGGCAAACATTGCTTTATTAAAAATGTCTTAAAATTTTATTTTGGCCCGGTTTGACCCAAAAATAAAAGCCCAGTTTTGAGCCTCTTTTACAGTTATAAACCCGTCCATATTTGAATTCTCGTTCCGATTCCTCAAAATTTCTACAACTATATCTAGGGTATATGTAACCGTATCATACCCAGCTTCTATACATATTTACTATTGGTATATACCAATAATAAACTTCAATGATCAGCCACTAGACATGATGTTACATGTGGGAACCAGCCATTTAACCTCATGTGTGACTTTTGTGCAAGAAAACAAACTAAATCTCCTATATATCCATCCCATAATCATGCTATTTTGCACACACACACATACAATTTCATTTCCAATTTTCTTTCAAGTTAATTCACTCCCTAATCTCTCTTCATTTACCTACTCAAGAACGTATCAATATAGTCATCCGATTTCAAGGAGATTACTTCCAATCTTTCAATCCCACTTCACCACTCTTTTGATTCCAAGATTTTTCTTACCTTTTCCAGTAGCTTTGTCCAAGTAACTTGAGGTAGTAACCTTATTCATAACCTTATTCGATTCATATTTATATAGCTATCTTATTTTGTGTTATAAAATTTTAACAACAAGAACATAGTTTGAGTGATTTCAAACTTGTTCGTAAACTAAATAGATCCTTCTAATTTGATTTTTAAAAACACTTCAAGACCTGTAATATATCATATTATGACAAAATCGGATTAATCATATCTTGGCTAATTAACATAATATTTAATATATATTTACTTATGATTTTATTTTATATATTTCAGGACCACCCGTAAACAACACGAGAAGATTAATCATAAGACCTCATGATTGTACACAACACGTCATTTGAAAACACGGTACTTTATGTACGCAACACGTCATTTGACAACATGGTACCATGGGTCAAGATTAATTCTGATCAACACGAACACGATGGGGTCTTTATTTATTTTATTTAAGCAACTAATTGTGGACCACTAACATCAGACTGCTAACTACGGACTAAGAAAATATTAAAAGTATTAAAAGTATATATATATATATATATATATATATATATATATATATATATATATATATATATATATATATATATATATATATATATATATATATATATATATATATATATATGTAACGATTACTTGAAAAGAAAATATGTTGATATATTATATATATGGTTAGGTTCGTAATATCTATCGGAGACCAAGTCGAGTTAAATACCTTCAAGACAAAAGTGAGTATACAGTCCCACTTTTAAACTCTAAATATTTCGGGATGAGAATACATGCATTTTATGATTTACGTAATAGACACAAGTACTTAAAAATATATTCTACATTGAGTTGTACCACTGGCATACTTCCCTGTAGCTTGGTAAATACTATTTACATGGGTATTGTAAACGCGAATCCTGTTGATAGATCTATCGGGCCTGACAACCCCAACCGGACTGGACGACCAGTATTCAACGGTTGCACAGTACTTCGTTTCGGTGACTACACTTGGTACGGTGTAGTAAGATTTCATAATAAAGGGAATATGCGACGTTGATTAAATGTTAAGTATGGTTATCAAGTGCTCAACAACTTAGAATATTTTTATTAAAACATTTATATATGAAATCTTGTGGTCTATATTCATAACGCTGACGGCTTTAAACCTATATCTCACCAACTTTATGTTGACGTTTTAAGCATGTTTATTCTCAGGTGATAACTAAAAGCTTCTGCTGCAACATGTTGAATTTAAGCAAGATCTTGAGTATGCATATTTGTGTCAAAAATAAAACTGCATATCGGAGGATTTGTAATGTAAAATATGTTGGAGGTCGTATTGTTATTATCACATGTAAAGTTTGTAAGTCTAAGATTATCGCTAAACGATAATCATTATTAAGTTGTTTAAACCTTGTATTTGTAATAAAAGCTATGGTTTGTATTGTAAAAACGAATGCAGTTTTTGAAAAATGTCGCATATAGAGGTCAATACCTCGCGATGAAATCATATGTTATTGTATTCGTCCTTATGGTTAAGGTCGGGTTATGACATGTGGTATCAGAGCGTTGGTCTTAGAGAACCAGAGAATTTGCATTAGTGTGTCTTATCGAGTTTGTTAGGATGCATTAGTGAGTCTGGACTTTGACCGTGTTTGATTTCGAAAACTATTGCTTATCCTTGTTGGTTAAAAATTAATATGTAAATATTATGTGGTATTAACGTGCTAGTTGTTATGTGATAGATGTCTGGCTTAGAACTTATTATCACATTCAGCGACTCCGAACCAGACTCTTCAGATGGTGTTCCAGTCATTAATCTATCTAATGATGAAAACGATACCTTTGGGGAAGACTCACCAGTTCCGGATGAATCAATTGAAGAGGAACCGGAAAGTGATCATGAGGAGTAAGAAATACAGGAAATTACGAAAGACAAGTTCGAACGAGGAAAGAAACGAAAGGCTACTGAAATGGAAAATCTAAATCCCGAGTCTAGAGAGGATATTGTGGCACCAACTCCACCAGATACTTCCACACCTATTCCCGCTATTCCTATTAGTTCTATCCCGACATCCAGTTCTTCGGTTCCTCAGCCAAAACGCAGGGAGACAACCAGGATAACCTTTAAGCGATTTCTTTGAACACAAACGCTTTGGGTTAAATGATGCGCTGTTGTTTTAAACCATGGGATCATATAATGTTTTGTATAATATTACTAGTGTGGTTTGCTTAATGTTTAATGTAAGATAAGCATATGTAAAATAGTGAAGTGTGAAATGCAATAATTTTCCATGGTTAAGTATTATTTGGGTGGTGGTAATTGATTTTCGTACTAAGCTATTAAGTAAGAACTTTAACGGGTAGGTACTACCCTAGATATAATTATAAAACGCTAATAAGAAGAAAAGGCTTTTATAATAATAACTGGTTCATATTATTAATAAGCTACGATGTACTGTAAATACATACTACATCTATAATATTCCATGTGAATAATTATTTTTTTTCATTCTTGTTGAAGATTATGGCGCGATTGAACCGAATGACGGAACAAGAAATTCAGGAACTCATCAATCAGCGAGTGAACGACAGAATGTTATGGGTCGAGGCTGCAAGAGGTGCTGCAGTTAACCCAAATCCTCGTGTGGGGTGCACTTACAAAACTTTTCAAGGTTGCAAGCCCTCATCATTCAATGGAACAGAAGGACCGGTTGGTTTAACCCAGTGGATCGAAAAGATTGAGTCTGTGTTTAAAATCAGTGGTTGTATTGAGAAGGACATGACCAAGTATGCATCGTGCACCCTACAAGATAGTGCACTCACGTGGTGGAAAAACTATGTGAAGGCCGTAGGAGGAGATGTAGCTTATGATACTCCTTGGGAAGAATTCAAAACAATGCTAATCAACGAATATTGTCCAAGGAACGAGGTTAGGAAGTTGAAAGCTGAATTACGAAGCCTAAAAGCTGTTGGTACTGAACTCACCACCTACAATCAGCGATTCATGGAATTAGCTTTGCTATGTCCCGAATTGGTACCAACCGAAGAACGGAAGATTGAACTGTACAAAGACGGTTTGCCTAAAAAGGTCAAGGCAAATGTTACAGCATCCAAACCCAAGACTATTCATGAAGCTATCACCATGGCGAACAAGTTGATGGACCAGATTATTCTGGATAAGAACACCGATGTCAAGACATCGGGAAACAAAAGAAAGTGGGAAGGTAATCATCAACAATCCAACAAGAAACAAGAAACCACGCAAGGTGCGGGTAGCGGTTCGAACTCAGGTTACAAGGGACGAAATCCTTTATGTAACAGATGCCACAAACATCACTCTGGTTATTGTAATGTGGTGTGCAACAATTGTAATCGAAAAGGTCATCTTGCTAAAGATTGTAGGGTTCCCGCTACAAATACAAACGGTACCAAGACTCCTGCCACCAATGCAAATAGAACTGCCTTGGCCACTGTTACTTGTTATGGATGTGAGAAACAGGGTCATTATAAGAGTCAGTCCCCGAATCCAGAGAAGAATAACGGATCTACACGTGGAAGAGCATTTGTTATTAATGTTAGGGAGGCGTATGAAGACCCGGAGCTTGTTACGGGTACGTTTACCATTAATAACTTATCCGCATCTATTATATTTGATACTGGTGCCGATAGAAGTTACGTGTGTAGAGACTTTCACGCTAAATTGAATTGTTCATCATTACCTCTAGATGCTAAGTACATGATTGAGTTAGCTAATGGTAAACTAATTAAAGCCGATAAAATTTGCCGTGATTGTAAAATAAATTTAGCCAGAGAAACATTTAAGATTGATTTGATACCCGTAGAATTAGGAAGTTTTGATGTAATAATCGGCATGGACTGGATGTCCAAAATAAGAGCTGAAGTTGTGTGCGCCAAGAAGGCAATTCGCATTCCTCGTAAGGATAGAACGCCATTAATGATTTATGGAGAGAAGGGTAACTCAAAGCTAAAACTCATTAGTTGTTTGAAAGCTCAAAAGTGCTTGAAGAAAGGGTGCTATGCTATCCTAGCACATGTTAATAAAGTCGAAACGAAGGAAAAAGTAAAGAGCATCAACGACGTGCCTGTGGCAAGAGATTTTCCTGAAGTATTTCCGGAAGAGTTGCTGGGATTACCTCCATTTAGATCTGTAGAATTTCAAATAGATCTAGTACCAGGAGCAGCACCAGTGGCTCGTGCTCCATATAGACTTGCACCATCTGAGATGAAAGAGTTACAAAGCCAGTTACAAGAATTACTGGACCACGGTTTCATTCGACCGAGCACTTCACCGTGGGGAGCTCCGATTTTATTCGTCAAGAAGAAAGATGGATCTTTCCGAATGTGTATAGATTATCGTGAATTAAATAAGTTAACTATCAAGAATCGGTATCCACTACCGAGAATTGATGACTTATTTGATCAATTACAAGGATCATGTGTGTACTCAAAAATCGACTTAAGATCGGGCTATCATCAATTACGTGTCAAAGAAGAAGATATTCCGAAAACTGCTTTTCGAACACGCTACGGTCATTATGAATTTTTGGTCATGCCGTTTGGGTTGACTAATGCGCCAGCTGTATTCATGGACCTCATGAATCGAGTTTGTAGTCCTTATTTAGATAAGTTTTTTATTGTTTTCATTGACGATATTCTTATCTATTCCAAGAGTGAGCAAGATCATGAGCAGCATTTAAGGTTGGTATTAGAATTGTTAAGAAAAGAACAGTTATACGCCAAATTTTATAAGTGTGCATTTTGGTTGAAAGAAGTGCAATTTCTTGGCCACGTTGTTAGTAGCAAAGGAATTCAGGTTGATCTAGCTAAAATTGAGGCCATTGAAAAATGGGAGACTCCTAAGACACCAACGCAGATACGCCAATTTTTGGGTTTAGCCGGTTATTATAGAAAGTTTATTCAAGATTTTTCCCGAATAGCTAAACCATTGACAGCGTTAACACAAAAAGGGAAGAAGTACGAATGGACCGTTGAGCAGGAGAGTGCATTTCAATTACTCAAGAAGAAGTTGACCACGGCACCTATTTTATCGTTACCTGAAGGGAACGATGATTTTGAGATATATTGTGACGCTTTGCGACAAGGATTTGGTTGCGTCCTTATGCAACGAAAGAAAGTTATTGCATACGCATCTCGACAATTGAAGATTCACGAGCGGAATTATACGACGCATGATCTAGAATTGGGGGCAGTAGTGTTTGCATTGAAGATATGGAGACACTATTTATATGGAGTTAAATGCACTGTGTTTACTGATCATAAAAGCCTTCAACATATTTTCGATCAGAAACAGCTGAACATGAGGCAACGTAGGTGGGTTGAGCTGATAAACGACTATGATTGTGAGATTCGCTATCATCCCGGGAAAGCGAATGTAGTAGCCGACGCTCTAAGCAGAAAGGAACGGGAACCAATTCGAGTACGAGCAATGAACATAAAAATTCGCATGAATCTGAACTCACAAATCAAAGAGGCTCAACGAGAAGCTCTTACTAAAGAAAACATAGGAAATGAAATAATGAAGAAGTATGAGAAGCAACTCGTTATGCGGGAAGACGGAATTCGATATTTTGCAAACCGTATTTGGGTACCGAAGTTGGGTGGATTAAGGAAGTTGATATTGAATGAGGCACATAAGACAAGATACTCGATACATCCTGGAGTTGGAAAGATGTATCAAGATCTTAAGACGCATTATTGGTGGCCTAATTTAAAGACAGATGTTGCAACATATGTTGGGGAATGTTTAACTTGTTCCAAAGTCAAAGCAGAACATCAGAAGCCGTCAGGGTTACTTCAACAACCAGAAATCCCAAAATGGAAATGGGATGGTATTACCATGGATTTCATCACAAAGTTACATAAGACTGCCTGGGGTTATGACACCATTTGGGTAATAGTTGATCGTCTCACCAAATCTGCACATTTCTTGCCTATAAAGGAAACGGATAGAATGGAGAAACTATTACGATTATACATAAAGGAAATTGTTTCAATGCATGGAATACCTATTTCCATTATATCCGATCGTGATAGTAGATTTACATCAAAGTTTTGGCAATCACTACAGGAGGCCCTGGGAACCCGTTTGGATATGAGCACCGCATACCATCCGCAAACTGACGGGCAGAGTGAAAGAACAATTCAGACTCTTGAAGACATGCTCAGGGCATGTGTGATCGATTTTGGAAATGGATGGGATAAATATTTACCATTAGCAGAATTCTCGTATAATAATAGTTATCATGCGAGCATTAAAGCTGCACCATTCGAAGCACTGTATGGAAGGAAGTGTAGATCCCCTATCTGTTGGAATGAAGTAGGAGATCGACAATTAACTGGTCCCGAGATCATCCATGAAACTACTGAGAAGATAGTGCAAATCAAGGAGAGATTGAAAACTGCCCGTAGTCGCCAAAAGAGCTACGCCGATGTCCAAAGGAAACCATTAGAGTTTCAGATCGGTGACATGGTTATGCTAAAGGTGTCACCTTGGAAAGGTGTAATACATTTTGGAAAAAGGGGTAAACTGAACCCAAGGTATGTAGGCCCGTTCAAGATCATCGAACGCATCGGACCGGTAGCTTATCGACTCGATTTACCACAACAACTCACCGGGGTACATAATTCATTTCACATCTCAAACCTCAAGAAATGTCTTGCAAAGGAAGATCTCACCATTCCTCTTGAAGAAATCCAAGTCGATGAGAAACTACAATTCATAGAAGAACCAGTCGAAATCATGGACCGTGAAGTTAAACGGCTCAAGCAGAGCAACATACCAATCGTTAAGGTTCGTTGGAATGCTCGAAGGGGTCCCGAGTTTACTTGGGAACGAGAGGATTAGATGAAACAAAAGTATCCACATTTGTTTCCGGACAACGCAAAATAGGTACAACTTTAAAATTTCGGGACGAAATTTATTTAACGGGTAGGTACTGTAACGACCCGAATTTTTCCGATCGTTTTATACTTATGAGATTTATATTTACATAAAATAAACCTTACCAACATGATAAGCAATCCAAACTGTTGAGACTTATTTTTTTGAAAAGAGTTTCACACAACGTTTGACCGTCCAATTTGACCGATGATATCACGAACTATATAACACACGATAATTATACGATTATGTATATGTACATACCTATACATATTTAACATGATTTAAGGATGGTTTAACATTTCATTGTGAACTAACAACAATGAGTTATAAGTATACTTTGAGACCACTAACTTAAGTTATCAAAACGATAACTATATGTAACATTCTTTGACATATATACTTACAATATATAATGTGTTGGTGATCTATGTCACCAATATGATTTAAGTGTAATGCGATTAATTTGTAACCAAAATAATCTTGATAAATATCGAACAAGTTTGGGGAAGTGTGGAGTGCACACTTGTTTGAACTTATCTTGATTATGACGGGAGTTCGGGGGCAGCGCCCCCGATAAGCGGGGTCCAAGGGGTGGCAACCCCTGGCGGGGTCCAAGGGGCAGAGCCCCTGGCTGGGGTCGAGCTGCCAGGTCAACTTGGAAATTTTTTTTTGGGCTAACATTGCTTTATTAAAAATGTCTTAAAATTTTATTTTGGCCCGGTTTGACCCAAAAATAAAATCCCAGTTTTGAGCCTCTTTTACAGTTATAAACCCGTCCATATTTGAATTCTCGTTCCGATTCCTCAAAATTTCTACAACTATATCTAGGGTATATGTAACTGTATCATACCCAGCTTCTATACGTATTTACTATTGGTATATACCAACAATAAACTTCAATGATCAGCCACTAGACATGATGTTACATGTGAGAACCAGCCATTTAACCTCATGTGTGACTTTTGTGCAAGAAAACAAACTAAATCTCCTATATATCCATCCCATAATCATGCTATTTTGCACACACACACATACAATTTCATTTCCAATTTTCTTTCAAGTTAATTCACTCCCTAATCTCTCTTCATTTACGTACTCAAGAACGTATCAATATAGTCATCCGATTTCAAGGAGATTACTTCCAATCTTTCAATCCCACTCCACCACTCTTTTGATTCCAAGATTTTTCTTACCTTTTCCAGTAGATTTGTCCAAATAACTTGAGGTAGTAACCTTATTCATAACCTTATTCGATTCATATTTATATAGCTATCTTATTTTGTGTTATAAAATTTTAACAACAAGAACATAGTTTGAGTGATTTCAAACTTGTTCGAAAACTAAATAGATCCTTCTAATTTGATTTTTAAAAACACTTCAAGACCTGTAATATATCATATTATGACAAAATCGGATTAATCATATCTTGGCTAATTAACATAATATTTAATATATATTTACTTATGATTTTATTTTATATATTTCAGGACCACCCGTAAACAACACGAGAAGATTAATCATAAGACCTCATGATTGTACGCAACACGTCATTTGACAACACGGTACTTTATGTACGCAACACGTCATTTGACAACATGGTACCATGGGTCAAGATTAATTCTGATCAACACGAATACGATGGGGTCTTTATTTATTTTATTTAAGCAACTAATTGTGGACCACTAACATCGGACTGCTAACTACGGACTAAGAAAATATTAAAAGTATTAAAAGTATATATATATATATATATATATATATATATATATATATATATATATATATATATATATATATATATATATATGTAACGATTACTTGAAAAGAAAATATGTTGATATATTATATATATGGTTAGGTTCGTGATATCTATTGGAGACCAAGTCGAGTTAAATACCTTCAAGACAAAAGTGAGTATATAGTCCCACTTTTAAACTCTAAATATTTCGGGATGAGAATACATGCATTTTATGATTTACGTAATAGACACAAGTACTTAAAAATATATTCTACATTGAGTTGTACCACTGGCATACTTCCCTGTAGCTTGGTAACTACTATTTACATGGGTATTGTAAACGCGAATCCTATTGATAGATCTATCGGGCCTGACAACCCCAACCGGACTGGACGACCAGTATTCAACGGTTGCACAGTACTTCGTTTCGGTGACTACACTTGGTACGGTGTAGTAAGATTTCATAATAAAGGGAATATGCGACGTTGATTAAATGTTAAGTATGGTTATCAAGTGCTCAACAACTTAGAATATTTTTATTAAAATGTTTATATATGAAATCTTGTGGTCTATATTCATAACGCTGCCGGCTTTAAACCTATATCTCACCAACTTTATGTTGACGTTTTAAGCATGTTTATTCTCAGGTGATAACTAAAAGCTTCCGCTGCAACATGTTGAATTTAAGCAAGATCTTGAGTATGCATATTTGTGTCAAAAATAAAACTGCATATCGGAGGATTTGTAATGTAAAATATGTTGGAGGTCGTATTGTTATTATCACATGTAAAGTTTGTAAGTCTAAGATTATCGCTAAACGATAATCATTATTAAGTTGTTTAAACCTTGTATTTGTAATAAAAGCTATGGTTTGTATTGTAAAAACGAATGCAGTTTTTGAAAAATGTCGCATATAGAGGTCAATACTTCGCGATGAAATCATATGTTATTGTATTCATCCTTATGGTTAAGGTCGGGTTATGACAGATGATCACTTTACAAGATTGGAAGTAAGCTAGCAAACTTGGAAGTATTCTTGATTTTATGAAACTAGAACTTATTGAATTTATGAAGAACACTTAGAACTTGAAGATAGAACTTGTGAGAGATCAATTATATGAAGAAAATTGAAGAATGAAAGTGTTTGTAGGTGTTTTTGGTCGTTGGTATATGGATTAGATATAAAGGATGTGTAATTTTGTTTACATGTAAATAAGTCATGAATGATTACTAATATTTTTGTAATTTTATGAGATATTTCATGCTAGTTGCCAAATGATGGTTCCCACATGTGTTAGGTGACTCACATGGGCTGCTAAGAGCTGATCATTGGAGTGTATATACTAATAGTACATACATCTAAAAGCTGTGGATTGTACGAGTATGAATACGGGTGCATACGAGTAGAATTGTTGATGAAACTGAACGAGGATGTAATTGTAAGCATTTTTGTTAAGTAGAAGTATTTTAATAAGTGTCTTGAAGTCTTTAAAAAGTGTATGAATACATATTAAAACACTACATGTATATACATTTTAACTGAGTCGTTAAGTCATCGTTAGTCGTTACATGTAAATGTTGTTTTGAAACCTTTAGGTTAACGATCTTGTTAAATGTTGTTAACCCATTATTTATTATATCTAAAGAGATGTTAAATTATTACATTATCATGATATTATGATATATTAATATATCTTAGTATGATATATATACAGTTAAATGTTGTTACAACGATAATCGTTACATATATGTCTCGTTTCGAAATCATTAAGTTAGTAGTCTTGTTTTTACATATGTAGTTCATTGTTAATACACTTAATGACATGTTTACTTATCATTTATCATGATTAAACATAGTGTAACAATATCTTAATATGATTCATATGTATCTAGTAAAACGTTGTTAAAACGATAATCGTTATAAATATCGTTTCGAGTTTCTTAATTCAATAAACTCAATTTTATGTATATAACTCATTGTTAAAATACCTAATGAGATACTTACTTATCATAATATCATGTTAACTATATATATAATCATATATATGTCATTATATAGTTTTTACAACTTTTAACGTTCGGGAATCACCGGTCAACTTGGGTGGTCAATTGTCTCTATAAAACCTATTTCAATTAATCAAGTCTTTACAAGTTTGATTGCTTAACATGTTGGAAACATTTAACAATGCAAATATAGTTTTCATTTAATATATAATCATGGAAAAGTTTGGGTCACTACAGTTGTAGCCAAAATGTGCAGCAGGTTCCGATAGCTTTAAGGGTTTTGGGTTTATTGGTCTTGCTGCTGTAGCATAACAGTAAATAATAGCAACAGGTTTACCAGAGTTTTTCTTATTTTTTTGTGGATTAGGTTGTAACAGAAGATGAGCGTAGCAGTTGTAGGACAAGAAAACTATTTTTAGTTGTAGGAAAAATGGATAACAAGTTAAAGTGAGTTCGGTTTGGGTTGAAACATGAATGGAAGTAGCTGTATAACAAAGAGTGGGTCGTGATGATGATTTTTTTCATATGATCATGGGAACAGAAGTCGAAATAAAACTTTAGTAGAGACAAACAAGTAGAGATCAACAGCAGCTATATGGTGATGATTGTGATCATGGTGGTGGCGTGTTGTTCATGATGAGGGTGGTGATTTTGTGATTCAAGAAGAAACAGGAATGAGAAAAATATAATCAAGTTAATGGTGGTGGTGGCACGTGGTAATGGTTTATGGTGGTGTCTATCTAAGAAGAATAGTGCTCGATGATGGATAAAATAAGGCGGCAGTTTGAATGGTAGTGGTGGTGATAGTTTAGATGTGTGCTTAAGACACACAATTAATGAAACATAATTATAAAATAGCGGTGGTGTAGGGTGGCTTACTATAACGGTGATGGAAGTGTGGTTGGTACTCGAACTAACCTCGAAACAGAAACACAGCTACAACACCTCATTCTCGAGTTCTTTCTTCATGGTAGAGACTGAAAAAAACAAGTGGTTATTCGATGATTGAGAGGTGGTGATAGGGTGGTCGTTCTTGAGATGGTGTTCGAGTGTGTTGGCGATTGTAGTGACAGAGGTGGTGATGAAGAAGTAGGGAAAAAATGGTTGTTTGCTTGAATTCTCTGTAATGTATATAGATGTATACATATATAGTAGATATTAACTAAAGAAACGATTAAAAAATATATCAATCATAATAATCATCTACAGTAGAGAACCGTGAATCTTCCTTTAATAATTTTACTCACGGATCAGTTTACAGATTCCTTGTCGATATAATTAAATAAGTAAATATAATAACAATAACTAATGAGATTAAGAAAGGTTCTTTTTAAAGAAAGGAAACGACATGTGTGTGGAATTCAAGTTGCTAATTAGGTGGGGTTTGACACAATGACACCATATTTTTATTAAAGTTTCATATATTATATATATTAATTGTGATTATGAAAATGAAACCGTGAACCATATTTATCTGCAATTCATTCTAGAGAGCTTTTTATAATCAATAATATTAATTAATAACTAGTATTAATTTGTGATCATATTATTTAAAGGGTCACAATTATAAATTAGACTTTTAATTTAAACTTTGTAATTACATCATTAAATGTTACATATATAATGTTCGAAAATCATTAAGTTCTTGTTTATGAAAATGTATGTATATATATATATATATATATATATATATATATATATATACACATTAGTTAAAATATTTCAAGTTATTATATATACATATATTCATATGTACATATCTATCTATTTACAAATAGTTATTCGTGAATCGTCGAGACTGATCGAAGGGTAATTGCATATATGAAACAGTTTAAAATTTTTAAGACTCAACCTTACAGACTTTGCTTATCGTCTCGAAAACAGATAAAGATTAAGTTTAAATTTGATTAGAAATTTTCGAGTCGTCACAGTACCTACCCGTTAAAGAAATTTCGTCCCGAAATTTGAGTGTGGTCGTCACAGTTAACATTAAAAATGTTTTCATGACGAATATGAGTTGATAAAATAGAGTTTTATCATCATTGAATAATACAGGTTAAACAATTTGATTATTCGAGGCATACGAGTGAAGCTATCACAAAAGAATGAAATGAGTAGATGTAAATTCGTCTTAACCGGTGACGTATTCATGGTTGAATTCCGAAATTCAAGGGATTTTAAAGAAATCTTTGAAATATAAATAAGATCTGATAATACTTAGATTATAAGATTTTAACATACGATTACATTAGTCATTCACGATAGCGTGAAATTACTCGAAAGTCGACGCTGCTTAAGGCCTAGGGTGATCCTTGGTACCATTATAGGACGCTTGTGGATCTCGAATGCCAAACTTAGATTTTGGTCAAGAAATCCTGGGCCAACCGGTAGCAATTGATCATTCAAGTGACTCGGCGGTGGCATAGATGTTTGGGTATGGTGCACAATGTCAAACCCGACTATAGTAATTATACACTCACTAAGTGAACAACACTTAGTTACTTTCACACTTGATAAGTGGTAGACTTATTAAGAACGACTCACTAGTGTTCAACACTAACATGCTAAAAATGGAAACTTACTAAAAATGGGAACTTAGTAAAACGAACTACACTTAAGCATTTGCATACTTAAATTTAAACTTGGGCAAATAATTTAACTACTCTTAAATGTCATTAGGTTGACTTTCTGCTCACATTCATCCAACTCTTCTATTCCAAAGAATAACAACTCTTCTCCTACTTACTAAGGTGAACTCATAGCGCCCCACTCTTTATTGCTAGCAATTTATTTTAACTTACTGGGGTGAGACACATGCTACTTTTACTATTTACAATCTAGACACAAGTACCAACTGTTAAACTATGCTATACCTGGCTATGTCATGCAAAGTCCCTACAGTGATATTTTTAATTGCTCGTTATGTGACGACCCAGAAATTTTCGACTAAATTTAAATCTAATCTTATTATAATTTCGACACGATAAGAAAAGTCTGTAATGTTGAGTCACAAAACAATTTAAACTGTATTTATATAAGCATTTGAACCTCGACCAACTCCCTACGATTCACGAACAATGATGTGTAAATAATTATGTAATATATATATATATATATATATATATATATATATATATATATATATATATATATATATATATATATATATATATATATATATATATATATATGTAAATAAATATATGTATATGTGTATTAATATAATACCATTTAATCATTTGATTTAAACATGGAAAGTAAATTAAAAATAAATAAGATATTATTAAAATAAATATATAAATATATATATGAATTCTGTTCAAAATTAATATTATATGTACGTTGTAATATATCTAATATATATAAATATTAAGTATTCAAATATGTAACTATAGGTATTACATCACTAATAGAATATAATTATATTAATTCATAAGTTGAAATATAGTAATTATATTACTTCCATTATCAATGTTGATATATGTATTATTAATAGATTAGTTTAATATATAGTATATATATATATATATATATATATATATATATATATATATATATATATATATATATATATATATATATGAAATTTGATATGTATAAATTATTATATCAATATTATTATATTTACTTTCATTATTAATATTAATATTAATATAAAGTATAAAGTTAATACATTTAGTTATCATAAAAATTAGTAGTAAAATTATAATTTTAAGTTATTATGATTATTTGCTATTATTTTCTTTGTCAACCGTATTATTATTATTATTATTTTCATTTTTGTCACTTTTATTGTTTTTATCATTAATTTTACTACTTCTAGTGTTATTTTGATATCATTATTATTAATTCTATTATTATTATTATTATTATTATTAGGATTCTTTTTATTATCTGTATTATAATTAATAATAATATTATTATTTATTTATCTAAATTACCTATAAAATTCATTACAGATACCCAATCGATTAAGTATACCTATCTGTTTTTATTCTTTTATTTTCTCCAACTGATTAACCACCCTTGTACTTCTTGTCTGCTAGAGTGGAAAAGGTCGACCTCATTTTCAATACCAAACAACGATTAATCACATGGTATTACTGTATCAAATATTTCATTTTCCTCATTATATACAGGTAATCACTTCTACAATTGGGGAATTTAAAAGAGGTTTTAATAGAAACTAAAAACAAAAACTCTGTACGTGTCAAAAAATTTCAAAAGCTCGAATTCATTTTAGTTTTTCAAAATCTATGATTTCAGTTGTGTTAGGAATCTTTTAAACAAACTATCTGCAAAATATCATGATCCAATTCATTATATCGAATGCGAATTCCAAGAGTCAAAGTTTGGTTTCAAAAGTCAACTGATTCGTTTATGAAGAAATTCGAGTTCTCTGTTGTGTTTCAAGTTCAATTGATTATTGAGATAGTTTCTAAGAAAGGTTTACCACATATATCATGTAGAAAGCTAAAGCTAAAACCTCTTGTAATTCAAAATCACGAATTTAGTTGTTCATCGACTCTTTTTAGTTACAGTTTCATTTTATTAAAAAAAATTTTCCTTTTTGCTGTTTTAAATTAATTCAATTACTCACTAAGGAACGTTTCTATTTTAATTGCTGATATGATTCGAATTTTAAACCTGTTAAAACCTTAGTATGATCTTTGGTCGATTTTGAATTGGTGAAGAAGAAAGAATAATCAGAAAACTAGACGGGTTAAATGAATTTGGATCAGGTACAAGAACAGAAAAACAGAATAGCTTGGATGGTTTGGGTATTGGGTCAGTTAACGAGAGGTCACGGGTTAGAATCTTGTTTGGAGCATTCTTTTTATAAAAGCTATTAAAAGGGGTATACTTTCTAATCTAATTCTTTATAATTATTATAATTATTATTATTATTATTATTATTATTATTATTATTATTATTATTATTATTATTATTATTATTATTATTATTATTATTATTATTATTGTCATTATTATTATTGTAGTATTGTTATTATGATTATTATTGTTATTATTATATTTATCATTAATGTTATTATTATCATTAAGAATTAGAACTATTATTATTATTAAGTATTACGAATATTAGCTATTAATATTATTGTTGCTAAAATAAGTATTATGATAAAAATTCTCATTTATTACAAATATAAATACAAGTATGAAAATTATTATTATCACTAGATATTTGTATTATTATTATGATTAGGATTAGGATGATGATTATTATTATTATTATTATTATTATTATTATTATTATTATTATTATTATTATTATTATTATTATTATTATTATTATTACGAAAATAATACAAGTTACCATTATTCTCATTAATATTAGTATTAGTATCACTTTTGTAACTAAGAGTAGTAGTAGTAGTAGTAGTATTATTATTATTATTATTATTATTATTATTATTATTATTATTATTATTATTATTATTATTATTATTATTATTATTATTAAGCAAAAGTATCATTTTTAACAATATCATTAATATTATTAACATTTTAAAAAGATATTATTATTATTAGTAAATCATTAATATCGAAACTATTATTTTTAAAAGGTAAATATTTTATACATAAAATATACTTTTTACATATACTAAAAGTACATTAATATTTCATATACAATATCAAAAATATTAATAATATTTATATAAATACTTACATATAACCAACTAATGATTTTAAACATAATACTGATCATACAAAATATATAGATATATTGATACAACTAAATATATAAATATTAATCATTTTAAATATATATACAAAATAAATATATATAACATATAAAGTAAGATATAATATAAGTTAATGTTTTAATGTATTTTAGAATAAATTCTATATAACTAAAATATATAAATAACAAATACTAATAAATGAAATTATGTGATTCCATTATATATTTTAATAATTATACAAATGATATAGGTTAGTGAATCTGAGTCCAACCCTATACTTATTCAATGTCGTTCTATGTATTTTACTACAAAATACATTAGGTGAGTTTCATTTACCTTTTTACCCTTTATATTTTTGGGCTGAGAATACATGCGAAATTTTTATAAATGTTTTATGAAATAGACACAAGCAATTGAAACTACATTATATGGGTGTATGATCGATGCCGAATATGCACCTTTTACTTGGTAACCTAAGAATTAGTAAACCAGTCTACTAATTGACGCGAATCCTAAAGATAGATCTATTGGGCCTAACGAACCCCACCCAAAGTACCGGAAGCTTTAGTACTTCGATGTTGTTTTATCATGTCCGATGGTTTCCCAGAATGATAGGGAATATTCTTATATGCATCTTGTTAATGTCGGTTACTAGGTGTTCAATCCATATAAATGATATTTTTGTCTCTATGCATGGGACGTATATTTATGAGAACTGAAAATGAAAATCTTGTGGTCTATTAAAATGATGAAAATGATTATTTATGTTAAACTAATGAACTCACCAACTTTTTAGTTGACACTTTAAAGCATGTTTATTCTTAGCTATGAAAGAAATCTTCCGCTGTACATTTGCTCATTTTAAAGATATTACTTGGAATCATTCATGACATATTTCAAAAGACGTTGCATTCGAGTCGTTGAGTTCATCAAGATTATTATTAAGTCAATTATAGTTGGATATATTATGAAGTGGTATGCATGCCGTCAACTTTCGATGTAATGAAAGTTTGTCTTTTAAAAACGAATGCAATGTTTGTAAAATGTATCATATAGAGGTCAAGTACCTCGCGATGTAACCAAATGTAATGTATTCGTCCAGATGGATTAGGATGGGTCGCTTCACGTTAAATGTATTCTTAATTATTGGGGGTAGGCCTATCGGGAGTAACTTCCCCGATACATTTTACTAAGTCTTTGTATTACTTAATAATGAAATTAAACCGACAAGGACATAACAACTTGTCATTGGGGCAAACTTTAAACGTTTAGTCTAAATATCACGAACTGGTATAACTTTTTGATATGCGAGGTCAACTTTATAAACAAAAATCTTGTGGTCTAAAACAACGGTCAAACATATTTGTTAAACCTATGATTTCACTCAACCATTTTTGGTTGACACTTTAACATGTTTTATCTCAGGTGCTGATTGATCAAGTTTACTTACCTACTGCTTATGTAATGCTACTTGGACTTAGGATCAAGAACTATCACATTTATTATTCTGGCATTTGAAACATTTACTTTATTGTAATTTCAATTATTGTAACGACATTCGATTTTCCGCTGCGTACTCAATAAAGTTTGTTTTTATCATATAGTGTCGTTCTCATTTATATAATATGTTGGTATTTTTGATATTAAGGTCACATTCACCCAGACCCTAACTGGGGGTGATGTTATGCGAGGTGTATACGAAATATTTATATTTTTACTACGAAATACTATTAAATACGATACAATTTTACACAAGTTATTTATTTATTTATAGAGTGGATATACCTAAACCTTGCTACAACACTTATAGGCAGTGTACCTAATCGTACAGTAGTGTAGTTTTTAGTAAGTCCGGTTCGTTCCGCAGGGAGCTAGCCAAGTTTAACGCTATATTTTTAAACTATATTTGTGTATATATATATATATATATATATATATATATATATATATATATATATATATATATATATATATATATATATATATATATATATATATATAAGTAGTATTATTATTATAATAAAAAGGGGGTTTTACCGTTTAATGACCGGTTTGTTGATTTTATGTCTTAAGTCGCAATTAAAACCTAATGTAAAATATTAAATATAAATATAACTTAATTTAAAGCGTAAAGTAAATAATGATAATAAAAGTGCGATAAATAAAAGTGTGATAATTAAAATGACAATAAATAAAATTGCGATAATTAAAAGTACGATAATTAAAAATGCGATAAGATATAAAATAAAGGAATTATGCTTATTTAAACTTCCGTAATCATGATGTTTGACGTGTTGATTTTAATTTATTACCATGGATTAATTGTCCTTTGTCCTGGATTATTCAATATGTCCATACGGTTTTTGTCCATAACAGTCCATCAGTCATAAATATAAAGTGCGAGTGTCCTCGTCAAATTATCCTTATACCCGAAGTCAAATATTCCAACTAATTTGGGACTTAAATTATCCTTATACATTGTTAATGATTACACCAGGTTATCGACTGTGTGCAATTCAATGTTTTAATACTTTATTATCAATTACACTAAGTGTCCATGTATGTAATCCACCCCTATTTTAATAAGTCCATTGACTATTAATCTATTCCCGTGTCCGGTTAAATGAACGATTATTAGTACTTATAAATATCCTGCCCATCGTGTCCGATCGAGTGTATATGGTTATTTATAGATACGTCAAATTGTAAATCTCTATATTAAATTAACGAATTATCATTCAGTTAAACAAATATAAAGCCCGTTAATAGTCCATAGTCCAATTTCTACAAGTGTCGGTCTTTTGTCCAAACTCCAATTATAATACAAAGCCCAATTACCTCGTCTTTAATATTTAGCCCAACATCATGATTACTTCGGCTTAAATAAGCATAATAATAACTTAGCTACGAGACATTAATTTAAAAAGGTTGAACATAACTTACAATGATTAATAATTGCGTAGCGTTACACGGACAGAATTTCGACTTACAAACTTACAACATTTGCTACCACAACCTTATTATTATTAATCTTAAATTAAAATTAAAATTATAAATATAAATATATATATATATATATATATATATATATATATATATATATATATATATTTGAGAGTGAGAGAGATTGAATTATATTCTGTGTACATCATTCGTCCGAAAAACGCTTCAATTTATAGATGTGGCCAGCTATCTCCTGCCATGCGATCGCATGACTTTTACTCCTCCAGGCCATGCGATCGCTTGGCCCCCCGGGACAGCTCACATTCACTTGTTTGCTAGTTTGCCGACGGTTTTTAATATAAAATATAATATATGTATAATTTTAAGAATTATTTATATATTATATTATATTCATGTGCATAGTTGACTTTTCATTTTAGCTCCGTTGCGTCGCGCGTTGATAGTTGGTTCATGTCCCAGTTCCGGATTTTCGAACGTCCTTTCGTACGATTTAATATCTTGTACTTTGCGTTTCGCGGCACGTACTCTTGTAACTTTTAGACGTTTCTCATTAATAATTTGAACCACTTGGATTGTACTTTGTACTTTTTAGCTTTTTGGTCGTTTACGTCTTCAAATATCGAATCTGTCTTTTGTCTTCACCTTTTATTATTTAGACAAATATCACTTGTAAATAGAACAATTGCAACTAAAAGCTTGTCTTTCTTGAGGGATAATGCTATGAAATATATGTTCGTTTTTAGCATTATCAAATATTCAGACACTTGAGCGTTGCTTGTCCTCAAGCAATATAGAACTTGAATATAACTTCACTAGAATCACTTCTTTATTCTTCACACTTTGTACATCAGTGATTTTAATACGGCGGTATGAACAATGATAGTAACGATGTGGTTTACAGTCCCACATGACTATGAAAATTTAGATCCTTTAAGGAAATTGGATCTTTATGAAAACATTTGATCTTTTTAAAAATTCAATCTAGCTTTTACCCTAGATAAGTTTTCCGGAATAACCCTTCACCGGTGTTTTCAAATTGTTTTTGTGAGTTTTGTGGGTTTCAGATTTGAAAATTTTAGCTCAAAACTTATGGTTTTGTGTCACCCTCTTGCTATCCTTGTATTGGGAAAGCAACACGTCCAGTATACTTGCTCCGTATATTACCTTTCAGTAAACTACCATCCGGTTGTAAAGGAAAGCGTTGAACAAACAACTGTTAAGGCAATGTCTAATGACATGCTTTTGATTATGGTCTATATTGTGTCAGATGCAATTACTATCCTTTGTAGGAGCAATAGTAAAGATCACCCTATAGTTTTTCGGTCTTGCACAAGGTCCTGTCTTCGACCATGCTATGCAACCACCGTTCTTAAGATTGACACCCGATTTGGTTCAGGTGACCTAATGAATTCCAGGTGAATTCCTAGGATTTTACGTTCAATGGTAATGAACGCATTGGAAATGAGTTTTCAGAAAACAAATCGGTTTGTAATTTGATCAAAATATTTTCTCGTTCAAGTTCGAGTTTAGATATCATCGAATTCCATGAGTTTGAATTCTCAATCTTTAAGGTCAATCTCAAGGATTGAGTAATATCAGTCTTAAAAGCTGATTTTTGATCTTTAAGGAGATTATCCTTTATGGGGATCTGATTCATTAGTCTTATAAGCTAATTTGCACGGTGCCCCCCCATTGTACGAGATAGATCCTCTCATGGTTAGGATAAGTCTGACCACTTGGCGACCCTGTTTGATGCTGAGGTACGTGGATTTCCAGCTGATTTTCGAGAAAACTTTTCAAGGTTTTTCGTAGACTCTACAACTGATCTGGACGACAATTTCCTGACCTAAATCAAGAAGCGCGTTTCTTTTTCTCGGAAGACTTTACTTCCTTTTAAATTCTATTAAAATAAACTGGGTAAAACTTGATTAAAATCGTCCAAAACAAAAGTATCTTCAATTATTTGTACAAAAATATGTGATATATGTTCTAAATAACTTGGTAAATTTTTCCCACACTTGGCTTTTATTTTCCTTTCTTTGCCTTTTTATTCTCCTCTATTCCATTTTAAATGAATTCAAGTGTTTTGGGTTGTTTCTCAATTTATGTCCTTTCCGAGGTAATAATAATTTCAGTATTAACACCTAGTTTTATCGTTCATAAATATGTATAAACATGCTTTTGAATTCATTTATTTTAATTTTTTTTTAAATTTTACTAGAATTGGGTAGCCAGTATATAAGACTAGGGCTGTTCTTTATTATCAGAGAGCACTAGATTCTAATACAACTACTGCGTTACTAGTATTTTTAATGGTAACTAAGTGTTTAAATTAAAATTTTAAAAATCCGAAAGAATTTAACCCCTTCCCACACTTAAGATCTTGCAATGCCCTCATTTGCAAGAAATCAGTAACAATTTAAATTATTGAGGGTGATTAACATAGAAAAATGATTAAATTTTACCAAAGTTTCCAAACATATTGTTGTTTATGTTGAATGATAAATGATGCACATCATTTGTTCAGTCCTGCAGTTATTATTTCACATTTATTTTGCATCTTGTCGTCAAAATTAGTTGCTTTTACTGAACTTAATGTCAGTCTTTGAAAATGCGCTGTTTTACCCTGTTGTGTACATGAGATAAAATACATATAATACAAATATAAACATGTATGGTAATTTGAAATGGGACTTAATGTCCCACTTTCAAATTACAAAAATGAAATATTAGTACAAAATAATAAAAAAATATTAAACATTACTTTAAAGTATCAAAATGTTAAATGTTTAACATAAATAGATAAAATAATAAAAGAGAAGACATCACCAATGGAACACTATTGATTTGGATAGGGGTTCCAGTTCATATTTGGGTTCCATGGTTAGTGATAGGTGTTTTGGTATGCTTGATTTGGGTCGTACAAGTCAAAGGGTGGTCGCATGTCGGGCTGATGCAGTGGATAGTATGCAGGTCGAGTCGGGATGTAGTTATTTGGTACCTGATATGATAGCTGGCTCATGATTTGCTGCTGATGAACTTGCCAGCTATCTTGTTGGCATCGCCTGGAAGTCTCATACTCATTCACGGCTTGCCACTGCTCATACCGACGATGCCTATCCTCATTATTCATTTCTACTTCATCTATACGCTGGAAAACGTCAGTAGCACTATCCCTAATGACATCCCTAATGTCATCCGCCTTCTCCATTTCCTCATCCGAACCCCTCTCTACATGTGGATGGCGGCCCTGATATTGTACTGCCTGATTGCGTCTCCTAGTCAATACCTTTGCACCTTGATAGACTTGCAAACCTAAAGTCTCATCTTGTTCCCTACATACCATCATTGGACCCCCTAGATCCCTATCTACACCTAAATACTCTCCAATGAGAGTAACAAAAATTCCTCATCCTATTATTCCCCCTTCCTGTATTCCTTCCACCATTTTAGACAGATAAAAATGAACATAGTAGGGGATATTAACAAAGCTTCTAGTGTTTCGAATACACTTAAGGTAAAATAAATCGTGTAAGGTCATTTTCTCCTTGTTGTTACCTTTTTGTGTAATCGAGTTTCCTAAGAATCTATGTATTATACGAAGCTCGGCTTTATTAATATCTAAATAGGAGTGTCTTCCTTCCCGCGTAAACACATTAAAATTTGACATACTCCTCCAGATGGCGTTGGCGTCAAAATTTCTATCTACCCGCTCACCATGATAAATTAAATTTGTACAATCAGGTGATAGTAATTTAGCGGGAGTGTAAATCTGTAAAGCCCTGGCCATGTCCAGCATGGACATCCTGTACATCTTACGGCCAAGTAAAAATCTAAGAAAACTTTTATCATCTAACCTATCAATATCTTTATTAAAAGCTATAGTACTCATTAGCTCAACACACCACTCTTTATATACAGGCCTACGAGTGGTAAATAAATGTTCCCAATCAGTAAAAGAAGAGCTGCCATACCTTTGGATTAGATGCTGCCTAACTGGGTTAGCTAGGTGGACCCTTTCCAAAGGCTCCCAATCTATTACCCTTGGTACTTCTACATTTTTGGTCCAAATCTTAAATTTGTTACTTTGGTACGTCGGGTAATCTCTCCAACTTCTATCAATCCTTAAATTGGGATGCAACTGTTCTTCATGAATTGTTGGGTGTTCTATCATATGGTGAACAGGAAATACAATGTAGGCAATAAAAAATTGTAGGTCTGGTTCATAGTATGGTACGTGTTGATCATAATGTTGTTGTTGTTCAGGTTGGTGTTTCGGTTCGTGATATTGCATCTCTGGTTGTGGTTCCGGAACAGGTTTCCTAGATGATGATGATGCACCATCAGTATCGGTATTTCTCTGCAAAACACATTAAACACAAAATTTGTGCATCCAAATATGCATTAGTGTTAGCAAAATAATAAATTAAAACAATTATAATAACATGTTTAATCCATATTAAACTTATACTAATTTTCATATTTTTATCAATTCTAAACTTTTTCAAATAAGCATATATGAAAATGTTTACAAAGTTCATAAGCATTCAACTCAAATAACATGTTAAAATAACCATTACTAGCAATTAAACAAGTTTCAAATGGTATTTACATCAATTTAATCAAGTTCATGAATTTTAGACTTAAAAAGTCCACTTTTGTGACGACCCGGAAATTTCCGACTAAATTTAAACTTTATCTTTATATTATTCTGACACGATAAGCAATGCTTGTTAAGTTAAATCTCAAGGATTTTAAACTATGTTTATACATTCATTTAAACCTCGACCAAATTTCAATGATTCACGAACCATTAAATGAACATATATGAATATGTATGTATATGTGTATATGTTATAAATTGAAAATGTCAACAAAGTATTTAAAAGTATAATGCTTTATATGAACGTAATTGTTTCAATATGATTATCGATGAAATTAAAAAAAAATATATTAAATGATTGAATTATCAGAAACATTGAATTATGATTACAAGTCTCTGTTGAAAGGTCCACTATGATTTGAGAAATATATTCCTTTTAACGATATTCGGAATAATTTGTAAAGCTATTTATAAATAAAAATAAAAAGTGTCATTTACGAAAGTTAGACAAAAGCTAGTGGAGAATTGGTTTCCATAATATTCTATTAATCTATTTTCAAACGTACAAAAACGTTTTCAGTTTAAAAAGAACTTTATTATTAAAACGTATATAACTTTTATAAATATCTAGAATCACTTTTGACAACTCATTACTTAACCAGTATAATAAATATAACGATATTTATATTTTATTTCATTAAATATATATAACGATTTAAATTAATATTATATATATTTATACGCGTATTATACATACATAGTTTTTATACTTTTACTATACTTTAACTTTACCTTTACTTTACTTTTACTTTACTTTAACTTTAATAATTCATACTTTAATAATTCACTTTAATAATTCATACTTTAATAATTCACTTTAATAATTCATACTTTAATAATTCACTTTAATAATTCATACTTTAATAATTCACTTTAATAATTCATACTTTAATAATTCACTTTAATAATTCATACTTTAATAATTCAAAAATCTATTATAAATAGAATTCAATAGGTTTCATTATTTCATAGAAACTTGAAAATATATTTCTCTAAACTCTCTCAATCGATTTACATATATATATATATTTGCTCTGTATTATTTCAAGATATTATTAGTATACATAAAATATTACGACGGAGTGATGTCCGAGTGATTTCAAAATAATTTTTGAATGAGTCGAAGCTAAGAAAATTATGGGTTATAGCTATGGAAGTGATGGGTATGGTTCATGGGTATGCTCGTGAGGTCAATCTAGTGTTTATCATCTCCGTTGCGTCTACGTACTTTCCTGCAATATTGAATCTCAATATTGATATGTGAGCACTCATAACTTAACTTTTATATATCAATAGTGTATCCCTGACTAGTGCTCAAGTATATAGGATTATGCATGCTTGTACATTCGATATTGTCCTTAGATAGGTTTGTTGAATCCTGAATTAGATACATATGCTACTGAGATAGGGTATATGATATGCATATCATTGGAAAGCTAGCGAAAAATTAAGAACTTTTCATTTAGATATCGAATGGTTTCGATGAACGGATTTGAAGTTATAGTCAACTGAATTTTAGTATTATTGTTAAAATGATTATTATTACTATCATCGTTATTATTTTAATAGAAATATCATTGTTATTATAAAATATCATTATTACTATTATGTTAGTATTATCATTTTATCATAATAACATTTTTAGTAAATATAAATATTGTTATTTTTTTATAGAATAATAATAATTATTATTACAAAATAATACAACTTTTACTTATTATTATTATGATCAATATTATTTTATCAAATAAATAGGGGATACAAAGATATTTTTCACCACGCGTAATATAATTACATTAATAATACTTACCACTATAGTTTTAAGATATTAAGTGAACTTTATAAATTTTACTACTTAAGATATATAAAAGTATATTTTATCATATATAAACGTTAATATAAATTTTTATTAATAAATGACTTTTATTATTATAAAATCTAATAAATATATTTAAATATATAAAACGACTATAGTTAAGTTATATAAAAAACACGTATAAATTTTAGAAGTCATTTTGGGTCAAGTTGACTTTTGTTGACTTTTGCATATTAGTCTCGAGCATTAGGATTGTGGTACACTATGACTTGACCAAAAATTGTTAGACAAATATTGACCAACATATAAATATATATAATTAATATAGGTTCGTGAATCCGAGGCCAACCTTGCACTTGTTAAATGACGTTATATGTATTTTTACTACGAAATACAGTATGGTGAGTTTCATTTGCTCCCTTTTTAATTGCTTTTGCAATATATATTTTTGGGCTGAGAATACATGCGCTGTTTTATAAATGTTTTACGAAGTAGGCACAAGTACTAAAACTAAATCTATGTGGGTTTAAACCAGAAATATACCCTTAGCTTGGTAACATTAAACTACTTGTCTATGTATGGTAGGCGCGAATCCTAAAGATAGATCTATTGGGCCTGACAAACCCCATCCTGACTATGGGATGCTTTAGTACTTCGAGGTTATTTTAAACACACTTGATTTGGTGTACTTCAGAGGGTAAAACATGAACGTTAAGGCTTGTTACCGGGTGCCTACAACTTATAGAATAATTTTATACACTTGCGAGTGTACATATATTTATAAACGGAAATCTTGTGGTCTATTAATATATTGAAATGATTGTTATGATAAACCTATGAACTCACCAACCTTTTGGTTGACACTTTAAAGCATGTTTATTCTCAGGTATGAAAGAAATCTTCCGCTGTGCATTAACTCATTTTAAGGATATTACTTGGAGTCATTCATGGCATATTTTGAAAGACGTTGCATTCAAGTCATTGAGTTCATCAAGATTATTATTAAGTCAATTATAGTTGGATGTATTATGAAATGGTGTGCATACCGTCAATTTTTGTTGTAAAGAAAGTTTGTCTTTTAAAAACGAATGCAATGTTTGTAAAATGTATCATATAGAGGTCAAATACCTCGCGATGTAATCAACTATTGTGAATCGTTTATAATGTATATGAACGGGTCCTTTCAGTTGGTATCAGAGCGGTGGTCTTAGCGAACTAGGTCTGCATTAGTTTGTCTAACTGATAGTCGTTAGAATGCATAATGAGCCTGGACTTCGACCGTGTCTGCATGTCAAAAGTTTTGCTTATCATTTTTGTCAGAAATTGCCTGCTTATCATTCTTAGTCTAGACACGTCTTACTGCATTGATTGCATGAATAGTGTATAGACAAAATTCATATCTTAGCGTATCTGCTAATCCATATCTTAGCGTATCTGTTACTGTAAACTTTGCCTGACATATCCCGTAATTTCCTCCGTAATCTACGAAATCTTTTGCGCTATATATATAGATATTCTATGTAATTAGAATACCACCCGATAGCCGAAAAATCATTTCATATCGAAAAATTCTTTATTCAATCGAACGAAATGGAATTCGTCATTAGTTCAAGTCCCTCGAATTCCGATATGGAATCCCACTCAAGCTCCGAAAGCAGTGTGACCGGAATGGATCAACCAATTAGCCATCATCTATTCTGGATGAATTGGGGATAGGTTCGTAGCCTCCTCAATAATTGGAGACAAGAAGAAGGTGATCCCTTCCATCCACCACATTGCCCTCTTGGCGATGAACCTGAAGCACTTACCGGCGAACCGGTCCGAAACACCATTTTCTCTCTCATTTTCAGAGTATCTCATCACGATTATATACTACATCAAATTCTAGATTTTATTTATCCGTTCGTCCGAGCCGACAATCACCCCGGTGTAATAGAAGAAGTCAACGAGCTTCGCGCTCGAGTAGTGGCTTTAGAGAATATGGTGCAAGGGTTACAAACACCCACAAATAACGAAGTATTAATTCATAATTTCAATTTTATTGAATAAATACTCCGTAAAAGTTATGTAATTTCTAAAGTCTTTAGGGATTATTCAGTTCTAGTTTCAACCGTAAATCAAATGAGTTTAAATTAATATTAACTCATTAAATCTATGTTACATCTGAAGAAAATATGCACATATATATTTTCATAAAGACTGTAATAAAATTCTGTTGTACAAAATATTAATTGTGAATTTTTTTTAACGGGTAGGTAATACCCGAGAGATATATAAATTCACAATTAATATATTACATTTTTCGAATCTGATTAAGCAAATCATCAACTATACTCCCAAAATTTCACAACAATATACATTCTTGTATAGAAATCAAAGCAACCATTCTCACCCAAATTTGATTACGCATTCTGATTTTGACAAATCAAAATCCAAGTCATGATTTAACAGAAGACATCACTCTTAGATTCCTACATCTTTCAAAGCTATACTTTGACTTCAAAACCGTGTTAGAACATCATATGTATATTGACGATTACAAACTGTGTTCAAACTCTCCGAAGTTTTCGAAGACACTTCAAACAATGAACAATCGAGATGATGATCCAACCACATATTACCCACATTTATGTACCTAAAAAGCTCTCGAAGCCAAAGTCATAGTTCGACGCGTATCCGTGTCAGACCCTTTGGCATTTATTAGCTAAAATGACTTTTCAATTCGTTTTCAAACTAGACAGTTTTGTCACAACTCCAGCAAGTCAACTTCGACTTTTTAGTCGGACTAGTCTTATTATAACCTCGATAGATACGTTGCCCTTTCGTCATCGTTACTGGGGACCTTTCATATCTCGCCACCTTAGCAATAAACTTACCAACAACTTCAATTATCTTTGACTTTACGAAAAATCATTATATTTATTGAAATCACATCACTTACTCATTCGCATCTTGTAACGAGAATTGTCATACGAATCATCGAAAAACAGTAACCAGTATTTTGAAATCTCGCAGCATGTCTACGCCAACAGTTATATGTGTACGTAAAACGTCTATCTCCTGGACTTACATACTTTGAATGTGAAGTTCTGAAAAATAATTTGAACTGCAAACTAGTTCTTGAAATGCTGACGAAGCATCAAAAACTGTAAACGATCTTAACAGTAAAAAGTTTGATAACAAAGAATAGTAAGGTGGAAAAGCTGAGAAAAATAGAAGGTATGTAACTGGAAAACGGATTGAACAGACTATGAAGGAGGCTGTGGACAAATCACAAAGACTAAATCTGCCTTCAAAGAATCCAAATGATTCAGTGCCTGCTAAAGTCATTAACGAATACCTTACTCTTTATTCTAAACCTTTACAGACAAATCTTCATCATCATCCATCAATATTAGAAATTCTAAGATATTATCATATCTTTCATTATAAATATTCGCGATATTTCTGAAGATATTTTCACAACTAATCTTATCTGAAGTCATTTATCTCTTTGCGCTATCAGTGTTACATCATATAAGAAACTATTAGTTTCTATATTCTATAAACATTCGAGTTTAAATTATGAATGTTTAGAAGAAGTGTTGGGAACTGAAGCATGAGTTAGTATAATATAATGACACTTGATCAACGTGATTATATTACAGTAAGTCATGCTGAGTTTCTAATGGGACATGACGATTCACAGACCATGCCATCATCATATTCCATGTTACACGACTCTTGTATTCTATTTAATCTCTAAAAATATCAAGAATATATTTTCTTGATGATTCGGTCTTTTTAGGGTATTCTGGTAAATTAACAAATCAAGATCGTGCCATTACCATTTCCTTCTTAGAACATTAACTATGTTCATTCTGAAATTCATATCTACGAATACTGGACCATTACAAACGTTGCTTAATCGCAAGAAGAAGAAACGAAAGGACAAAACTCCAAAATAGAAATTGGAGTATAAATCGCAGCAAATAGAAGGGAGCATTAACTGTGGATGTCAATGATTATAGAAGACAAAAGCAGGGGCTTTGAAATATAAGGGAAGATATAAAACCCAACAACCACCCAAAAATTATAAACCGTATATATCGATGCATATAGCAATATAAAGACACGGAAGAACTAAAAACACTATAAAACCGAGAGTATAGTAGAAGTAAATAGATTCTTCCGGAGGCATATGAAAAAGAAGAACGACAGATATGAAAGTGAGGAGTATATCGAGAATTAGTACTGGATGAATCATATTGACAAATACTTTAAAATATGAGTTGAGGGAGAAAGAATAGAAGGTGTGAGTTGTAAGGAAACGAAGGAGGTGGATTTATAGTGAAATACCCGACAGAGAAATCAAGATGGATTATCGTATTAATTCGAAGAGAATCATAATCTCCTTAATCACCGAAGCATCAAATCCAACATAGATTACAAAGATTTTCTTTAAATTCGGAGATCAATTGTAATGACGTCAAAAGATATGACGAATCACTATAATCTTATTTCCTTCATTTACGATAACTTCCCTCATACGCTTTGAGTAATCGAATTATTTTATCCATACTTCTCAGACATGATAAAACTTCATAATCGTCATAATAACATTCTCATTGTTAGCCATAACGACCTCTATCAAATTCCGGGGACGAAATTTCTTTAACGGGTAGGTACTGTGACGACCCGGAAATTTTCGACTAAATTTAAACTTTATCTTTATATTATTCTGACACGATAAGCAATGCTTGTTAAGTTAAATCTCAAGGATTTTAAACTATGTTTATACATTCATTTAAACCTCGACCAAATTCCAATGATTCACGAACCATTAAATGAACATATATGAATATGTATGTATATGTGTATATGTTATAAATTGAAAATGTCAACAAAGTATTTAAAAGTATAATGCTTTATATGAACGTAATTGTTTCAATATGATTATCGACGAAATTAAAAAATATATATATTAAATGATTGAATTATCAGAAACATTGAATTATGATTACAAGTCTCTGTTGAGAGGTCCACTATGATTTGAGAAATATATTCCTCTTAACGATATTCGGAATAATTTGTAAAGCTATTTATAAATAAAAATAAAAAGTGTCATTTACGAAAGTTAGACAAAAGCTAGTGGAGAATTGGTTTCCATAATATTCTATTAATCTATTTTCAAACGTACAAAAACGTTTTCAGTTTAAAAAGAACTTTATTATTAAAACGTATATAACTTTTATAAATATCTAGAATCACTTTTGACAACTCATTACTTAACCAGTATAATAAATATAACGATATTTATATTTTATTTCATTAAATATATATAACGATTTAAATTAATATTATATATATTTATACGCGTATTATACATACATAGTTTTTATACTTTTATTATACTTTAACTTTACCTTTACTTTACTTTAACTTTACTTTAACTTTAATAATTCACTTTAATAATTCATACTTTAATAATTCACTTTAATAATTCATACTTTAATAATTCACTTTAATAATTCATACTTTAATAATTCACTTTAATAATTCATACTTTAATAATTCACTTTAATAATTCATACTTTAATCATTCACTTTAATAATTCATACTTTAATAATTCAAAAATCTATTATAAATAGAATTCAATAGGTTTCATTATTTCATAGAAACTTGAAAATATATTTCTCTAAACTCTCTCAATCGATTTACATATATATATATATATATTTGCTCTGTATTATTTCAAGATATTATTAGTATACATAAAATATTACGACGGAGTGATGTCCGAGTGATTTCAAAATAATTTTTGAATGAGTCGAAGCTAAGAAAATTATGGGTTATAGCTATGGAAGTGATGGGTATGGTTCATGGGTATGCTCGTGAGGTCAATCTAGTGTTTATCATCTCCGTTGCGTCTACGTACTTTCCTGCAATATTGAATCTCAATATTGATATGTGAGCACTCATAACTTAACTTTTATATATCAATAGTGTATCCCTGACTAGTGCTCGAGTATATAGGATTATGCATGCTTGTACATTCGATATTGTCCTTAGATAGGTTTGTTGAATCCTGAATTAGATACATATGCTACTGAGATAGGGTATATGATATGCATATCATTGGAAAGCTAGCAAAAAATTAAGAACTTTTCATTTAGATATCGAATGGTTTCGATGAACGGATTTGAAGTTATAGTCAACTGTATTTTAGTATTATTGTTAAAATGATTATTATTACTATCGTCGTTATTATTTTAATAGAAATATCATTGTTATTATAAAATATCATTATTACTATTATGTTAGTATTATCATTTTATCATAATAACATTTTTAGTAAATATAAATATTGTTATTTTTTTATAGAATAATAATAATTATTATTACAAAATAATACAACTTTTACTTATTATTATTATGATCAATATTATTTTATCAAATAAATAGGGGATACAAAGATATTTTTCACCACGCGTAATATAATTACATTAATAATACTTACCACTATAGTTTTAAGATATTAAGTGAACTTTATAAATTTTACTACTTAAGATATATAAAAGTATATTTTATCATATATAAACGTTAATATAAATTTTTATTAATAAATGACTTTTATTATTATAAAATCTAATAAATATATTTAAATATATAAAACGACTATAGTTAAGTTATATAAAAAACACGTATAAATTTTAGAAGTCATTTTGGGTCAAGTTGACTTTTGTTGACTTTTGCATATTAGTCTCGAGCATTAGGATTGTGGTACACTATGACTTGACCAAAAATTGTTAGACAAATATTGACCAACATATAAATATATATAATTAATATAGGTTCGTGAATCCGAGGCCAACCTTGCACTTGTTAAATGACGTTATATGTATTTTTACTACGAAATACAGTATGGTGAGTTTCATTTGCTCCCTTTTTAATTGCTTTTGCAATATATATTTTTGGGCTGAGAATACATGCGCTGTTTTATAAATGTTTTACGAAGTAGGCACAAGTACTAAAACTAAATCTATGTGGGTTTAAACCAGAAATATACCCTTAGCTTGGTAACATTAAACTACTTGTCTATGTACGGTAGGCGCGAATCCTAAAGATAGATCTATTGGGCCTGACAAACCCCATCCTGACTATGAGATGCTTTAGTACTTCGAGGTTATTTTAAACACACTTGATTTGGTGTACTTCAGAGGGTAAAACATGAACGTTAAGGCTTGTTACCGGGTGCCTACAACTTATAGAATAATTTTATACACTTGCGAGTGTACATATATTTATAAACGGAAATCTTGTGGTCTATTAATATATTGAAATGATTGTTATGATAAACCTATGAACTCACCAACCTTTTGGTTGACACTTTAAAGCATATTTATTCTCAGGTATGAAAGAAATCTTCTGCTGTGCATTAACTCATTTTAAGGATATTACTTGGAGTCATTCATGGCATATTTTGAAAGACGTTGCATTCAAGTCATTGAGTTCATCAAGATTATTATTAAGTCAATTATAGTTGGATGTATTATGAAATGTTGTGCATACCGTCAATTTTTGTTGTAAAGAAAGTTTGTATTTTAAAAACGAATGCAATGTTTGTAAAATGTATCATATAGAGGTCAAATACCTCGCGATGTAATCAACTATTGTGAATCGTTTATAATGTATATGAACGGGTCCTTTCAACTTTAATTCTCAAAAATCATGTTTAGGATCAAAGTTTGGATCAATTAGCAACCTAAACATGTTACCCTACTTAATTTAGCAATAATTCATGACAAAAATCGGCCATAACCTGTTTATATCAAAAAGCTCCAAATTGCTCAAGAACACAAACCCTAGATTTCTAAAAATTTTGAAGTTTTTGGCTTCAAATCATGTTAAATAGCATCAATCTAGGTTAAACATACATAATATACTAACAATTTAACTCTAATTACACTAGAAATTAACAAAATCAAATAAGGTAAAATATGACAAAAATTAAGAAATTTAAGAGTTTAGGGGTGAAATTTTTACCTTCCTGCCTCCCCATCTAAATATAGGCATGATTATAGCGAATTTTTGCAAGAAATTTCGTGAATTTTGGTTGAAAAATGTTGATTTTAAGGTAATTTTTGGGAGTGTTTTCGTGATATGTGTGTGTGTATTTTGTGTGAGACAGAAGCAGCTCGCTGGACTTTGTATTCTGTCCAGTTTTTGTGGTCCATGCGACCGCATGGTATGCAAGGCAAAACCCCATGCGATCGCATGGGGTATCATATTGTTTTTTTATATATAAAAACCTTTAACTATTAAAACAATTAATGGAGTAATTTTTTTAAAAAAAAATTTCCTTTTTATTTAGGATGAGGTTGTTTCGGTACGTTTACCTAGTCCGTCCCTCGACAAAATTTTAAAATTTGTCATTTTAAAGCGTTTGTTTTAAAAGCAAAGATTTTTTTTTTGGTTTTTTTAAATGTTTTTGGCATACTTTAAATCAATAATATTAAAAATAATGATAACAAAATTTCTCGTCCCACCCTCCGGTAAAGCAATTTCGGTTCAACGACCTAGTCTTCAACTCACGACGAATTTTATATATCAAATTTTTTACTTAATGAAATAAAGTAAATTTTTGTTTTTAAATTCACACCAAACTTAAATTTAAAATGCATAAAATTAATAATTCATATTAATATTATTAATATTTTTATAAATTAATTTTACAAACTTATATTGAAAATATTAATTTTTAAAATATTTAAAAACATAAATATATTGATTTAAAAAGATTTACAATAATAATTTAATATTTATATATTAATTTTAAAAACAAGGTAAAAATAAAATTAAAAATCTTTTTGGTCTTTTATCCCACTTTAATCAATCAAATATTATCAAAAATATATGCCCTCTTTTGGGTAAAGTAATTTCGGCTATTTTACCTAGTTTTATTCCTGACGAATTTCTGAAATATTTTGAATTGATTGATTAAAGATATTTATACTTTAAGAATAAACGGTAAATTTCGCAGTGATGTAATAAATTTTTGTATGATATCAATAATTTCGGTTTCGCATACCTAATTTTATTGAATATCAATTTAATACTTTATAGTGAACGATTCAATGTTTATTATCAAAAGGTTAAAAGCAATAAAAATAAAAACTATACATACTTACCTGTAAGATAGAATTCTCAGAGTCCTACTTTAGCCGACTCATAGGAGAGTCTTGTGATTTGGTTCTCCATAGCTACATAAGCGTAACCTCGATTCTTCAATAACTTTTCTTCTAAATATATGAACGGTCATTCTCTGCATAGAGTAACAAATTCGGTATTTGAATATGTTTGATTGTTCGAACATTTACCTTCGTGTGACCATTTTCCGCATTTATGACATCTTTCAAGGTGTCGTGCTCTTCTTTTTGTTGCGGATTTTGATTTTTTTTCCCAAAATGTGTCTTATGAATGATACCAGTTCACTCGGAAAAATGTTATTATTACGTTTAGTAATCATAGCGTGTAGTAGTAGACCATGGTTCAGATCAAAGGTATTCTTCATCTCGTAAAACCTAAAAAATTAAAAATTTAGAATGGAGGGAGAAGACTAGTTCTTTAGGGTCTGCTAGGGAAAGACCATTCAGATTCCATTTTCGAGAACTACATGAAAACATAATATCTAACTCTAAAGAAATACATATTACCCTTAAAAAATTCGAATCTTCCCACACTTAGTTAGCTGTGGTGTCGAAATTGTGATTAACTTCATCTTCAACTTCCATTGGATTATCTATGTGATATTTAACTCTGTGACCATTTACTTTAAATTCAATCCCATTTGAATTTATTAATTCTACTGTTCCGTATGGGAAAACTCTTTTGACTATGAATGGTCTAGACCATCTTGATTTCAATTTTCCAGAAAATAGCTTGAATCGTGAATTGAAAAGAAGAACTATGTCTCCTTCTTTAAATTCTTTTGAACTTCTGATTCTTTTATCATGCCATTTCTTCGTTCTTTCCTTATAGATTAACGAATTTTCGTATGCTTCATGTCTTAATTCTTCTAATTCGTTTAATTGACTTAACCATAGACGTCCGGCTTCATGTAAATCAAGATTACATGTCTTCAAAGCCCAAAATGCTTTGTGCTTAATTTCTACTGGAAGGTGACATGCTTTTTCGTAAACGAGTTTAAAAGGTGTGGTTCCAATTGGAGTTTTGTAGGCTGTTCGAAAAGCCCAGAGTGCATCCTCCAATTTCATGGCCATTCTTTCAGATTTGATCCTACAGTTTTCTCTAGAATACGTTTTAATGCTCGGTTGGTATTTTCAACTTGTCCACTTGTTTGTGGATCATAAGCGGTTGAGATTTTATGATTCACTCTATATCTTTTGAGAACTTTCTCAAGTTGATTATTACAAAAATGAGTACCCGATCACTTATTAAAGCTTTTGGTATTCCGAACCTAGCAAAAAGACATTTTAAGAAGTTGACTACAACTCGTGCATCGTTAGTTGGGAGAGCTTGTGCTTCCGCCCATTTAGATACATAATCAATGGCAATGAGAATGTAGAGATTATTATGAGATTTTGGAAATGGACCCATAAAGCCAATACCCCAAACGTCAAATACTTCACATACTTGAATGACATTTTGTGGCATTTCATCACGTTGACTTATTTTTCCAACCCTTTGTCAAGCATCACAGGATTTACAAAGAAGGTGTGCGTCTTTGAAAATTGTAGGCCAATAGAATCCAGCATCGTAAAATTTCCTTGCTGTGAGTTGAGGCCCATAATGCCCTTCTGTTGGTCCTGTGTGACAATGGTTTAAGATTTGACTGGCTTCATCCCCAAATACACATCGGCGTATTATTCCATCGGGACAACTTTTGAATAAATGTGGATCTTCCTAAAAATAGTGTTTTATATCACTAAAAAATTTCTTTCGTTTTTGGTATGACAACCATTTTTCAAGGAATCCACATACTAAGTAGTTTGCATAGTCTGCAAACCATGGAATTTCGTTATAATCGATCTTTAAAAGATATTCATCAGGAAAGTTATCTTGTATGGCCGATTCATTTAGAACTTCTAATTCAGGATTTTCAAGACGAGAAAGATGATCAACTGCGAGGTTTTCTGCTCCTTTTTTGTCTCGGATCTCAATATCGAACTCTTATAAGAGTAAGATCCAACGGATTAATCGTGGTTTAGCATCTTGTTTTGAAAATAGGTATCTAAGAGCAGAATGGTAGGAATAGACCACCGTTTTTGCTAGAACGAGATATGAACGAAATTTGTTAAAAGCAAATACAATAGCAAGGAGTTCTTTTTCAGTAGTTATGTAATTCGTTTGTGCTCCTTGTAACGTCTTACTAGCGTAATAGATAGGTTGAAATCGTTTTTCAATCCTTTGTCCTAAAACAGCTCCCATTGCAAAATCACTTGCGTTGCACATAAGTTCAAATGGTAAATTCCAATTTGGAGTTATCTTGATCGGCGCATTAGAGAGTTTTTCTTTAAGAATATTAAAATATTTGATGCATTCATTCGAAAAGATGAATGGAGCATCTTTTTCTAGGAGTTTATTCAGAGGAGTGGCAATTTTAGAAAAATCTTTTATGAAACGTCGGTAAAAACCGGCATGCCCTAGAAAACTCCTAACTCCTCTAACATTGGTGGGATGTGGAAGTTTAGCAATTACATCTACTTTAGCTCTATCCACTTCAATTTCTTTCTTCGAAATTTTATGACCAAGAACGATGCCTTCTTTAACCATGAAATGGCATTTCTCCCAATTAAGAACTAGATTTGATTGTTCGCATCTAATAAGCATTCGTTCAAGATTAACTCGACATGTTTCAAAAGTATCACCGAAGACTGAAAAGTCATCCATGAAAACTTCCATGCATTCTTCTATCATGTCGTGAAAAATCGCCATCATGCACCTTTGAAAGGTTGCAGGGGCGTTGCATAGTCCAAATGGCATGCGTTTGTAAGCAAAAGTACCATAAGGGCACGTGAATGTGATTTTCTCTTGGTCCTCGGGTGCTATTGGAATTTGAAAATATCCGAAAAAACCGTCAAGAAAACAATAGTAAATATTCCCGGCTAACCTTTCAAAAATTTGATCAATGAAAGGTAAAGAAAAGTGATCTTTTCTGGTGGCGTCATTTAATTTTCTATAATCAATACAAACTCGCCATCCTGTTACAGTCCTAGTAGGAATAAGCTCATTTTTTTTATTTGTGATGACAGTCATGCCACCCTTCTTAGGTACGCATTGAACTGGGCTTACCCATGTACTATCAGAGATTGGATAAATTAAACCTGCATCTAGCAGTTTAATAATTTCTTTCTTAATAACATCTTGCATATTATGATTTAGTCTTCATTGGCGTTGCACATAGGTTTTATGTGAAAGGACCCGTCCTAATCTATCAGGACGAATACATTACATTTGGTTACATTGCGAGGTACTTGACCTCTATATGATACATTTTACGAACATTGCATTCGTTTTTAAAAGACAAACTTTCATTTCATCGAAAGTTGACGGCATGTATACCATTTCATAATATATCCAACTATAATTGACTTAATAATAATCTTGATGAACTCGACGACTCGAATGCAACGTATTTTGAAATATGTCATGAATGACTCCAAGTAATATCTCTAAAATGAGCAAATGCACAGCGGAAGATTTCTTTCATACCTGAGAATAAACATGCTTTCAAGTGTCAACCAAAAGATTGGTGAGTTCATAGGTTTATCATAAAACAATAAAATTCATCATTTTGATAGACCACAAGATTTTAATCATGCATGGTACAAATGAGCCCGAATCCTATACCCACCTGTAATGTACATGTAATATCTTTTAAATACAGTACACCTTTCTCGTGTACGAAATCATCTTTCATAAATCTTAGTAACCGTACACATATCTTGTGCACAAAAATAACATACACATAACATGTGTATAAAATCATTCTCTCGATACATAACATTCACTTTTCATTTCTTTCATAGCTTGGCTTGGTAACCGACCTTAACATATAATGTGCATAATAATATCCCCAAAACAGAACATCTCGTCTGTATAATAATCATATAAACTTCGAAGTACTAAACACCACGCCCACTAGCCCTTCCGTCTAGTGAACATTCTGGGTGAGGGTGTTAAACTCGGTAGCTACCTTTAGGATTTGCATCAATTAGGCGTGTACTAATTCTCAAAATTAGTGATGTTTCCTAATTCTTAGGTTACCAAGCAATAATAATCAGGGAAAAATATTCATATCAATTGTGGCAATTATCACATCCACATAATTCAATGGTGGCAATTATCACGTCCACATAATTCATTCGAGGAATGTTTTGCTTGTGTCTAGCTCGTCAAACATTTATAAAAGCATTTCATGTATTCGCAGTTCAAAATGTATTTCAAAAGCATTTAATAAAGCAGTTGTAAAAGTAGGGCATGTATTCTCAGTCCCAAAAATGTAAAGAGTAAAAGGGAATCAAATGAACTCACCTAATGTATTTTGTAGTAAAAATACATATGACTATATTGAACAATGTAGGGTTGGCCTCAGATTCACGAACCTATATCATTTGTATATATATTAATATACATAAATGAAATCGAACAGATATTTATATTATTATTACTGATAATTTTTATATTTATAATTTTTATATTTTATTATATATTCATCTTGTATATTTTAGATAAATAACTAGAAGTATCAATATATTTAGATTATAGATGTTAAATGTATTTTTATATAATTACTCTTTCGTTTGCAAAATACTAGTTATAATAGCACTAGATTAATTATAATGGTAATAATAACAATTTTCATACTACTACTAATAATAATGATTTGTAATAATAATAGTTTTATAAGAATATAGATTTAAAGTAATGATATTTTTAGTAATAGTTATATTAATTTTTAATAATAACAGTACTTATTAATGATATTTCATACTAACGAGAATGCTAATATTAATAATAATTCTTACTTTAATACTAATAATACAAAATGATACTAATACTTTTATTAATGAAAATAATAATAAATTATATTATTTTCATACTAATAATGATAATAATAATCATAATCATAATAATGAAAGTAATATTTATACTTAGTAATAAAATGAGAAAATTTTATTTTAAATGATAATGATGCTAGTATTATCAATAATAATTACAATTATCATAATAATAATAACAATGAAAAAGCAATTCTTATACTAGTAATAATGGCAATAATAATACTTATAATGCAATTAAGTATTAATAATAGTAATAATAATAAGTAGATACTTAAATAAATAACTACCTCCATGAAATGATTTCTTTAAAAAAAATGTCCCAGTGCAGGCTTGAACCCCCAATCCCTCGCTCACCCGAACACACTCTGAACAATCGAACCATTTTATTTTTTCTGATATAACCCACACCCCATAATATATAACCCGTATAATTAGTCGATTCTATTTTCATCTTTTTCTTCAAATTCAAAACGCACAGATTGTTACCCAATCAATCCTCAATTAACACATGATCTAAGATTTGTAATAGTATGTATAATTGAATCAGAAAACAACTTTTGTAGTAGTTATTTAACATAAATCGAAAAAAAAATAAAAACATTACAAACCTGACGAACACCTTCATGAACTCAAGTTCTAATTTCAAATTTCTAGAACGTTTTAGATCTCGATTTATAGATGAAATAAATTATAAATCCTTTCTGAAAACTTTATCAATCATCACTTTTACTTGAAACATGAGAACGAGTTCAAATTTCTTCGTAAACGATTCGTTTGACTTTTGTTTTCAAGACTTTGACTCAGAAAATTCGTCTTCGTTTCTAAGAATTGGAAGATGAGGTTTTGAAGAAAGATTTACCAACTAATTCCTAACCTAACTGCATTTTTACATTTTTAAATTTGTTTCGAATTTGAAGTTAAAAAAAAAAAAAAAACCAAGAACAGAGAATATAAGACGGGTTCAATTTTTTTTCTGGTTTTAATTTATGAATTCAGTAAATAGGGGAGTTTATAGATTAACTGAGTGATGCTGTATTAACAGTTGATCATTATTGTTTGCAAATGGCTTTTTGTTCAAAAAAAATTATTGTTTGCAAATGGCAATTGAAACCGACCCTTAACAAGATTTGTCGACAAAAATTATTCGATTTTGATAGAGAGTACAGAAAATAAATAAAATAAAAATAAAGAGAATCAGATAACGATTTACAGCTAATTCGTACTAGTTTTCCTGTTTTGAATTTCTAATCTTTGTATCTGAATTATTACCTAATAATTATAAATATTAATAATATATATACTAATAATAATAAAGGAATTAATCATAATATTAATAATACTCCATATCAATTAATAAAGTGTTATATAAAATAATGATAATAGAAAATAATAATAATAATATTACTAATCAAAATAATTCTAATAATATTAATAGAAATAATAATAATGATAATAACATCAATAATACTAATATTAATGATAATAAATAATGGTAGTATAATAATAACTATAAAATAGTAATGATCATATTATTAATGTTAATAATGAAAATTTTGATTTTTACTGATAGTACTTTAATAATATTACTAATTTAATAACTATATTTTAACTTGTAATTAAATTTAACATGTTAATATTACACTTTATTGATTATGTAACTTTTAACATATCTTTTATATATTTATATATTTTTTATATATTACAATATACATATAATATTAATTGTATATATATATATATATATATATTTTATAGATTCATTTTAATTATTTTATATATTATTATATTTTATTATTTCCATTTATTATATATGTATACTTACATTTATAATTACATATTTAGTTACACACAAATGTTCGTGAATCGTCGGAAATAGTCAAAGGTCAAATGAATATATTAAACACAGTTTAAAGTTTTTAAGATTTCAACATTTCAGACTTTGCTTATCGTGTCAGAAAAATATAAAGATCAAGTTTAAATTTGGTCAGAAATTTTTGGGACGTCACAGTACCTACCCGTTAAATAAATTTCGTTCCGAAATTTGATCGAGATCGTCATAGTTAACAATAAGAATGTCCTCATGATGAATATGAGTTGATAATATAAAATTTTATTACCATACAGTAATATGGATAAAATGATTCGATTACTCTAAATGTATGAGTGAAGCTATCGCAAAAGGATGTAATGAGTAAATGAAGGTTCATTTTAACCGATGACGTAGTCATGGATGATTTTTGGAATTCAAGGGATTCAAAAGAAAATCTTGGAAATCTATAAGATCAGATTTTTCGAGATTTAAGGAAATTTGGATCTCTTTAATTAAATGCGATGATCTGTCTCGATTACTACGTCTGATATTTTCACTATAAATGAACTTCTTCCATTCCATTACTTCCCACCACTCCCATTTTCTATATTTTAATTCATACTCTCAAATCATCAGTCAATATGCTTCATCCAATTTTAATTCTGGATATATTCCTGGCCTTCATATCGATCATTCTCCTTTTTCATCTACCACTGGAGGAATCTGTTTATTTTTACTTCGCTCTTGGAGTTATTGTGTTTATCATACTCCCATGTATTTATATTACTATTCATATTAATGTACACGGTTTGTGATTTCTGTGTTGTTGTCGAGTTTTGTATCTTCCCTTATGTTTCGGAGCTCTTTGCCTTTTTATTCTCCTCTCGATCTCTAGTATAACGAGTAATGGTCCAGAATTCGTAAGTATGGAGTTTCGAATAAACTTAATGTTCTAACAAGAAAGAATGTAATAGCACAATTTGATTGGTTAAATTACCATAATTCAGGATAAAAGATATAATTATCAGAAAGATATGTTCTCGATATGTTTGGAGATTAGATAGAATGTAAGAGTCATGTAACATGGCACATGATGACGTTATGATCTGTGAATTATCACGTTCCATTAGAAACTCAGCATGACTTACTGTAATATAAATATGTTGATCAAGTGTCATTATATTATACTAACTCATGCATTAATTTCCAACACTACTTCAAAATCATTCATAATTCAAACTCGAAAGTTTACAGAATATAGAAACTAACAGTTTCTTATATGATGTAACATTGATATCACAAAGAGATTAATGATTTCAAGTAAGAATAGTTATGAAAATATCTTCAGAAATATGGAGGATATTTATAATGAAAGATACGATGATATCTTGGAATTTCTAATATCGAAGGATGGTGAAGAAAATTGGTCCGTAAGAGTTTAGAGTCAGAAGCAAGGTATTCGATAATGACTTCAGCCGATAATGAATCATTTGGATTCTTTGAAGGCAGGTTTAGTCTTTGTGATTTGTCCACAGCTTCCTTCATAGTTTGCTTAATCCGTTTTCCAGTTTCCAACTTTTCTGAGCTTTGCCAACACACTATTTCTTCTCATTGAACTTTCGATGGTTAAGGTCATTTACGGTTATCTACAGTATTTGCTGCTTCATTTAGCTTTTTCAAAACTCAAAGAACCGATTTCGTAGGCTAGAGTGCTTTTCAAAATTTCAGAATGGAAGTTCATAAATCTAAGAGATAAATGTTATATGTATACATATACTGTTGATGTAGAAACGCTGCGAGATTTAAAATACTGATTGCTGATCTCTGGTAATTAGTATGGCAATTATCAATACCAAACGCAAATGAGTATATGTTAGGGTTTCAATAAATATAATGATTTTTTGGAAAATCAAATATCAATGAAGTAGCTGGTATGTTTACTGCTAATGTGGTGAGATATAAACAGTTTACCGGTAACGATGATGAAGGGGTAACCTTTATAATAAGGTTTATTCGAATGAAATTCGAAGTTGATTTGCTGAAGCAGTGACAAAATTGGCTAATTTGGAGAGGGATTGTAAAGTTATTTTCAGTAATAGCAACGCCAAAGAAGCTAGCACAGATACGTGTTAAACGTTCACTCGGGTTCCGAGTGTTTTCAGGTGCATAACTATACATATTAATATTTTCTTCCGTAGATGAAGTGTGGTTGCTTCATCCTCTTGATTGAGGTGTTTTCAAGAATCATGAAAGGTTTGAACGCAGATCGTAATCGTCAAGATACAAATGAAGTTTAGGATGAAATTAAGTGGCAAACTTGAAGAATTGTTTAGTTTCATATGTTATAATCAATATTTTAATTCATTTTAATTGTCCGATGTTGGTAGTCCTCAGTTGATAGTCCACAGTTAGCAGTATATATAATATTTGAATTAATTAATACGTATCGTGACCCGTGTACATGTCTCAGACTCGATCACAACTCAAAGTATATTTATTATTGTAGAATCAACCTAAACCATGTATAGCTAACTCCAGCATTACTGCATATAGAGTGTCTATGGTTATTCCAAATAATATATATAGATGCGTCGATATGATATGTCAAAACCTTGTATACGTGTCCCGATATTTAAAGTGCGTAAAATAAATAACAGAAATTAAATGACGATTAATAAAGTTCGTAAAGTAAATAACAGAAATTAAATGACGATAAATAAAATTGTGATAATTAAATTGCAATAAATAAACTGCGATAAATAAAATCTAATCAGTTAGCTAGGAACAGTTAGCTGGAAACAGTTAGCGTGGATTCTTAACAAAATTTTCCATAGTTAATTTGTTTATTTTTATCAAATTTTTATTTCGTCAAATGTGTTCTTCATTATGCCACTTGTTGGATTCTGATAGGTCAAAATCCAAACATGAAATTGAATGAAAATGGTTATTCTATGGTGAACAGATTCGTATATCTGTAGATGTAAGTAGGATAGTAAATGACTATTGAATCAGATTGGAAGAATGTACAGTGTAACTTATTAATATGAAATCTAAATATTTCTAGGGTATTACCTACCCGTTAAAATATTCTTACCATTAACAGTTTGTACAAAAGAATTTTTGATTACAATCTTTATGAAAACATATATACATATATATTTTCTTCAGATATAATCGTTGATTTAATGAGTTAATATGATATTAATCTCATTTGATTTATCGTTTGAACTAGAACACATAATCTCTAAAACATTAGAAATTATATAATCATCACATAGAATGAAGATAATTGATGTAGAATGTTTCGTAGAACGATAATTATACTCGAGGTACAGAATGAGATGTTGAGGCATGTGGTGTTGAAACTTGGGTTGTTGGTGGTACTGGTGCTGTTACTGATGGTACTGTTGGTGCCGATGATGTTGCTGAAGCTGGTAAATTTTGCACCATATTCTCCAAATTGATTACACGAGCGCGAAGTTCGTTGACTTTTTCTATTATTCCAGGATGATTGTCGGTCAGAACGAGTGGATGAATAAGGTTTAGAATCTGAGTTATGATATAGTCGTGGTGAGATACTCTGAGAGAGAAATTGGTGTTTCGAACAGGTTCGTCGATAAGTGTTTCAGGTTCTTCGCCAAGAGGGCAATTTGGTTGGTGGAAAGGATCGCCTTCTTCGCGTCTCCATTGATTAAGTCGACTACGAACCTACAGATGAGTTGGAGATGGCTGATTGGTTGATTCATTTCATTTACACTACTTTCAGAGTTTAGGTGAATATCCATGTCAGAATAGCTGTTGGAATAACTATCGGAATAGCTATCGAAATCTGAGGGACTCGAACTGGTTGAGGGATTCATCACGTACGATCAGATGAAGTATTTTCGATACAAATAGATTATAGGATGTAGATTAGTACCCTGCAATACATAATTTACATATGCATGTATAATACTAAAATCCCATAAGTTAAGGAGGAATCTACGGAAGCTGTCAGGCAAAGGTAACAATAACAGATACGCTAAGATATGAATTTATCTCTACACTATCTATGCAATAGAGGTAGTAAGATGTGTCTAGACTATGAATGATAAGTAAGTGAATCACTAAGAATGATAAGTAGATAATTTTAGACACGAAATGATAAGCAAAACTTTTGACATGCTGACACGGTCGAAGTCCAGACCCACTAATGCATCTAAACAACTATCAGTTAGATACACTAATGCAAGACCTGGTTCGCTAAGACCACCGCTCTGATACCAACTAAAAGGACCCGTCCTAATCCATCAGGACGAATACATTACATTTGGTTACATTGCGAGGTACTTGACTTCTATATGATACATTTTACAAACAGTGCATTCGTTTTTAAAAGACAAACTTTCATTTCATCGAAAGTTGACGGCATGCATACCATTTCATAATATATCCAACTATAATTGACTTAATAATAATCTTGATAAACTTGACGACTCGAATGCAATATCTTTTGAAATATGTCATGAATGACTCCAAGTAATATCTCTAAAATGAGCAAATGCACAGCGGAAGATTTCTTTCATACCTGAGAATAAACATGCTTTCAAGTGTCAACCAAAAGGTTAGTAAGTTCATAGGTTTATCATAAAACAATAAAATTCATCATTTTGATAGACCACAAGATTTTAATCCTGCATGGTACAAATGGGCCCGAATCCTATACCCACATATAATGTACATGCGATATCTTTTAAATACAGTACACCTTTCTCGTGTACGAAATCATCTTTCATAAATCTTAGTAACCATACACATATCTTGTGCACAAAAATAACATATACATAACCTGTGTATAAAATCATTCTCTCGATACATAACATTCACTTTTCATTTCTTTCATAGCTTGGCTTGGTAACCAACCTTAACATATAATGCGCATAATAATATCCCCAAAATAGAACATCTCGTATGTATAATAATCATATAAACTTCGAAGTACTAAACACCACGCCCACTAGCCCTTCCGTCTAGTGAACATTCTGGGTGGGGGTGTTAAACCCGGTAGCTACCTTTAGGAATCGCGTCAATTAGGCGTGCACTAATTCTCAAAATTAGTGATGTTCCCTAATTCTTAGGTTACCAAGCAATAATAATTTGGGGAAAAATATTCATATCAATTTTGGCAATTATCACGTCCACATAATTCAATGGTGGCAATTATCACGTCCACATAATTCATTCGAGGAATGTTTTGCTTGTGTCTATCTCGTCAAACATTTATAAAAGCATTTCATGTATTCGCAGTTCAAAATGTATTTCAAAAGCATTTAATAAAGCAGTTATAAAAGTAGCGCATGTATTCTCAGTCCCAAAAATGTAAAGAGTAAAAGGGAATCAAATGAACTCACCTAATGTATTTTGTAGTAAAATACATATGACTATATTGAACAATGCAGGGTTGGCCTCAGATTCAGGAACCTATATCATTTGTATATATATTAATATATATAATTGAAATTGAACAGATATTTATATTATTATTAGTGATAATTTTTATATTTATAATTTATATATTTTATTATATATTCATCTTGTATATTTTAGATAAATAACTAGAAGTATCAATATATTTAGATTATAAATGTTAAATGTATTTTTATATAATTACTCTTTCGTTTGCAAAATACTAGTTATAATAGCACTAGATTAATTATAATGGTAATAATAACAATTTTCATACTACTACTAACAATAATGATAGTAATAATAATAGGTTTTATAAGAATATAGATTTAAAGTAATGATAATTTTAGTAATAGTTATATTAATTTTTAATAATAACAGTACTTGTTAATGATATTTCATATTAACGAGAATGCTAATATTAATAATAATTCTTACGTCAATACTAATAATACAAAATGAAACTAATACTTTTATTAATGAAAATAATAATAAATTATATTATTTTCATACTAATAATGATAATAATAATCATAATCATAATAATGAAAGTAATATTTATACTTAGTAATAAAATGAGAAAATTTTATTTTAAATGATAATGATGCTAGTATTATCAATAATAATTACAATAATCATAATAATAATAACAATTGATAAGCAATTCTTATACTAGTAATAATGGCAATAATAATACTTATAATGCAATTAACTATAACAATATTAATAATTTTAACAATAATAATAATATATTAATAATAGTAATAATAATAAGTAGATACTTAAATAAATAACTACCTCCATGAAATGATTTCTGTAAATAAAAATTTCCCGGTGCAGGCTTGAACCCCCGACCCCTCGCTCACCCGAACACACTCTGAACAATTGAACCATTTTAGTTTTTCTGATATAACCCACACCCCATAATATATATCCCGTGTAATTAGTCGATTCTATTTTCATCTTTTTCTTCAAATTCAAAACGCACAGATTATAACCCAATCAATCCTCAATTAACACATGATCTAAGACTTGTAATAGTATGTATAATTGAATCAAAAAACAACTTTTGTAGTAGTTATTGAACAGAAAACAAAAAAAATAAAAACATTACAAACCTGACGAACACCTTCATGAACTCAAGTTCTAATTTCAAATCTCAAGAACGTTTTAGATCTCGATTTATAAATGAAATTAATTCTAAATCCTTTCTGAAAACTTTATCAATCATCACTTTTACTTGAAACATGAGAACAATTTCAAATTTCTTCATAAACGATTAATTTGACTTTTGTTTTCATGACTTTGACTCAGAAAATTCGTCTTCGTTTCTAAGAATTGGAAGATACGGTTTTGAAGAAAGATTTACCAACTAATTCCTAACCTAACTGCGTTTTTACATTTTTAATTTTGTTTCGAATTTGAAGTTTAAAAAAAAAACCAAGAATAGAGAATATAAGATGGGTTCAGTTTTTCTTCTGGTTTTAATTTACGAATTCAGTAAATAGGGGAGTTTATACTTTAACTGAGTGATGCTGTATTAACAGTTGATCATTATTGTTTGCAAATGGCAATTGAAACCGACCCTTAACAAGATTTGTCGACAAAAATTATTCAATTTTGATGGAGAGTACAGAAAATAAATAAAATAAAAATAAAGAGAATCAGATAACGATTTACAGCTAATTCGTACTAGTTTTCCTATTTTGGATTTCTAATCAGTTTGTTTTTATCTGAATTATTACCTAATAATTATAAATATTAATAAATATATTTACTAATAATAATAAAGGAATTAATCATAATATTAATAAAACTCCATATCAAATAATAAAGTGTTATAGAAAATACTGATAATAGAAAATAATAATAATATTACTAATCAAAATAATACTAATAATAGAAATAGAAATAATAATAATGATATTAACATCACTAATACTAATATTAATGATAATAAATAATGGTAGTATAATAATAACTATAAAATAGTAATGATCATATTATTAATGTTAATAATGAAAATTTTGATTTTTAATGATAGTACTTTAATAATATTACTAATTTAATAACTATATTTTAACTTGTAATTAAATTTAACATGTTAATATTACACTTTATTAATTATGTAACTTTTAACATATCTTTTATATATTTTTTATATATTACAATATACATATAATATTAATATATATATATATATATATATATATATATATATATATATATATATATATATATATATATTCATTTTAATTATTTTATATCTTATTATATTTTATTATTTCCATTTATTATTATATGTATACTTACATTTATAATTACATATTTAATTACACACAAATGTTAGTGAATCGTCGGGAATAGTCAAAGGTCAAATGAATATATTAAACACAGTTTAAAGTTTTTAAGATTTCAACATTTCAGACTTTTCTTATCGTGTCAGAAACATATAAAGATCAAGTTTAAATTTGGTCAAAAATTTTCGGGTCGTCACATTATGGCCTTCTTCCATAAGGATTTTATGTGTGTAATACGAAGGACTTATGCCTTTAATGTCATGAATCTTCCATGCAATAGCTGGTTTATGAGCTTTTAGCACAGAAATGAGTCGAGATTTTTCATTTACTGTAAGAGAAGACGATATTATTACAGGTAATTCAGATTCACCATGTAAATAAACGTATTCCAAATGGTTTGGAAGTGGCTTTAACTCTAATATTGGTGGTTCTTCTATCGATGATTTGTATCGATATCTGTCTTCCTCTTTTAGCATTTGAAGTTCTTCTATTGTTGGTTCATAATTATTAGCCATAAGTGCGGCTAATATTTTAGCTTCATCAATTGATTCAGTTCCTTCTCCTAAAGAACATTCTCATGTTCCTTGTAATTCTGGAAATTCTTCTAATAATTCTGCATGTGAATCTATAGTTTGAATATAATAACATGTATCATCTGCAAATTGCGGTTGGTGCATGGCTCTATCAACAAAAAAGGTAACACTCTCGTCCTCTATACTTAGAGTCAGTTTCTTACTGAACACGTCTATTATTGCTTTAGCCGTGTTTAAGAATGGTCTTCCTAATATGAGAGGAACTCGAGAATCTTCTTCCATGTCCAGAATAACAAAATCTACTGGAAATACTAAAGTACCAACTTTAACTAGCATGTTCTCCATTATCCCTCTAGGATATTTTACTGATCGGTCTGCTAGTTGTATGCGTATTCGTGTTGGTTTCAATTCTTTAAGGTCTAGTTTAGCGTATAGTGAATATGGCATTAAATTTATACTAGCACCTAAGTCTGCCAATGCTTCTATTGAACTAAGACTTCCCAGAAAACATGGAATTGTGAAACTTCCTGGATCTGATAATTTTTCTGGTATCTTATTTAACAGCACTGCAGAACAATTAGCATTCATTGTAACAGCTGAGTGTTCTTCCATTTTCTTACTATTTATGATTAGATCTTTCAGGAATTTAGCATACCTAGGCATTCCTGAAATCACATCAATGAAAGGAAGATTTACATTTATTTGTTTAAACATATCCAAGAATTTGAATTGCTTGGCTTCAAGTATTTCTTTTCTCATTTTACTTAGGTAAGGAAGCGGTGGTTGGTATGGTTTAACATAAGGCTTTACCTTAACTGTGTTATCTTCATTAACCTTTTCGACTACCGGTTCTTTTTCCTTCTCTTATTCAGATTGTGGTTCTTGTGTAGTAGGAATAGAGTCATCAGAATTTACAGGAATTTCAGGTGGTTTAAGTGTAATACCACTTCGTGTGGTAATGGCTTTAACTGTTTTATTCTGGGGGTTATCATTTGTATCGCTAGGTAGACTTCCCGGTTTTCTTTCACCTATCAACCTTGCTAGGTTACTCACTTCTTGTTCCAGATTTTGAATAGAAGCTTGTTGATTTCTAAATGCTTGGGCATTTTGTTCATTCGTTTGTTTCTGAGATGTGAAAAATTGAGTTTGAGATTCAACTAACTTTGACATCATGTCTTCTAAATTTTGCTTTTTATCAACGGTTTGTGGTGGTTTAATTGGAAAAATAGGTCTTTGCTGGTGTAAGTATTATTAGATACTTGTTGATTGCTAGGACCTTGTTGGTTGTTGTATGGAACATTTCGGTTATAATTCTGATTGTAGTTTGGTCTTGGCAGTTGATAATTATTTTGATAATTATTTCCAGGCCTTTGGTTCATATATGAAACATTCTCTCTTTGTTCCATTGTTTGTTCCATACTGAGACAATCTTTTGTCAAATGTGGTCCTCCACACTGCTCACAACTAATGCGTATTGAGTGAATATCTTTAGTCATCTTTTCCATTCGCCTTTCGAAAGCATCTATCTTTGCAGAAATGGAATCAAAGTCATGGCTAGAATTGGCTCTAGCCGCTTTAGATGATCTAACGATGTCTTTTTCTTGATGTCACTCATGTGAGTGGGAAGCAGTGTTATCAATAATTTTGTAAGCTTCAGTTGCGGTTTTCTTCATAATGGAACCACCAGCTGCTATATCGATGTCTTTGCGTGTAGTGATGTAGCATCCTTGATAGAATATTTGTACTATTTGATAAGTGTCTAAACCATGTTGAGGACATCCTCTCAACAACTTTCCAAATCTTGTCCATGCCTCATATAGAGTTTCATTTGGCTTTTGTGTGAACGTAACTATTTCTCCTTGAAGTCTCACGGCTTTAGATGCCGGAAAGAATTATTTAAGAAAATTTTCAACTAAAACATCCCATGAATCAATCGCCCCTTCAGGTAACGATTCTAACCAATCTTTTGCTTCTCCCTTTAAAGTCCAGGGAAATATCATGAGATATATCTGTTCATCCTCCACTTCTCGGATTTTAAATAGAGTACAGATCCTATTAAAGGTACGAAGATGTTCATTTGGATCTTCCTTCGGCATACCACTAAATTGGCATTGATTAGTTACCATGTGTAGGATTTGTCCTTTGATTTCATAATCTAGCGCATTAAAATTAATGTCTAAACCACCTTGGCCAGTGCGTTTAGCCCTCATTCGGTCTTCCATACTTAGAGGTTCCAGATTTTCCATGATTAAATTGGTTGAATCTGAATCACTAGAGGATTCTGATTTAATGGTTTCTTCATCGACAATCTCTAGATGAGTGATTTGTGGTTCAGGAGGAATGATTAGTAGTTCAGGATCTCTGAATTGTCCTTCAATATCCTCCGGATTCTCAATTGTGAGGTCGGGTTTAAAAAATGGATTATCGAAAATTTGAATTGGAGTACTTGGTTGACTAGATGACGATTCTAAAGAAAAATCAACGGCGACAATATTGGCTAAATGTCTTGATCGAGTTACAGGTGGTGAACGTTTTGCTCGGTGCATTCACTGAATATCCTATTTGTTATAAAAGATAAAAATTATATAAGTTATCAAATTAATAGACTTTTCTGATTTTGCCTACGTTTCGAATAGCCAATAGATGCAGTAGGTAGCCAGGACCCTTTAAATCGGAAGCCCACAACTCGCCACTAACAAATCCAACTATTACTACGAACCAGAAAATTTTGGATGTCTATCAATTTAACCGCTTAAAATAATTTTTCGTCGAAATTTTGAAGAAAAAAAATCTATGTCCTAAAAACTAGAGCGTCGAGAAATAAGAAAGAAAAAGAATGCGTCGTAAAACGTCGAAAATAAAAGGTCGAAAAATAAGCGTCGAAAAATAAAAGTCAAAAAATAATAATAATAAAATGCAGCGTCGAAACTTAAAAGTCTAAAAACTAAAAATTAAAACTTATGTCTAAAGGTATAAAAGCTTAAAAGGAATTCTATATCCAAAACGGCAATAACTTAATCGGCACTAAAATTTATTGAACTAAAGTGATAAGCGACGTCGTAGAATTCTAAAGCGCCTAAATCTTAATCTAAAGAAAAAACACTTAAGGGATTTTACGGCAAAGTCTAAAAATCTAGAGCTACTATGACAAAATACTAAGTTTAAAACTAGTTACGAACGATAAAAATACAAATTACAAATTAAAAGATTAAAATATACAATTTATAAAAAGATATAAAAATGATAAAATGACTTATTTTTATAAAAATATTATTTTTATATTATTATTTAATAAAAGTATCAATTTTATATTTAATAAAACTAATTAAAACTGAAAAGTACAAAATAAATAAAACTAAAACCTAATTATATTAAATATAACCCTAATTAGGTTAATAATAATAATTATATTTAAACCCTAATTAGCATTAATTACGTACTAGGTTTTGGCCTGCCAGCTGACTTCATGCGGTCGCATGAAATTACCTCACTACAGCCATGCGATCGCATGGCATGCAGATTCAAATTTTATGCAGGCCGAAATATTGCAGGCTCAGATTGTTTTTATTTTTATTTTTTTTTTCTAATTTATTACAAAATATTTATATAAATTAAATTAAACTTATATTTTAAAAACTAAAATAGAAATAAAAATACTTTATAATTTTATATATTTTAAACAAACTCTTAAAAATATATATATTTTGTTTTTCTTTTTATATTTTTGTATTTTTAATATTTAAAATGTATTTTTTCAAAAAGAAATTAAAACTTAATAAAACCTTTTTTTATAGCGTTTCACTTTCGGAGTTTAAGAGTTGTTCCCCGACAGCGGCGTCAAAAATACTTGATGTTATGCGAGGTGCATACGAAATAGTTATATTTTTACTACAAAATACTATTAAATACGATACAATTTTACACAAGTTATTTATTTATTTATAGAGTGGATATACCTAAACCTTGCTACAACACTTATAGGCAGTGTACCTAATCGTACAGTAGTGTAGTTTTTAGTAAGTCCAGTTTTTAGTATATATATACTACTAAATATATATATATATATATATATGTATATATATATATATATATGTATATATATATATATATGTATGTATATATATATATATATATATATATATATGTATGTATATATATATATACATACATATGTATGTATGTATATATATATATATATATATATATATATATAAGTAGTATTATTATTATAATAAAAAGGGGGTTTTTACCGTTTAATGACCGGTTTGTCGATTTTATGTCTTAAGTCGCAATTAAAACCTAATGTAAAATATTAAATATAAATATAACTTAATTTAAAGCGTAAAGTAAATAACGATAATAAAAGTACGATAAATAAAAGTGCGATAATTAAAATGACGATAAATAAAATTGCGATAATTAAAAGTACGATAATTAAAAATGCGATAAGATATAAAATAAAGGAATTATGCTTATTTAAACTTCCGTGATCATGATGTTTGACGTGTTGATTTTAATTTATTACCATGGGTTAATTGTCCTTTATCCTGGATTATTCAATATGTCCATACGGTTTTTGTCCATAACAGTCCATCAGTCATAAATATAAAGTGCGAGTGTCCTCGTCAAATTATCCTTATACCCGAAGTCAAATATTCCAACTAATTGGGGACTTAAACTGTAATAAGGTTTTAATACATTGTTAATGATTACACCAGATTATCGACTGTGTGCAATCCAAGGTTTTAATACTTTATTATCAATTACACCAAGTGTCCTTGTATGTAATCCACCCCTATTTTAATGAGTCCATTGACTATTAATCCATTCCCGTGTCCGGTTCAATGAACGATTATTAGTACTTATAAATATCCCGCCCATCGTGTCCGATCGAGTGTATATGGTTATTTATAGATACGTCAAATTGTAAATCTCTATATTAAATTAACGAATTATCATTCAGTTAAACAAATATAAAGCCCATTAATAGTCCATAGTCCAATTTCTACAAGTGTCGGTCTTTTGTCCAAACCCCAATTATGGTACAAAGCCCAATTACCTCGTCTTTAATATTTAGCCCAACATCATGATTACTTCAGCTTAAATAAGCAAAATAATAACTTAGCTATGAGACATTAATTTAAAAAAGTTGAACATAACTTACGATGATTAATAATAGCGTAGCGTTACACGGACAGAATTTCGACTTACAAACTTACAACATTTGCTACCATAACCTTATTATTATTAATCTTAAATTAAAATAAAAAATATAAATATAAATATAATATATATATATATATATATATATATATATATATATATATATATATATATATATATATATATATATATATATATATATATTTGAGAGTGAGAAAGATTGAATTATATTCTGTGTACATCATTCGTCCGAAAAATGCTTCAATTTATAGATGTGTCCAGCTATATCCTGCCATGCGATCGCATGACTTTTACTCCTCCAGGCCATGCGATCGCATGGCCCCCTGGGACAACTCACATTCACTTGTTTGCTAGTTTGCCGACGGTTTTTAATATATAATATAATATATATATATAATTTTAAGAATTATTTATATATTATATTATATTCATGTTCATAGTTGACTTGTCATTTTAGCTCCGTTGCATCGCGCGTTGATAGCTGGTTCATGTCCCGGTTCCGGATTTTCAAACGTCCTTTCGTACGATTTAATATCTTGTACTTTGCGTTTCGCGGCCGTACTCTTGTAACTTTTAGACGTTTCTCATCAATAATTTGAACCACTTGGATTGTACTTTGCACTTTTTAGCTTTTTGGTCATTTGCTTATTCAAATCGTCGAATCTGTCTTTTGTGTTCACCTTTTATTATTTAAACGAATATCACTTGTAAATAGAACAATTGCAACTATTTTATTCGATACGGGTGCCGATAAGAGTTCGTGTCTAGTGAATTTTGCACCATATTCACTGAAAAGCCTCAACCCTTAGAAACTAAACGATTAGTAGAAGTAGCCAATGGAAAGATCATGAAATTCTATAAAATCTATAAGAACTGTAACCTAATCTTAGCCAACAAAGAATTTAAGATAGACCTTTTACCGGTCTAGCTAGGAAGTTTCGATGTCGTAGTTGGAATGGATTGGTTATGTCCATTACTTGCTGCAATCTTGTGTTTTGATAAGACCGTTAACATTACGTTGGGAAATGGAGAGACTCTAGTCATTCAAAGTGACAAGAGTGGTTCCAAGCTCAATATCATTTCTTGCATCAAGACCCGTAAATACCTTATGAAAGGTTATCCCGCGATATTAGCCCATGTTAAGATAGTCGAACTGAAGGAAAAGCTTATTGATGATGTGCTGGTGGTTAGAGATTATCTCGAGGTATTTCCAGTAGATCTCCCTGGTCTTCCACCTCCTCGACAAGTTGAATTCCAAATTGATTTAGCTCCCGGTGCTGCTCCTATTGCTAAAGCAACATACCGATTAGCACCTTCCGAAATGAAGGAATTATCCAACCAACTCTAAGAACTATTGGATAAAGGTTTCATTCGTCCAAGCTCATCCCCATGGGGAGCTCCTATTCTATTCGTTAAAAAGAAAGATGGTACGTTGAGGATGTGTATTGATTACCGTGAACTCAACAAGCTTACTATCAAGAACCGCTACCCATTACCGCGTATTAATGATCTATTTGACCAATTTCAAGGGTCGAGTGTTTATTCAAAGATTGATTTGAGGTTCGTGTATCACCAACTCAGAGTCAAGGAATCCGATATTTCTAAGACTGCTTTTCGTACTCGTTATGGGCACTATGAATTTTGTGTCATGCCTTTTGGCTTAGCTAATGCTCCTGCCGTGGTCATGGATCTTATGAACCGTGTCTGCAAATGATACCTCGATAAGTTCATCATTGTTTTCATCGATGACATTTTGATCTACTCCAAGAGTGAGAAAGAACATGAGCAACATCTGCGCATGATTCTTGAACTCTTACGAAAAGAACAACTTTATGCTAAGTTTTCAAAGTGCGAGTTTTGGCTCAAAACCATACAATTCTTCGAACATGTTGTTGATAGTAACGGAATACATGTCGATCCAGCTAAGATTACCGCTATTCAAAACGGGGAGATACCAAAGACTGCGAAGCATATTCGTCAATTTTTGGGACTTGCCAGTTATTATCGGAGATTCACAAAAGATTTTTCCCTTCTTGCTAAACCCCTTACAAAATAATCTCACAAAGGGAAAAAGTTTGAGTGGTCTGAAGAACAGGAATCTGCTTTCAAGATTCTGAAGGATAAATTGACCACAGCCCCGATTCTATCTTTACCGGAAGGTACTGACGATTTTGTTCTTTATTGCGATGCCTCAAAGTAAGGCTTTGGTTATGTTTTAATGTAACGTGAAAAGGTTATTGCCTATGCATCTAGACAGTTGAAGAAACATGAGAAGAACTATACCACACATGACCTTGAGTTAGGTGCCGTGGTATTTGCATTAAAGATATGGAGACATTATCTATATGGTACCAAGTTTACGGTGTACACTGACCATAAAAGTCTTCGACACATCTTTGATCAAAAACAGCTGAACATGAGGCAAAGCCGGTGGCTCGAGTTATTGAACAATTATCACTGTAAGCTGGAATATCATCCTGGCAAGGCGAATGTGGTTGCCGATGCCCTTAGTCGAAAAGATGGTGTTAGACGTGTTCGTGCTTTAAACCTGAAAATCAAATCGAATCTTATATCACGAATCTGTGAAGCTCAACTTGAAGCTATTAAACCGACACTTATCAAAGGTGAAGGACCTATCGGTTTCGAGAACCAACTCCAAGTGAAATCTAATGGTACACGGTACTTTGGTAACAGAATTTGGGTTCCTCGCTTCGGTAATCTCCATGATCTAGTCTTTGACGAAGCTCATAAGACTAAGTACTCTATTCATCCCGGTTCCAGTAAAATGTATCACGATGTGAAGGAATTCTACTAATCCCCTAACATGAAAGCCGACATTGTTACTTATGTTAGTAAGTGTCTCACTTGTTTGAAAGTCAAGGCTGAACATTAAAAGCCTTCTGGTCTGTTGACACAACCCGATATCCCGTAGTGGTAGTGGGAATGTATCTCCATGGATTTCGTTACTAAGTTGGCAAAGAATTCAAACGGTAACGATACTATTTTGGTCAAAGTTGATCGTCTTACTAAATCTGCACATTTATTACCGATCAAGGAAACCGACAAGATGGAGAAATTATCACAACTCTATATTAAAGAAATTGTCTCACGTCATGGAGTTCCTATCTCGATTATTTCTGATCGCGACGGTCGATTCGTTTCTAGATTCTGGAAAACTTTGCAATCTGCTCTTGGAACTCAACTCGACATGAGTACAGCCTATCATCCAAAAACTGATGGTCAAAGTGAATGAACTATTCAAACCATGGAAGATATGCTACGTGCTTGTGCAATCAATTTCGGCAAAGGATGGGATAGACATCTACCTTTAGCTGAATTTTCCTACAACAACAGTTATCACTCTAGCATTAAAGCTGCACTTTTTGAAGTCTTATACGGATGAAAATGTAGATCCCCATTGTGCTGGGATGAATTAGAGGACAGACATTTAACTGGTCGTGAAATTATTCATGAAACTACCGAAAAGATCGTCCAGATTAAGCAACGATTAGAAACTACCCGCAGACGACAAAAGAGCTATGCCGATAAGAAGCGGAAGGATATATAATTCCAAGTTAGAGATAAAGTCATGTTGAAAGTATCCCCTTGGAAAGGTGTTGTCCGCATCGGTAAACGAAGTAAACTCAGTCCACGATATGTTGGACCTTTCACAATCAATCAGAGAGTCAGTCCCGTGGTGTACCGATTAGAACTACCAACTGAACTTAGCCAAGTACATGATGTGTCTAATAACCCGTCCTAATCCATCTGGACGAAGTCCATATCGATTATAAATGATTCACAATAGTTGGTTACATCGTGAGGTACTTGACCTCTATATGATCGAAAGTTGACGTTTTTAAAATACAAAACTTTCATTACATCGAAAGTTGACGGCATGCATACCATTTCATAATATATCCAACTATAATTGACTTATTAATAATCTTGATGAACTTGACGACTCGAATGCAACGTCTTTTGAAATATGTCATGAATGACTCTAAGTAATATCTCTAAAATGAGCAAATGCACAACGGAAGATTTCTTTCATACCTGAGAATAAACATGCTTTCAAGTGTGAACCAAAAGGTTGGCGAGTTCATAGGTTTATCATAAAACAAAAAAATTCATCATTTTGATAGACCACAAGATTTAAATACTGCATGGTACAAATTGGCTCGAATCCTATACCCACCTGTAATGTACATGCGATATCTTTTAAATAAAGTACACCTTTCTCGTGTACGAAATCATCTTTCATAAATCTTAGTACCGTACACATATCTCGTGCCCAAAAATAACATACATATAACCTGTGTATAAAATCATTCTCTCGATACATAACATTCACTTTGCTTTCATAGCTTGGCTTGGTAACCGACCTTAACATATCATGCGCATAATTATATCCCCAAAACAGAACATCTCGTCTATATAACAATCATATAAACTTTGAAGTACTAAACACCACACCCACTAGCCCTTCCGTCTAGTGAACATTCAGGGTGGGGGTGTTAAACCTGGTAGCTACCTTTAGAATTCGCGTGAATTAAGGCGATACCCGATTCTAATTCTTAGGTTACCAAGCAATAATAATCAGGGGAAAATATTCACAACAATTAGTGGCAATTATCACGTCCAACTAATTCAATAATAATCCATAGAATTTCTGTCTGGATAATAATTCATTTGAGGAATGTTTTGCTTGTGTCTATCTCGTCAAACATTTATAAAAGTATTTCACGTATTCGCAGTTCAAAAATGTATTTCAAAAGCATTTAATAAAACAGTTGTAAAAACATCTCATGTATTCTCAGTGCCAAAAATGTAAAGAGTAAAAGGGAATCAAATGAACTCACCTATTGTATTTCGTAGTAAAAATACATATAACGTCATTGAACAAGTGTAAGGTTGGCCTCGGATTCAGGAACCTATATCATTTGTGTATTCATTAATACATATATAATCGTAATCGAATATATATATATATTATTAGTGAATTAATTGTTATTTTAACTATATTTTTCATTAATAATCTAATAAATTACATTTATTAATATTTATTACAAAATAATAATATAGTTATGTTACACGTAGTAAATATGGATTTTATATAACTAATAGTTGTTTGGTAAAATAATGTTGATAATAATAATTAAAAAGTTGTTTCATCCTATAATAATATTAATCATAGTTATAAAATGATAATTTTTATAAATGTGATACTTTTAATAATAATGAATACTAATAATAATAATAATAACTATAAAAATAATGATTTTATTAATAATAATAATACTACTATTTATACTAATAACTATAATGATAATAATGCTAATAATAAGGTTAACGATAATAATCAAAATAACAACTTTAATCATAATTATATATTTTCTTATACTTATAATTTTTATCATTATCTTTTAAATCATAATACTGATAATTTCCTAATCATCTTATTTAGTATCTTTCCTTTTATCATCTCTTATATCCTAATTATAATTATATTTATAAGCAAAATAATAATATCAATAATCAATAATGGTAATGATAATAATAATAATAATAATAATAATAATAATAATAATAATAATAATAATAATAATAATAATAATAATAATAATAATAATAATAATAATAATAATAATAATAATAATAATAATAATAATAATAATAAATGTGACTACCTTCAAGATCAAGCTTTTGAAAAATATAAATGTCTTAGCATAAGCTCGAACCTAAGACCTCTCGCTTAACCACAAACACACCCAACCATTCAACCAATTTCGTTTTTCTGAAATAATACTAAACCCAAATATTTATGACCCGTTTTTGTTTATAGTCCAATATCATTTTAACTATAGCTTGGCCCAACAAAAAAATGATAGACTTCGGCCTACACTGTATCAAAGGCCCAGGGCAGCCAGATCATCACGACAAAGGAACACGGCCCAAAAAAAAAATCTATATCGGCCCAGTTAAACATTAGGATCATAACAACCCAAGTTAATTGCTTTAAACAATTAAAAGATCTCTATTATTAATAAAAAAAATGAATAGGGCTGTAGTCTTGCAAGTGGTTTTGCAAGTTGAGGAAAAATAATTATTTAAACGGTATCATCATTTTGTTCGTTGTTTAACCACCACTTGTTAGTCACCTATCAAAGTCCTTCTTTTTCGTTAGACAGCAACAGGAAGACAGAAAAATTATATGGTGTTTTTGGGTGGATCTTTATGACGGGTTGCAATAGAAACGTAATCATAGCTGCAACATTATTCGTGGACTCTTGTCAAGCAAGATGATTTGATGGGTTTCGTTTTAAGGATAGAGAGTGATAGAGAGAGCTGATGAGAGGGAGAGAGGTAGAGAGAGAAAGTGGTGACGGTTATGGTGGTTGGGTGGTGATTGTGAATGTTTGACTGGTGGCTAACCGGTGTCTGGTTGATGGTGTTAGTAGGATGGGTTTCTCGGTGGTGCAGGAAACAAAAGACAACAAGCACCAAAGGTGGTTTGTGATGAATATGGTGATCGATGGTGGTGATTTACAAATCAAGAAAACAGTTAGTAAGCGCTAGCGTGTAAGGGTGCTGGAATACGAGTATTAGTTGGGTTGCAGTATTCGAATAATAGAGAAACAAAAAGAGGAGATGGAGAGCGATTTAGAGTGGTGATTCATGAGTTTTATAGGGTGGCAAGGGTGACGGTATTGGTAGATTTTGGTGATGATCTGATCATGATGAGACCATGGTGGCGATCCGGTGACATCTAGGGTGGTGGTTGATTGGTGAAGATGAAGTGGTGTGTGGTGTCGATGGATGGGGTGTGTAGGTGATAGAGATTATTGTATATTGATAAAGAAGAAGACTTCACAAGTATGATTAAATAAGATAGAGTTGTTGGATTGATTTCAAACACAGTACATATAATAAATAATATAATAATATATCACTATAATAAACGTGTAATTTGAGTTTAACTCTGCTGACACTTATTCCGGGTAACGAATCGTGTCCATTCTAAACAGTTAACGTATAAAAGTGTTCCTAAAAATCCTAAATTTTTAGATTAAATATCTTTTATTATTTCACTCATTACCTGTTTGAAACCTGATGAAAAAGGTTCGAAAATTATTTATTTTCTCTTCCAAATTATATGTACGGAGTACGGATATTTAAACTTAAAAAGGTAAAAATATTTTTATCAAACCTAAAATCTTCGTAATCAAATTACTGTTCAACTTTTATTTTAAATCTTCTTAAACTTGTACTAGATCTATATTAAAACTAACGAAACATTAACCGAGTGTTACTGACGTTTATTAATTAGGCTCGAAACCACTTATTTTTAATATATTCTCTTTCTATTTATAAACATTTTTAAATAGAAAGTTTAATTACTAAAATAAATATATTATATATTATTAAACAATTAGATTTAATATAATTTTACAAGAAATTTTTATATACATATATATTTATATATATATATATATATATATATATTTAATAATAGTTTTCATTATATCGCATATTATTTTCCATACATATTTCTAAAATTTAATCATATAATATTTCAAATATTATATCAAATTATTATATAATATATATGTATCTATTTACAAATAGTTGTTCGTGAATCGTCGAGAACAGTCGAAGGGTAATTGAATATATGAAATAGTTCAAAAATTTTGAGACTCAACATTACAGACTTTGCTTATCGTGTCGAATTCATATAAAGATTAATTTTAAATTTGGTCGGAAATTTACGGGTCGTCACAGTACCTACCCGTTAAAGAAATTTCGTTTCGAAATTTGATTGGGATGGTCATGGCTGACAATAAGTATGTTTTCGTGACTCATATGAGTTGGAATTTAGAGTTTTATCATCATTGAGTAATATAGATAAAATCATTTGATTTTGTGAAGAGTATGAGTGAATCTGTCACAAAAGAGTGAAATAAGAAAGGTAAAGTTTCGTCATATCTTTTGACGTAGTCACAATGGATTTCCGGAATTTAAGGAATTTAGAGAAAATCTTTGTAATAAGATTCGATTCTTCGATAATTAAAGAAATTAAAATTTTCTTTTCTTAAATGCAATAATATGTGTCGATTGTTCGGTCTAACTTTCCAAATTACCAGAAGTCACGAGAAAAGATAGAACTATCAGGAAGATACATTCTTGATATGGTTAGAGATTAGATAGAATGTAAGAGTCATGTAATATGGCACATGATGACGGTATAGTCTGTGAATCATCACGTTTCATTAGAAACTCAGCATGACTTACTGTAATATAATCACGTTGATCAAGTGTTATTATATTATACTAACTCATGCTTCAGTTCCCAACACTTCTACAAAAACATTCATAATTTAAACTCGAATGTTTACAGAATATAGAAACTATACTGTTTCCTTTATGATGTAATACTGATAACGCGAGAAAATAGATGATTTCGGATAAGAATATTTATGAAGATATCTTCAGAAATATTGAGGATATTAATATTGAAAGATACGCTAATATCTTAGAATTTTAGAATCAAATTGTGATGAAGAAATTCATTCACGATGATTTAGAGCGATTAAGGAGCAAGGTATTCGCTAAAGATTTCATCAGAAACAGAATCATCAGGATTCTTTATGTACAAGTTTAGTCCTTGTGATTTGTTCAGAGTTTCAGAATGAGAGATCATAATTCTAACAGATAAATGTTATATGTATATATAACTTTTGATGTAGAAACGCTGCGAGATTCAAAATACTGATTGCTGATTTTCCGATACTTGGTATGGCAATTCTTGTTACAAAATGCCGATGAGTTCAAGATAAGACTTCAATAGATAAATATAGTGTTTTGTCAAAGAGATTTAAGCCAAGGAGCAACGAGGTAGCTGGTACGTCTGCTGGTAATATGATGGAATATAAAAAGTTCCCCGGTAACAATAAAAGAGCACACATATATATATCAAGGTTATAATAAGGTTGTTTCAAATGAAAAATCGAAGCTGACTTGTTGGAGCTGTGACAAAATTGGCTAATTTGGAAAGAGATTGCAAAGTTATTTTCGGTAATAATAACGCTAAAAGAATTAGCACAGCTACGCGTTAAACGTTTACTCAGTTTTCGAGAGTTTTTAGATGCATAACTATATGCATCGTTCTTTTCTTACGTAGATGAAGTGCGGTTGGTTCATCCTCTCGATTGAGGTGTTTTCAAGAATTATGAAAGGTTTGAACGCTCCGTAGATGAAGTGCGGTTGGTTCATCCTCTCGATTGAGGTGTTTTCATGAATTATGAAAGGTTTGAAAGCAGATTGTAACCGTCAAAATACTAATGAGGTTTAAGATGAAATCAAGTGGCAAACTTGAAGAAATGTTTAGCTTCATATGTTATAATCAATATTTTAATTCATTTTAATTGTCCAATGTTATTAGTCCACAGTCGATAGTCCACAGTTAACAGTCCAATAATTCATATATAGTTTAATTTATAATATTCGAATTAATTAATACGTATCGTGACCCGTGTACATGTCTCAGACTCGATCACAACTCAAAGTATATATATTATTGTAGAATCAACCTCAACCCTGTATAGCTAACTCCAGCATTACTGCATATAGAGTGTCTATGGTTATTCCAAATAATATATATAGATGCGTCGATATGATATGTCAAAACCTTGTATACGTGTCCCGATATTTAAAGTGCGTAAAATAAATAACAGAAATTAAATGACAATAAATAAAGTGTGTAAAGTAAATAACAGAAATTAAATGACAATAAATAAAATTGCGAGAATATAAATGGCGATAAATAAATTACGATAAATAAAATGTAACCAGCTAGCTAGGAACGGTTAGCTAGGATTTCGTTAGCGTGGATTCTTAACAAAATTTCTCATAGTTAATTTGTTTGTTTCTAACAACTTTTATTTTGTCCAACGTTTTCTTCATTATGCCACTTGTTGGATTCTGATAGGTCAAAATACAAATATGAAATTGAATGAAAATGGTTATTCTGCGGTGAACGGATACGTATATCTGTGGATGTAAGTAGGATAGTAAATGACTGTTGAATCAAATTCGAAGAATGTACAGTGTAACTTATTAATGTGAAATCTTAATATTCCTCGGGTATTACCTACCCGTTAAAATATTTTCACCGTTAACAGTTTGTACAAAGAATTTCTAGTTACAATTCTTATGAAAATATATATATATATATATATTTTCTTCAGATGTAATCATGGATTTAATGAGTTAATATGATATTAAACTCATTTGATTTTCGACTGGAACTAGAATACATAATCTCTAAAACATTAGAGATTGCATAATCAATATGAAGAGCGAAGATAAATGATGTAGAACAATTCGTGGAATGATGATTATGCTCGGGGTACAGATTGTGATGTTGAGGAGTGTGTTGTTGATGGTACGGGTGCTGTTACTGGAGCTGATAGATTTTGCAAAATGTTTTCCAAATTGATTACTCGAGTGCGAAGCTCATTGACTTCATCCATTACTCCATGATGATTGTCGGTCGGAACGAGCGGATGAATAAGGCTTAGAATTTTATATAAAATATAATCGTGGCGAGATACTCTAGAAATGAGTGTGAAAATGTTGTTTCGAATGAGTTCGCCGGTAAGTGCTTCAGGTTCTTCGCCAAGAGATGAATTTGATTGATGGAAGGGATCGCCTTCTTCGTGTCTCCAATGATTAAGTAGGTTACGAACCCATCAGATGAATTGGAGATGGTTGATTGGTTGATTTATTATGGTGACGCTGCTTTCGAAGTTAGGTGAACATACTTGTCGGAATAGTTGTCGGGTTCCGAAGAACTTGAACTAGTGGCGATTTCCATTACGTACGATTGAGTAAAGGGTTTTTCGGTATGAAATGATTTTCGGCTATCAGATGGTATTCTAATTACATAGAATATCTATATATATAGAACAAAAGATTTCATGGAATACGGAGGAATTTACGGAATATGTCAGGCAAAGTTTACAGTAACAGATACGCTAAGATATGAATTTTTGTCTATACACTATTCATGCAATTAATGCTGTAAGATATTTCTAGACTAAGAATGATAAGCAAATGTAAGACCTGGATTCTGATTCTGCCCAGTTGTGCGCCGCGCGGGGTTATGGCGTGCTGCGCCATATGTCGCTGGCAGACCCCTTTGGCTATTTTAGAGTTTTTAAAAAGGCATTTTGGTCTTTTCGCATTTGAGCCAGATTTGGGGACTTAACCTCATCCACCCATTTCATTTATTCATTTCTTTTTCTTTTTCTTTTCATATTTCTCTCAAGAACTCAAACACCCATTTGATTCAAAGGGATTTTTGGAAAGGAAGAAGCGGGTTTTGATCTTTGGCGTAGTAGACAAGTTTGTTCTCCTCGTTCTTAGCTACGTGGTGATACTAGTGGTAAGCTCTAACTTCGAATTTCATTTTTGTGTTCATCATTCAAATTTGGGGCTTTTGATTGTATGATTCAAAGATGGAACCCATTTAGTTGTTAATTGAAGATTAACACCAAGATTCGGGTTTATAGGTGTTAAAAGGCGGGTTTTGGGTTGGTTAATGATTTAAACATTCTTAAGACTTGATAATGGTGTATAATCACTAGTATTAGTGATTATTGTTGTATTGGAGACCTTTAGGGTTCTTGTGGTTGACTAATTTTGACTAGAGTCAAAGTTAGGGTTTGTTGATGATTATGATCCGAATGTCGATTCGATGAGGTTTATAAACTTAAAATGGATTAAGTTGAAGTATAAAACCGAGTTAAATATGTTTTGGTATCAAAACTTGTAATTGGTGAGATTTTGACTTTATGGGTCAAAATTAGGGTTTATGGGCGATTTTGAGAACGATAAGTGTTTAACACTTGTGTTCGGATTTACTTGGCATATTAGGACCATTTTCACTTACGTTAGTGAATGTTGGTTAGTTTGGGCACGGTTTGTGCTTGAAAGTGCATTTGGGTCGAAATTGCACTAAGTGTCGAATTGGGTTGGTTTGTTAATTCATCCTAATTGTGTTGTGGTATTTATGACAATGGAATAGGTACATCCCTTCAGCGAGTTGCAGATTATTCGGAAGCGTTCATCGAGGCAACAAGGTGAGTGTTAATATCCTATGTGCATATGTATGTGTAGGATGGGTGCGGGTCGAGTGAAGTGGTTCTCGGTTATAGAACTCAATTCACATATAGGTGGATTTGATGGACTTGTGTATAGGCCCAATTAGCACGGATGTGCGTTTTGGTTGACCACCTTTGGCGAGGTGCACGTTTTGTGTGTACATTATCACACGTGGTTGTGATTTGGATAACCCCAATGGCGAAGGGTTGATATTGAATTGTGATGTGTTTAATTTTATGAATGGATATGTGTTGTCCAAGTTAGTGATATATGTGTTATACGCTGACGGCTTTATTAATGGATATGTGTTGTCCAAGTTAGTGATATATGTGTTGTACGCTGACGGCTTTATGAATGGATATGTGATGTCCAAGTTAGTGATATATGTGTTGTACACTGACGGTTTTATGAATGGATATGTGTTGTCTAAGTTAGTGATATATGTTTTGTACGCTAACGGTTTTATGAATTGATATGCGTTGTCCAAGTTAGTGATATATGCGTTGTACGCTAACGGTTTCATGAACGGATATGTGTTGTCCAAGGGTTAGTGATATATGTGTTGTACACTAACGGTTGTTACGAACACCGATGGGAAATTCGAGTACCATTCCTTTGTGCGATTGGTTAAGTTTGGGCGGTTTTACGCTCTGTTATATATATATATATATATATATATATATATATATATATATATATATATATATATATATATATATATATATTAATGTATTGTTGTGATGTAACTAACCCTCCGGGTGTAGCTTATTTGGCGTTGTTCACATCGTCGTTGGTGACTAACTTTATGGTTGTGTTTCTAGCTTGTTGCTTAGTGAATATATGGTATACTTAGCTTAGCTTGCCTTTATGCTTGGATGCTCCGGTATGCGGTATTTGATTATTTGTGTGGTGTGTCCATTTTATGCATATATATATGTAGTATATTCTCACTCACTAAACGTTAGCTTACCCTCTCGTTGTTTACATTTTATAGATTTGCTTGGATGCAGTGGCTCGGGTAAGCGTGGGAACTAGTGGCTCGCGTAGTCGCTTTAGAAGGCTTGCTTTTGGATTAATTAGGATTGGGTAGCGTATCCCCAATCGCCATGCTCGGCTCTTATTTTGTGTTTAAAATTGTGGGGTCGAACTTGTATTTTGTACTTAAAGGGGTAATTTGGGTCGATGTGGGCCCCGTCTCGTAAAACTTATTTTATTAATGGAACGTGTTAGTTTTTCATATATTAATATGTTGTGAAAAGCGTTTTGTCTAAATACGTCGGGAAGTGGTCAATCTTTCTTGTATTTTTGACTTTCGGGGGCAGCGGGCTGTCCAGGTCATTCTGCGCGTCGCGCAAATTCCTGGCGCGCCGCGCCACCAGCTGAACAAGAAATTTTTTTTATTATTATTTGATATTTCCGAGTGATCGTAGTTTATCGGGTTGTGTTGTTACATCAAATGATTCCCTATGAATGATAAGCAGGAAATTTTTGACACGAAATGATAAGCAAAACTTTTGACATGCAGACACGGTCGAAGTCCAGACTCACTAATGCATCTAAATAACTATCAGTTAGACACACTAATGTAAGACCTGGTTCGCTAAGACCACCACTCTGATACCAACTCTAATAACCCGTCCTAATCCATCTAGACGAAGTCCATATCGATTATAAATGATTCACAATAGTTGGTTACATCGCGAGGTACTTGACCTCTATATGATACATTTTACAAACATTGCATTCGTTTTTAAAAGACAAATTTTCATTACATCGAAATTTAACGGCATGCATACCATTTCATAATATATCCAACTATAATTGACTTATTAATAATCTTGATGAACTTGACGACTCGAATGCAACGTCTTTTGAAATATGTCATGAATGACTCCAAGTAATATCTCTAAAATGAACAAATGCACAGCGAAAGATTTCTTTCATACCTGAGAATAAACATGCTTTCAAGTGTCAACCAAAAGGTTGGTGAGTTCATAGGTTTATCATAAAACAATAAAATTCATCATTTTAATAGACCACAAGATTTAAATCCTGCATGGTACAAATGGGCCCGAATCCTATACCCACCAGTAATATACATGCGATATCTTTTAAATAAAGTACACCTTTCTCGTGTACGAAATCATCTTTCATAAATCTTAGTACCGTACAAATATCTCGTGCACAAAAATAATATACACATAACCTGTGTATAAAATCATTCTCTCGATACATAACATTCACTTTGTTTTCATAGCTTGGCTTGGTAACCGACCTTAACATATAATGTGCATAATAATATCCCCAAAACAGAACATCTCGTCTGTATAATAATCATATAAACTTCAACGTACTGAACACCACGCCCACTAGCCCTTTCGTCTAGTGAACATTCTGGGTGGGGGTGTTAAACCCGGTAGCTACCTTTAGGATTCGCGTGAATTAGGGCCATACGCGATTCTAATTCTTAGGTTACCAAGCAATAATAATCAGGGGAAAATATTCGCAATAATTAGTGGCAATTATCACGTCCAACTAATTCAATAATAATCCACAGAACTTCTGTCTGCATAATAATTCATTCGAGGAATGTTTTTCTTGTGTCTATCTCGTCAAACATTTATAAAAGTATTTCATGTATTCGCAGTTCAAAAATGTATTTCAAAAGCATTTAATAAAACAGTTGTAAAAACAGCGCATGTATTCTTAGTTCCAATAATGTAAATAGTAAAAGGAAATCAAATGAACTCACCTATTGTATTTCGTAGTAAAAATACATATAACATCATTGAACAAGTGTAAGGTTGGCCTCGGATTCACGAACCTATATCATTTGTGTATTCATTAATACATATATAATCGTAATTGAATATATATATATATATATATATATATATATATATATATATATATATATATATATATTATTAGTGAATTAATTGTTATTTTAACTATGTTTTTCATTAATAATCTAATAAATTACATTTAATAATATTTATTACAAAAATAATAATATAGTTATGTTACACGTAGTAAATATGTATTTTATATAACTAATAGTTCTTTGGTAAAATAATGTTGATAATAATAATTAAAAAGTTGTTTCATCCTATAATAATATTAATCATAGTTATAAAATGATAATTTTTATAAAAGTGATACTTTTAATAATAATGAATACTAATAATAATAATAACTATAAAAATAATGAATTTAATTTATTAATAATAATAATAATACTATTTATACTAATAACTATAATGATAATAATGCTAATAATAAGGTTAACGATAATAATCAAAATAACAACTTTAATCATAATTATATATTTTCTTATACTTATAATTTTTATCATTATCTTTTAAATCATAATACTGATAATTTCCTAATCATCTTATTTAGTATCTTTCCATTTATCACCTCTTATATCCTAATTATAATTATATTTATAAGAAAAATAATAATATCAATAATAAATAATGGTAATAATAATAATAATAATAATAAATGTGACTACCTTCAAGATTAAGCTTTTGAAAAATATAAATGTCTCAGCAAAAGCTCGAACCCAAGACTTTTCGCTTAACCACAAACACACCCAACCATTCAACCAATTTCATTTTTCTGAAATAATACCAAACCCAAATATTTATGACCCGTTTTCGTTTCTAGTCCAATATCTTTTTAACTATAGCTTGGCCCAATAGAAAAATGATAGACTTCGGCCTACACTGTATCAAAGGCCCAGGGCAGCCAGATCATCAAAACAAAGGAACACGGTCCAACAAAAAAATCTATATCGGCCTAGTTAAACATTAGGATCATAACAGCCCAAGTTAATTGCTTTAAACAATTAAAAGATCTCGGTTATTAAAAAATAAAAAAACGAATAGGGCTGTAGTCTTGCAAGTGGTTTTGCAAGTTGAGGAAAAATAATTATTTAAATAGTATCATCATTTTGTTCGTTGTTTAACCACCACTTGTTAGTGACCTATCAAAGTTCTTCTTTTTTGTTACACAGCAACAGGAAGACAGAAAAATTATATGGTGTTTTTGGGTGGATCTTGATGACGGGTTACAACAGAAACGTAATCATAGCTGCAGCATTATTTGTGGATTCTTGTCGAGCAAGATGATTTGATGGGTTTCGTTTTTAGGATAGAGAGTGATAGAGAGAACTGATGAGAGGGAGAGAGGTAGAGAGAGAAAGTGGTGACGGTTATGGTGGTTGGGTGGTGATCGTGAATGTTCGACTGGTGGCTAACCGGTGTCAGGTTGATGGTGTTAGTAGGATGGGTTTCTCGGTGAGGCAGGAAACAAAACAACAAGCACCAAAGGTGGTTTGTGATGAATATGGTGATCGACGGTGGTGATTTACAAATCAAGAAACAGTTAATAAGTGCTAGCGTGTAAGGGTGCTGGAATACGAGTGTTAGTTGGGTTGCAGTATTCGAATAATAGAGAAACAAAAAGAGGAGATGGAGAGCGATTTAGAGTGATGATTCATGAGGGTTGTAGGGTGGCAAGGGTGACAGTATTGGGAGATTTTGGTGATGATATGATCATGATGAGACCATGGTGGCGATCCGGTGACATCTAGGGTGGTGGTCGATTGGTAAAGATGAAGTGGTGTGTGGTGTCGATGGATGGGGTGTGTAGGTGATAGAGATTATGGTATATTGATAAAGAAAAAGACTTCACAAGTATGATTAAATAAGATAGAGTTGTTGGATTGATTTCAAACACAGTACATATAATAAATAATATAATAATATATCATTATAATAAACGTGTAATTTGAGTTTAACTCTGCCGACACTCATTACCTGTTTGAAACCTGATGAAAAAGGTTCAAAAATTATTTATTTTCTGTTTCGATTTATATATACGGAGTACGAATATTTAAACTTAAAAAGGTAATTTTTTTTTTATCAAACCTAAAATCTTCGTAATCAAATTACTGTTCAACTTTTATTTTAAATCTTCTAAAACTTGTACTAGATCTATATTAAAACTAACGAAACGTTAACCGAGTGTTACTGACGTTTATTAATTAGGCTCGAAACCACTTATTTTTAATATATTCTCTTTCTATGTAAAAACATTTTTAAATAGCAAGTTTAATTACTAAAATAAATATATTATATATTATTAAACAATAAGATTTAATATAATTTTACAAGAAATTTATATATATATATATATATATATATATATATATATATATATATATATATATATATATATATATATATATATATATATATATATAATAATAATAATAATAATAATAGTTTTCATTATATCGCACATTATTTTACATACATATTTCTAAAATTTAATCATATAATATTTCAAATATTATATCAAATTATTATATAATATATATGTATCTATTTACAAATAGTTGTTCGTGAATCGTCGAGAACAGTCAAAGGGTAATTGAATATATGAAATAGTTCAAAAATTTTGTGACTCAATATTACAGACTTGCTTATCGTGTCGAATTCATATAAAGATTAAGTTTAAATTTGGTCGGAAATTTACGGGTCGTCACAATGTGTTTCATGTCTCGAATCTTAAAAGGTGTCTTGCTGATGACACACTTGTTATTCCTTTGGATGATATCCGCATTGATGAGCAAATGCTCTTCGTTGAAGAACATATAGAAATCATGGAAGGAGAGGTCAAACAAACGCGTAAAAGCAACATACCTATCATTAAAGTCCGTTGGAATTCGCGTAGAGGCCCCGAATATACATGGGAACGCAAAGACCAAATGATACGGAAATATCCCCATCTCTTCTCAAACACTAATGCATCCGAGAAGTCTACCTAAAACTTCAGGACGAAGTTTCTAATAATGGGGAGGTAGTATAACGACCCTCATTTTTCCATTCTATATTTTTCTAATATTAAATGCCCAAACAATATAATTAAAACTTAATGATTAACCTTTTATCAACAATTGTAAAGTATAAAAAGTTATAAAACATATTAATTAACTTTGTGTAATAATTGACAAGTTAATAAAAGATGGAAATGATAAACTTATTAACTTCCATGAACAAAATGTAATAAACTAAAACTTAATGTATGTAACTAATTAATCTTAAACAAGTTTGGAATCATTTAAACTAATCTAAAGTACAAGGTTTAAAACGAAAAAGTTCCAAACCCATCCTTTGATTTGCCCTAGCAGAATTTTACAAAAAAAAGGGATGAAATGACCCTTTTGCCCTCCCATTTTCGGCCACCATAACCACCACCATAAGCCCTAACTCGTTCCCTAAGTACTCCTAACTAAACCCTAATTCTAGATTTTTCTAACCTCACCTATAAATAGAGGCCTAGGCTAATGCTTTTCTTGTACCAAAACATTCTCATAAATCCTCTCTCAAAATCACAATCTCTCCCTCTCCTCTCTTGGGATTTTCGGCCAAGAACACCACCACCACTTTCAAGTGATATTCATCGTGTTCTTCGTGTTCATCAAGATCTTCAAGGTGTTCTTGAATTTTTGGAGTGCTTTGATCTTCATCTTCAAGTGTTCTTCTTTTCCTATTGTTAATCTTCATCATACATTATCAAGGTAATACCCTAGATCCAAATGTTTTAAATTCTATCTTTCAATTCATGTTTATATTCATAATAATATTCATGCATAATCTTAACATTCATATTTTTCATGTAAAAAAAATATAAATATGCATATACATACATACATTAAAATTTCGGGACGAAATTTATTTAACGGGTAGGTACTGTAACGACCCGGATTTTTTCGATCATTTTATACTTCTGAGATTAATATTTACATAAATTAAACCATACCAACATGATAAGCAATCCAAATTGTTGAGACTTGTGTTTTTGAAAAGGGTTTTACACAATGTTTGACAGTCCAATATGACCGATGATATCACGAACTATATAACATACGATAATTATACGTTTGTGTATATATATGTATTTATATATATTTAACATGATCTAAGTATGGTTTAATATCTCATTGTGTACTAATGACAATGAGTTATAAGTATATTTTGAAACTACTAACTTAAGTTTTCAAAACGATAACTATACGTAACATTCTTTGATATATATACTTATAATCTATAATGCTTATACATGTATCGTATATATAATGTATTTAATCACTTTTTAAGGACTTCAATACATAAAACAATATAAGTATATTCACAAAAGATAGCTATATTTGAATTCTCGTTCCGTTTCCTCAAGATTTCTATACGTATATCTAGGGTATATGTACCCGTATCATACTCAACTTCTATACGTATTTACTATTGGTATATCCACATCAAATCAACATCCTAATCAACATTATTACTGCCCTAGATATGAGGTAACTAGGATTTGTCAAGTACCATGAATTATTAGTAAGAAAACAAAATTAGGAATCCTTTTCTTTCTTTATAAACTAAAAACGTTTTTATGAATGAACACCATTTTTTCACTCCATTTTCTCATACCTACACCCTCATTTCTCTCTCAAAATACTCCTAACTTCATACTTGATCATCTCCAAGCATTTTCCCCATTATTTAGCTTCAATTACTAGCCTTAAACACCATAAGAAAACTCTTTCAAGAACATATCAAAATAACCACCCATTTGAAGAAGTTTACTTCCAACCTTTTGATCTAACTCCACCACTCTTTGATTCCAAGATTATTTCTTATCTTTTGCAGTAACTTTATCCAAGTAACTTGAGATAGTAACCTTGTTCATAATCTTATTCAATTCATATTCATATAGCTATCTTATTTTGTGGTATAAAATTTTAACAACAAGAACATAGTTTGAATGATTTCAAACTTGTTCGCAAACTAAATAGATCCTTCTAACTTGACTTTTAAAATACTTCAAGACCTGTAATATATCATAATGATATGCTAACATAACAAGATATAACTTAGTTTTACAAAGAACATCTTAAAAACTGAATCTACGTCGTCGGAGTGCAACCGGGGGCTGTTTTGGGTTGGATAATTAAAAACTATCTTGAACTTTGAATTGGAAGTTCATGTTCTGGAAAAATGATATTTCTTATGAATATGTTAACACAAAAAGATTTCATGGTTTAACTCAAAGTGTAAGTATTTTTAGAAAAATGATCATTAAATGTTGTTTTTATGATGGAAAATGATCACTTTCATAAGTTTCACCAAAGTTTGACCTATAACCTATGATTTCGAATACAAACTAAGGTATTTTTAGTTCATATTCTTAAAATTTGACTCGATCCAAGGAAGTGGCAAGTTGAACCAACAAAAACGGAGTTGTAATGAAGAAACTACGACTAAAACAAGATTGGGTATCTGAAGCTAGTTTAGCTACGAAAATATTTGGAGAAAAGGTAAATTAATCATATATTTTCTAATTAATATGATATTTTATATATAATTACTTATGATTTGATTTTATATATTTCAGGACCACCCGTAAACAACACGAGAAGATTAATCATAAGACCTCATGATTGTACGCAACACATCATTTGACAACACGGTACTTTATGAACGCAACACGTCATTTGACAACATGGTACCATGGGTCGAGATTAATTCTGATCAATACGAATACGATGGGGTCTTTATTTATTTTATTTAAGCAACTAATTGTGGACCGCTAACATCGGACTGCTAACTACGGACTAAGAAAATATTAAAAGTATATAGATATGTAACGATTACTTAAAAAGAAAATATGTTGATATATTATATATATGGTTAGGTTCGTGATATCTATCAGAGACCAAGTCGAACTAAATACCTTCAAGGAAAAAGTGAGTATATAGTCCCACTTTTAAACTCTAAATATTTCGGGATGAGAATACATGCATTTTATGATTTACGTTATGACACAAGTGATTAAAAATATATATTCTACGTTGAGTTGTACCACTGGCATACTTCCCTGTAACTTGGTAACTATTATTTACATGAGGTATTGTAAACGCGAATCCTGTTGATAGATCTATCGGGCCTGCCAACCCCAACCGGATTGGATGACCAGTATTCAACGGTTGCACAGTACTTCATTTCGGTGACTACACTTGGTACGGTGTAGTAAGATTTCATAATAAAGGGAATATGCGACGTTGATTAAATGTTAAGTATGGTTATCAAGTGCTCAACAACTTAGAATATTTTTATTAAAACGTTTATATATGAAATCTTGTGGTCTATATTTATAACGCTGCTGGCATTAAACCTATATCTCACCAACTTTATGTTGACGTTTTAAGTATGTTTATTCTCAGGTGATAACTAAAAGCTTCCGCTGCAACATGTTGAATTTAAGCAAGATCTTGAGTATGCATATTTGTGTCAAAAATAAAACTGCATATCGGAGAATTTGTAATGTAAAATACGTTGGAAATCGTGTTGTTATCATCACATGTAAAGTTTATAAGGCTAAGATTATCGCTAAACGATAATCATTATTATGTTGTTTAAAACTTATATTTGTAATAAAAGTTATGGTTTATATTGTAAAAACGAATGCGGATTTTGAAAAACGTCGCATATAAAGGTCAATACCTCGCGATTAAATCATATGTTGTTGTATTCGTCCTTATGGTTAAGGTCGGGTTTTGACATGTGGTATCAAAGCGTTGGTCTTAGAGAACCAGAAAATTTGCATTAGTGTGTCGTATCGAGTTTGTTAGGATGCATTAGTGAGTCTGGACTTTGACCGTGTTTGATTTCAAAAACTATTGCTTATCCTTGTTGGTTAAAAATTAATATGTAAATATTATGTGGTACTAATTTGCTAGTTGTTATGTGATAGATGTCTGGCTTAGAACTTGTTATCACTTTCAGCGACTCCGAACCAGAATCTTTAGATGGTGTTCCAGTCATTAACCTATCCGATGATGAAAACGACACCTTTGGGGAAGACTCACAATTTTTGGATGAATCAATTGAAGGGGAACCGGAAAGTGATCCTGAGGAGGAAAAAATACAGGAAATCACGAAAGACAAGTTCGAAAGAGGAAAGAAACGAAAGGCTACTGAATTGGAAAATCCAAATCCCAAGTTTAGTGAGGATGTTGTGGCACCAACTCCACCAGACACTTCCACCCCTATTCCCGCTATTCCTATTAGTTCTATCCCGGCATCCAGTTCTTCAGCCCCTCAGCCAAAACGCAGGGAGACAGTCAAGATAACCTTTAAGCGATTTCTTTGAACACAAACGTTTTGGGTTAAATGATGCGCTGTTGTTTTAAACCATGGGATCATATAATGTTTTGTATAATATTACTAGTGTGGTTTGCTTAATGTTTGATGTAAGATAAGCATATGTAAAAGAGTGAAGTGTGAAATGCAATAATTTTCCATGGTTGAGTATTATTTGGATGGTAGTAATTAATTTTGAAGGTATTTCGTATGCCCGAGAGACATATTAAATTAACGTGGCCACTATGTTACGATCCAAGTCGGGTCATACCCAATAACAAGCTTACCAACACTTTATATGTATTTATTTTAACGGCTGGATTGTTAAATGAATACGCGACACTTGAACTTTAGAAAATCGGTTTTCTAAATTATAATCACTTGAGATAAATTATTTGGATAATTTATATATGATGTGGATTTAATTATTTATAGGCTTAAATAATTATTTTGTGTTATATTTTATAAAATGGTTTATAAAATTATTGCAAGTAACAAATACACTTTTATTTTATACAAGTTTTATAAAACAATTACAAGTTTTATAAAATAAATCTTGGTATAAAATATATATATGGAATGTGCAGATTTTGGAGCCCCAAGAAATGTCATCCCATGCTTATTCTTGTTGCTTTCAATGATACAATTACACATATGTATGTCCCTTGACCAAAGACTAAAGATATACATGCATACACATTCTCAAGTGTGAAAAAAAAAAAAAAAGCAGAAAAATACAGCATATAGCTGCTGCTACTGCCGTGGCTGTTGAGGGACCAAAGGGGGGTTCTAAGTTTGCTTTTGCAAGTTCATTTTAAGTGTCAATCAAACCCTAACTAAAGGCAAAGGTGTTGGGGTTATTGCTTGGGGTATAACACACTTGAGGCTTCAAGTTAGAGGCTACATTCTCATCATCTCCTTCATTAGTTTCTGCACTTTTCAGAGGTGCTGCTGTTCGGTTTTTACAAAGAGAAGAAAGAGGGTTTGAAGCTAGGATTCAAGGTGCTTAAAGTCTAGCCAATACAAGGGTGTGTTGGTACTTTGTTTCATCATCTTTCTCATCATCATTCAAGCAATTTTCAGCCCTTAAACTTAGTTTAAGGAGGTATAAAATTCTATCTTTTCTTGTTAATTAGTAAGCATAATATTCACAACTTGATCCAAGAAGGGATTTATCATTAATTGGTTTAAAGATAACAAGTTTAAATTTGGTGAATTACACGCTTCCGTTTATTATGATTCTTAAAAGGTTTTAAGACTTATCAAACTTGTTAAATCCCTATGTAACGACCCGCACTTTTTCGATCATACTATACTTATAAGATTAATAATTACTTAAATTAAACCTTGCCAACATGATAAGCAATCCAAATTGTCGAGATTTATATTTCCGAAAAGAGTTTTACACAACGTTTGACCGTCTAGTTTGACCGATGATATCACGAACTATACAATATATGATAATTATACGTTTGTGTATATAAATGTATATATACATATTTAACATGATTAATAAATGTTTTAATATCTCATTTTGTATTAATAACAACAAGTTATATGTGTATTTTGAAACTACTAACTTAAGTTTTCAAAACGATAACAATACGTAACGTTATTTGACTTAAATACTTAAGACTATAATGTTTATACATATATTGTATAAGTAATGTATTTAATCACTTTTAAGAACTTAAATACATAAAATCATATAAGTGTATTCACAAAAGATAGCTATATTTGAATCCTCATTCCATTTTTCACAAAATTTCTATACGTATATTTAGAGTATTTGTACTCGTATCATACCTAGCTCCTATACGTATTTACTAATAGTAAATACACATCAAAATCACCACCTAACCAGCCATTATTCATGCCCTTAGAGCTAGGTAATTACTTTTGAATCATTGCAAGACTAATTACAAAAATACAAACTAGAATTTTGTCATGTTATCCTTAAAGATCACATTTTTAGGAGTATATATGTATCATCATTTTTGATTCATTTTTACTTCAATCTCTTAACTAAAAACACACACTCTTTATTACTCTCTAAACTCCATAACAATCCAGCAAAGTTCCATAAAGATCTAGCTTCAAAAACCATACTAAAACACCATAAGAAAACCATACAAAAACACTTCAAGAAAACCCTCCAAGAACACCAACTTACTTCCAATCTTTCATCCACTTCCATCACCCTTTTGATTCTAGCTTCTTACTTCTCTTTTACAGCAAACTTATCCAAGGAACTTGAGGTAGAATCTATGTTCATAACCTTATTCGATTCATATATATATAGCTATCTTATTTTGTGGTACAAAAGTTTAACAACAAGAACATAGTTTGAATGTTTTCAAACTTGTTTGCAAACTAAATAGATCCTTCTAACTTAACTTTTAAAATACTTCAAGACCTGTAATATAACTTATGTATATGCTAATTTAACAAGGTAAAACTTGGTTTTTCAAAGTATAAGTATTTTTAGAAAAATGGTCATTAAATGATTTTGTTGTAACAAAAATGTTTAACTTCATATGTTTCACTAATGTTTCACTTATGCCGTATGATTTTGAATACAAACCAAGGTATTTACAGTTCATAGTCTTAAAGAAGAACTCGATCCAAGAAGATGGCAATTTGAATCAACGAAAACGGATTTGTAACGAAGAAACTATGACCGAAACAAAATTGGTTATCCTAGATCATTTCAACTACGGGATCAATTGGAAAAAAATGATATAAATCACATATTTCTAAGATAACATGATATTTTATATATAAGTACTTATAATTCAATTTTATATGGTTCAGGATCACCCGTAAACAACACGAGAAGATTAATCATAAGATCCCATGATTGTACGCAACATGTTATTTGACAACACCGGTACTTTATGTACGCAACACGTCATTTGACAACACCGGTACCATGGGTCAAGATTAATCTCGACCAATACATATACGATGGGGTTTTATTTATTTCGTTGGGGGTTTTATTTATTTCATTGCGGGTATATTAAACATCTAAAAATGAACCATTAAAATTGAATTACTAACAACGAACTGCTAACTACGGACTAAGGAAATATTCAAAATATTAAAAGTATAACAAGTATATATATATATAACGTTTGTTTTAAAATAAAAACATATTGATATATTATATATGGATAGGTTCGTGATATCAACCGGAAGACCGAGTCAAAATATATATATCATCAAGACAAGAGTGAGTATATAGTCCCACTTTTAAACTCTAAATATTTCGGGATGAGAATACATGTATTTTATGTTTTACGATATGGACACAAGTAACTGAAAAATATGTTCTACGTTGAGTTGTACCACTGGCATACTTCCCTGTAGCTTGGTAACTAATATTTACAGCGGTATTGTAAACGCGAATCCTGTTGATAGATCTATCGGGCCTGACAACCCCAACCGGACTGGACGACCAGTATTCAACGGTTGCACAGTACTTCGTTTTGTGACTACACTTGGTACGGTGTAGTAAGATTTCATATTAAAGGGAATATGCGACGTGAAAATGTTAAGTATGGTTACCAAGTGCTCAACCACTTAGAATATTTTTATTGAAATGTTTATATACGAAATCTTGTGGTCTATATATATATATTGCTGCGCACTAAACCTATATCTCACCAACTTTATGTTGACGTTTTTAAACATGTTTATTCTCAGGTGATAATTAAAGCTTCCGCTGCATTATGTTGAATCTAAGCAGGATCATGCGTACTCATATTTGTGTCAAAAATAAAACTGCATATCCGAGGACGTGTGTTGTAAAATATGCTAGAAATCGTGTTGTTATTATCATTTGTAAAGTTTGTAAGTCGAAGATTATCGTTAAACGATAATCATCTTTTTATTGTCTAAAGCTTGTAACAAAAATAATGGTTTGGTTTGTAATGTATAATATATGCAGTTTTCCTTTTTAAAAATGTCGCATATAGAGGTCAATACCTCGCAATGAAATCATACGTTATCTAACACGTTCTTATGGTTAAGGACGGGTTATGACATGTGGTATCAGAGCGTTGGTCTTAGCGAACCAGGTCTGCATTAGTGTGTCTAACCGAGAAGCCGTTAGGATACATTAGTAAGTCTGGACTTTGACCGGGTCTGATTTAAAAAAAAAAAAAAAAACCATTGCTTATCACTGTTGGTTAAAATTTATATGTAAATATTATATAAGTACTAATGGGTTAGTTGTTGTGTGATAGATGTCGAGCTCAAAAATTGTTATCACAATCAACGACTCCGAATCAGAATCTTCAGATGGCGTTCCAGTCATTAACTTGTCCGATGACGAAAATGATATCCTTGGGGAAGACTCACAATTTCCGGATGAACCAACTATAGAAATATCGGAAAGTGAACCCGAGGAGGAAAGTGAACCCGAGGAGGAAAGTGAACCCGAGGAGGAAAGTGAACCCGAGGAGGAAAGTGAACCCGAGGAAGAAATACAGGAAATTACAAAAGACGAGTTCGAACTAGGAAAGAAACGAAAGGCTAATGAATTAGAAAGTCCAAATCCCGAGTTTAATGAGAATGATGTGGCACCAATTCCACTCAACACTACCACCCCTATCCCCGCTATTCCTATTCGTTCTGTCCCGGCATCCAGTTCTTCAGTCCCACAGCCAAAATATAGGCAGACAGTTAGGATAAGCGTTAAGCAAATCTTTGTGTCTAAACGTCCTAGAAAATAGATCAAACGATGCGCTGCTGTGTCAAACCATGGAACCGAATAATGTTTTGTATAATATTAATAGTGTGGTTTGCTTAATGTTCGATGTAAGATAAGCATATGTAAAATATTGAAGTATGAAATGCAATAATTTTCCATGGTTAAGTATTATTTAGATTGTAGTAATTGATTCTGTACTAAGCTATTAAGTATGAACATTAACGGGTAGGTACTACCCAAGATATAATTATAAAACGCTAATAAGAAGAAAAGGCTTTTATAATAATACCTAGTTCATATTATTAATAAGCTGTAATGTACTATAAATACACACTACATCTATAATAATCCATGTGAATAATTATTTTCTTTCATTAGGAAATGGCGCGATTGAATCGAATGACGGAACAAGAAGTCGAGGACTTCATCAACCAGCGAGTGAACGACAGAATGTTATGGGTTGAGGCTGCAAGAGCTGCTGCAGTTAATCCAAATCCTCGTGTAGGATGCTCCTACAAGACGTTTCAAGCTTGCAAGCCTTCATCATTCAGTGGAACGGAAGGGCCGATCGGTTTAACCCGATGGATAGAAAAGATGGAGACGGTGTTTAAAATCAGTGGTTGTGATGAAAAAGACATGACCAAGTTTGCATCGTGCACTTTACAAGATAGTGCACTCACATGGTGGAAGAATTATGTGAAGGCGGTAGGAGGAGATGTAGCTTATGATACTCCATGGGAAGAATTCAAAGCAATGATAATCACCGAGTATTGTCCAAGGAATGAGGTTATTAAGTTAGAAGATGAGTTACGAAGTTTGAAGGTGGTTGGTACTGAAATCACCAACTACAATCAGCGATTCATGGAATTGGTTTTACTATGTCCTGAATTGGTTCCAACCGAAGCACGGAAGATTGAAATGTACAAAGGTGGTTTGCCCAGAAAGGTCAAGGCAAACGTTACGGCATCGAAACCTAAAACAATTCATGAAGCTATAACCATGGCGAACGAGCTAATGGATCAGGTCATTTTGGACAAGAAAGCATTCAATACTGAGGTGAAGGTATTGGGGAATAAGAAAAAGTGGAATGGAGGTTATGATCGAGGTAACCAACAACAACCTTATAAGAAACAAGAAACCACAAAAGGTGCGAGTAGTGGTTCAGGTTTTGGTTATAAAGGACAAAGTCCTTTATGCAACCGTTGCCACAAACATCACTTTGGTTACTGTAGTGCGTTATGCACCAAGTGTAATCGACAAGGTCATCTTGCGGAAGATTGTAAGGCTCTCGTTACAAATGGCAACAAGACTCCTGCCACCAACGCAAATAGAACTGCTTTGGCTACCATTACTTGTTTTGGTTGTGGAAAACAAGGTCACTATAAGAGTCAGTGCCCGAATCAGAATGGCGGACCTGCACGTGGAAGAGCGTTTGTTATTAATGCTAGAGAGGCACGAGAAGACCCGGAGCTTGTTACGGGTACGTTTACCATTAATAACTTATCAGCATCTATTTTATTTGATACTGGCGCCGATAGAAGTTATGTGTGTAGAAATTTTTACACCAAATTGAATTGTTCATCATTACCTCTAGATGCTAAGTACTTGATTGAGTTAGCTAATGGTAAACTAATTAAAGCCGATAAAATTTGTCGTGATTGTAAGATAAATTTAGCCGGAGAAACATTTAAGATTGATTTGATACCCGTAGAATTAGGAAGTTTCGATGTAATAGTCGGCATGGACTGGATGTCCAAAGTAGGAGCGGAAGTTGTTTGTGCCAAGAAGGCAATTCGTATTCCTGGTAAGGATAAAATGCCGGTGATGATTTACGGAGAGAAGGGTGATTCAAAGCTAAAACTCATTAGCTGTATGAAAGCTAAAAAGTGTTTAGAAAAGGGATGTTACGCTATTTTAGCACATGTTAATAAAGTCGAAAAGGAAGAGAAGTGCATCAATGACGTGCCTGTGGCAAGAGATTTTCCCGAAGTTTTTCCGGAAGAATTGCCGGGATTACCTCCATTTAGATCGGTAGAATTTCAAATAGATTTAGTACCAGGAGCTGCACCAGTGGCTCGTGCTCCATATAGACTTGCACCGTCCGAGTTAAAAGAACTTCAAAGTCAGTTAAAAGAATTACTGGACCGTGGATTCATACGACCGAGTACTTCACCGTGGGGAGCTCTAATTTTGTTTGTTAAGAAGAAAGATGGATCTTTTAGGATGTGTATAGACTATCGTGAATTAAATAAGTTAACTATCAAGAATCGGTATCCACTACCGAGAATTGATGACTTATTTGATCAATTGCAAGGATCATGTGTTTATTCGAAAATCGACTTAAGATCGGGCTATCATCAACTACGCGTCAAAGAAGAGGACATTCCGAAAACTGCTTTTCGGACACGTTATGGACATTACGAATTTTTGGTTATGCCGTTTGGATTGACGAATGCGCCAGCTGTATTCATGGACCTCATGAATCGAGTTTGTAGTCCGTATTTAGATAAGTTTGTTATCGTTTTCATTGATGATATTCTTATCTATTCCAAGAGTGAGCAAGAGCATGAAGAGCATTTAAGGTTGATACTGGAGTTGTTGAGAAAAGAACAACTTTATGCTAAATTTTCTAAGTGTGCTTTCTGGTTGAAAGAAGTACAATTTCTTGGCCACGTTGTTAGTAGCAAAGGAATTCAGGTTGATCCAGCAAAAATTGAAGCCATTGAAAAATGGGAGACTCCTAAGACACCAATGCAGATACGCCAATTTTTGGGTTTAGCCGGTTATTATAGAAGGTTTATTCAAGATTTTTCTCGAATAGCTAAGCCGTTGACAGCATTAACGCAAAAAGGGAAGAAATACGAATGGACCTCGGAGCAGGAGAACGCATTTCAATTATTGAAGAAGAAGTTAACTACGGCGCCTATTTTATCGTTACCTGAAGGGAACGATGATTTTGAAATATATTGTGACGCTTCGCGACAAGGTTTTGGTTGTGTTCTTATGCAACGAAAGAAAGTAATTGCATTTGCATCCCGACAATTGAAGATTCACGAGCGGAATTATACGACGCATGATCTAGAACTGGGAGCAGTCGTGTTTGCATTGAAGATGTGGAGACATTACTTGTATGGGGTTAAATTCACTGTGTTTACTGATCATAAAAGCCTTCAACATATTTTCGATCAAAAACAGCTGAACATGAGGCAACGTAGGTGGGTTGAGTTAATAAATGACTATGATTGTGAAATTCGTTATCATCCCGGGAAAGCGAACGTGGTGGCCGATGCTCTAAGCAGAAAGGAACGAGAACCAATTCGAGTATGAGCGATGAACATAAAAATTCGCATGAATCTCAACTCACAAATCAAAGAAGTTCAACGAGAAGCACTTACTAAAGAAAATATAGGAAATGAAATAATGAAGAAGTATGAGAAGCAACTCGTTATGCGGGAAGATGGAATTCGATATTTTGCAAATCGTATTTGGGTACCGAAGTTGGGTGGATTAAGGAAGTTGATATTGAACGAGGCACATAAGACAAGATATTCGATACATCCTGGAGTTGGAAAGATGTACCAAGATCTTAAGACGCATTATTGGTGGCCTAATTTGAAGACAGACGTTGCAACATATGTTGGGGAATGTTTAACTTGTTCCAAAGTCAAAGCAGAACACCAAAAGCCGTCAGGGTTACTTCAACAACCAGAAATCCCAGAATGGAAATGGGATGGTATTACCATGGATTTCATCACGAAGTTACCAAAGACTGCCTGGGGATACGACACCATTTGGGTGATTGTTGATCGTCTCACCAAGTCTGCACATTTCTTGCCTATAAAGGAAACAGATAGAATGGAGAAACTATTACGATTGTATATAAAGGAAGTTGTTTCAAGGCATGGAATACCTATTTCCATTATATCCGATCGTGATAGTAGATTTACCTCAAAGTTTTGGCAATCACTACAGGAGGCACTAGGAACTCGGTTGGATATGAGTACCGCATATCATCCACAAACCGATGGACAGAGTGAGAGAACGATTCAGACTCTCGAAGACATGCTCAGGGCATGTGTGATCGATTTTGGAAACGGATGGGATAAATATCTACCGTTAGCAGAATTCTCGTATAATAATAGTTATCATGCGAGCATTGGAGCTGCGCCATTCGAAGCATTGTACGGAAGGAAGTGTAGATCTCCTATCTGTTGGAATGAAGTAGGAGATCGACATTTAACTGGTCCCGAGATCATACACGAAACGACCGAGAAGATAGTACAAATCAAGGAGAGATTGAAAACAGCCCGTAGTCGCCAAAAGAGCTACGCCGATGTTCGAAGGAAACCATTAGAGTTTCAGGTCGGGGACATGGTTATGCTAAAGGTGTCACCTTGGAAAGGTGTAATACGTTTCGGCAAAAGGGGTAAACTGAACCCAAGATACGTAGGCCCGTTTAAGATCATCGAACGCATTGGACCGGTAGCTTATCGACTCGAGTTACCACAACAACTCGCCGGAGTACATAATACCTTTCACGTCTCAAACCTTAAGAAGTGTCTTGCAAAGGAAGACCTCACCATTCCTCTTGAAGAAATCCATGTCGACGAGAAACTACAATTCGTCGAAGAACCAATCGAAATCATGGACCGTGAAGTTAAACAGCTCAAACAGAGTAATATACCGATTGTTAAGGTTCGTTGGAATGCTAGAAGAGGTCCCGAGTTTACTTGGGAACGCGAGGATCAGATGAAACGAAAGTATCCGCACTTGTTTCTCGATAACGCAAAATAGGTACAATTTTAAAATTTCGGGACGAAATTTATTTAACGGGGAGGTAATGTAACGACCCGCACTTTTTCGATCATACTATACTTATAAGATTAATAATTACTTAAATTAAACCTTGCCAACATGATAAGCAATCCAAATTGTCGAGATTTATATTTCCGAAAAGAGTTTTACACAACGTTTGACCGTCTAGTTTGACCGATGATATCACGAACTATACAATATATGATAATTATACGTTTGTGTATATAAATGTATATATACATATTTAACATGATTAATAAATGTTTTAATATCTCATTTTGTATTAATAACAACAAGTTATATGTGTATTTTGAAACTACTAACTTAAGTTTTCAAAACGATAACAATACGTAACGTTATTTGACTTAAATACTTAAGACTATAATGTTTATACATATATTGTATAAGTAATATATTTAATCACTTTTAAGAACTTAAATACATAAAATCATATAAGTGTATTCACAAAAGATAGCTATATTTGAATCCTCATTCCATTTTTCACAAAATTTCTATACGTATATTTAGAGTATTTGTACTCGTATCATACCTAGCTCCTATACGTATTTACTAATAGTAAATACACATCAAAATCACCACCTAACCAGCCATTATTCATGCCCTTAGAGCTAGGTAATTACTTTTGAATCATTGCAAGACTAATTACAAAAATACAAACTAGAATTTTGTCATGTTATCCTTAAAGATCACATTTTTAGGAGTATATATGTATCATCATTTTTGATTCATTTTTACTTCAATCTCTTAACTAAAAACACACACTCTTTATTACTCTCTAAACTCCATAACAATCCAGCAAAGTTCCATAAAGATCTAGCTTCAAAAACCATACTAAAACACCATAAGAAAACCATACAAAAACACTTCAAGAAAACCCTCCAAGAACACCAACTTACTTCCAATCTTTCATCCACTTCCATCACCCTTTTGATTCTAGCTTCTTACTTCTCTTTTACAGCAAACTTATCCAAGGAACTTGAGGTAGAATCTATGTTCATAACCTTATTCGATTCATATATATATAGCTATCTTATTTTGTGGTACAAAAGTTTAACAACAAGAACATAGTTTGAATGTTTTCAAACTTGTTTGCAAACTAAATAGATCCTTCTAACTTAACTTTTAAAATACTTCAAGACCTATAATATAACTTATGTATATGCTAATTTAACAAGGTAAAACTTGGTTTTTCAAAGTATAAGTATTTTTAGAAAAATGGTCATTAAATGATTTTGTTGTAACAAAAATGTTTAACTTCATATGTTTCACTAATGTTTCACTTATGCCGTATGATTTTGAATACAAACCAAGGTATTTACAGTTCATAGTCTTAAAGAAGAACTCGATCCAAGAAGATGGCAATTTGAATCAACGAAAACGGATTTGTAACGAAGAAACTATGACCGAAACAAAATTGGTTATCCTAGATCATTTCAACTACGGGATCAATTGGAAAAAAATGATATAAATCACATATTTCTAAGATAACATGATATTTTATATATAAGTACTTATAATTCAATTTTATATGGTTCAGGATCACCCGTAAACAACACGAGAAGATTAATCATAAGATCCCATGATTGTACGCAACATGTTATTTGACAACACCGGTACTTTATGTACGCAACACGTCATTTGACAACACCGGTACCATGGGTCAAGATTAATCTCGACCAATACATATACGATGGGGTTTTATTTATTTCGTTGGGGGTTTTATTTATTTCATTGCGGGTATATTAAACATCTAAAAATGAACCATTAAAATTGAATTACTAACAACGAACTGCTAACTACGGACTAAGGAAATATTCAAAATATTAAAAGTATAACAAGTATATATATATATAACGTTTGTTTTAAAATAAAAACATATTGATATATTATATATGGATAGGTTCGTGATATCAACCGGAAGACCGAGTCAAAATATATATATCATCAAGACAAGAGTGAGTATATAGTCCCACTTTTAAACTCTAAATATTTCGGGATGAGAATACATGTATTTTATGTTTTACGATATGGACACAAGTAACTGAAAAATATGTTCTACGTTGAGTTGTACCACTGGCATACTTCCCTGTAGCTTGGTAACTAATATTTACAGCGGTATTGTAAACGCGAATCCTGTTGATAGATCTATCGGGCCTGACAACCCCAACCGGACTGGACGACCAGTATTCAACGGTTGCACAGTACTTCGTTTTGTGACTACACTTGGTACGGTGTAGTAAGATTTCATATTAAAGGGAATATGCGACGTGAAAATGTTAAGTATGGTTACCAAGTGCTCAACCACTTAGAATATTTTTATTGAAATGTTTATATACGAAATCTTGTGGTCTATATATATATATTGCTGCGCACTAAACCTATATCTCACCAACTTTATGTTGACGTTTTTAAACATGTTTATTCTCAGGTGATAATTAAAGCTTCCGCTGCATTATGTTGAATCTAAGCAGGATCATGCGTACTCATATTTGTGTCAAAAATAAAACTGCATATCCGAGGACGTGTGTTGTAAAATATGCTAGAAATCGTGTTGTTATTATCATTTGTAAAGTTTGTAAGTCGAAGATTATCGTTAAACGATAATCATCTTTTTATTGTCTAAAGCTTGTAACAAAAATAATGGTTTGGTTTGTAATGTATAATATATGCAGTTTTCCTTTTTAAAAATGTCGCATATAGAGGTCAATACCTCGCAATGAAATCATACGTTATCTAACACGTTCTTATGGTTAAGGACGGGTTATGACACCCTACAATGGTATCTAGAGCCGAAGTTGTTGAAATATGCTTCGAATTGTTGCTTTAAAACCCATCAACTTTGCATTCTAAGTACATGCATGAAAGAAGAATGTAAAAAATTCATGGGTTTGGGTGGGTTACTCAAAATGGCCGAAAGTTTTGAAGTCCAAAAATGGGTTTTGGACTCTCTCTTTTGATCATACTTGGTTGCATGTTAAAGTTCACAATCTATGCCTTGACCTTGTGTTTGGTTGAATGTTTGAATGATTTGTATGATTCATTTGGTATGTAATTATTAATCATTCATATGGTTGTAATATTTATTCATTTGGCATGTAATAGTTCATTCATAAGGCTATGTAATTTTATTTTATATTTGGTATGTAAAATAAATTAGGTTGTATTTTCATTTTCTAGATAAAATGTATTAGGATACATATTTTGTAAAAATCAAGATACAAGATGATGAAGACTTGAAGAACACAAGGAGCATATGGATGCAAGGTTAAGTGGGAGATTGTTATCTCCTACTTTGTATTATTACCCCTTAACCCGGTGACATTTGTTTTCGGCTAAACAAATGTCCACCAAAATGGCTAGATTGGTTAAATTAGACGTACTAAGTACATGCAAAACGACAATTTAATTGGTTAAATTAAAAGCATCTAAAGACCTTAATAAATGGTTATTAAGAACAAGAAAAGTATCACATATATATAAAATGGTTTATATCAAGTAATTGGCATATTACAAGACATGAAATTGGTTTTTCATAAGCACCATACACTAAATGCATGTTGGTGTATGACATTAAAGTTTTCTCAAACTAGAATTAATGAAAACTTAAAATCCCTTATTACAAGGCAAACAAGTTAAACGCCATCCTATTGTGTGACACTTAAAAGTACTAGGGAACTCATAATGGGATAAAGGTCACCTAACCGTTATGAGCAAACTAATAGGATTAAGGTAAATTTCGCATGCTTGTGGGATAAAGGTCACCTAACCACATGTATGCTGAATTTACAAGTCTATACAAGTAGGACGACTTGATTTGGGAATCATGAACTTAGGGTCACCGAAGAATGAGGAACAAATAGGCGTTGATGGGATAAATATGCCATGCAAAAGGATTGCATGATCCCATACTCTAGAAGTTGCAAATGGATTGCAATTGTCATTTATTGACTACCTAGCTAAATCAAATTGCGGGATAAAGGTCACCTAACCGAAATTTGGTTTACCGTTGGATTCTAGAATTTAATAGTTCAATTTGATTTAAAGGGTATTGAATGTTAAATTAAAATCGATACTTAAACGAACTTTGTTAATTTTGTAGATGGCCGCCAATAACAACAACAACATACCAAACGCACCACTTAACCTAAACAACCTATCATTAAGGTCTCTCTTAGAGAAAGACAAACTCAACCATACCAACTTTATGGATTGGTTCCGCAATCTTCGGATTGTCCTCAAACAAGAGGATAAAGCGTATGTACTTGAGGACCCCATTCCCGATCAACCGGATGAGGATGATGAGGAGGCAATGGCCTTTTACGATAAGTATTGCCGCGACTCCCTTCAAGTCTCATGCCTAATGCTTGGGACTATGATTCCCGAACTCCAAAAGGATTTCGAGCATCATAGTGCATACGACATGATAACGCAATTGAAGGAGATGTTCCTTCAACAAGCGCGTGTCGAGCGTTTCGAGACCGTTCGTGGGCTACATGCTTATCGTATGGACGATACCCAATCGGTTTCATCTTATTTGCTTAAGATGAAAAGCCTTATTGATCGTGCTAACCGTCTTAACCTAAACATATCAAATGAGTAAGCCACCGATCTTATCCTTAACTCCCTATCAAAAAGGTTTGATCAATTTGTAATTAATTACAATATGAATGGGATGGATAAAAGCATAGGTGAGCTTCACGGTATGCTTAGAACGGCGGAAACTAGCATGGGTAAAAGGGCTTTACCCGTGTTAGCAATCGATCAAGGTGGATCCAAAGGTAAGACCTCTAAGCCAAAGGTGGCTAAGAGAAAAGGACCCGCCTATCAAGGCAAAGGGAAGGGGAAGATGGTTACCCCAACCATCAACAAGGCTAAGAAGTAAAAGGTAGCTGAGAAGGCAAACCCCAAAGAAGACCCGTGTTTCGGTTGCGGTGAAATGGGTCACTGGAAGCGAAATTGCCCGGTCTATCTTAAGGAGTTGAAGGACAAGAGGGATGCAGGGCAAACCTCAGGTAACATATATATGGTATATATTGAGCTTAATATTACTTCTTCTAATACATGGGTATTAGACACAGGATGTGGAACTCATATTTGCAATTCTTTGCAGGGGTTCAAAAGAAGTGATCATATGGCGGGAACATCAAGTCTCTATATGGGCAATGGTGCAAAGGTGCATGTTAAAGCTCAAGGAGATTTTGTTTTGAAGCTTCCAAGCGGATTGGAACTTATTTTAGAAAATGTTTTGTATGCTCCGGATTTGTGTAGAAACATTATTTCTATTTCTCGCTTAAAACAATGTGGTTTTAATCTTAATTTTGTTAATGATGACATCCATGTTTATTTAGATAATGTATTCTATTTCAAGGCTTCGCCTTCAAATGGAATTTATGAATTGGTTCATGATGATGCATCATCTAGTAGCTCAATGTACCATACTAGCACCAAGAAACTCAAAAGGGATTTGAGTGATTCCTACTTATGGCATTGTCGCCTTGGTCACATAAACAAGAATCGTATGCATACACTTCAAAGGAATGGACTTTTGAAATCAAATGAAATGGACTCATTTGATGTATGTGAATCTTGTTTACAAGGCAAAATGCCTAAAGCGCCTTTCAAAGGGACCTATGAAAGGGATAAAGACTTATTGGGATTAATACATTCGGATGTATGTGGACCCTTTTAGCCCATGACTAGGAATGGTGAAAGATACTTCGTTACTTTCATTGATGACTTTAGTCGTTTCGGATATGTCTACTTATTAAGACACAAGGACGAAACGTTTGAAGCATTCAAAGAATATCAAAACGAAGTACAAAATCAACTCAATAAGACAATTAAGGTACTTCGTACCGACAGAGGAGGTGAATACCTAAGCGATGCTTTCCAAGATCATCTTAGGAGTTGTGGGATTATCTCACAACTTACTCCACCCGGAACACCCCAACTTAATGGAGTTTCCGAAAGAAGGAACCGAACCCTAATGGATATTGTTCGATCTATGATGGCAAGAAGCTCGTTACCTCTATCATTTTGGGGTTATTGTCTAAGCTCCGCGGCTCGTATTTTAAATATGGCCCCAACCAAGAAAGTGGAACGAACTCCTCACGAGATGTGGTTTGGAAAACCTCCTTCTCTATCATACTTAAAGATATGGGGATGTGAAGCTTATCCTAAGCGTTACGTCCCTAATAAGTTGAATGCTCGATCCACGAAGTGTATCTTCATAGGATATCCCAAGGATGATATGGGATACTATTTCTATGATCCATCTGAACAAGATGCATTTGTTGCTTGGAAGGCGGAATTCCTTGAAACTAAGTTCCTAATGGAAGGAAATAGTGAAAGGAAGATAGATCTTGAAGAGGTTCAAGATCAAATAGATGATACACAATTGGTTGACACTAGCACTCAACATGAAAATGTTGATAGTGATCAAATGGATGATCAAAATACACAAGACATTCGTAGATCTGGTAGGATTAGCAATCCTCCTGAGAGATATGGTTTTCTCATAGATGGTTGCTATACGGTTGATTTGGATGAACCAACAAACTACCAAGATGCTTTATCAAGGATTGATAAAGATAAATGGCAGGAAGCCATGAAATCTGAGATGCAATCCATGTATGATGAAATGTCCCGTTCTTATTGATTAAAAACGTTCCATATTAATTGATTTCGTTGCGAGGTTTTGACCTCTATATGAGACGTTTTTCAAAGACTGCATTCATTTTTAAAACAAACCATAACCTTTATTTCATAAATAAAGGTTTAAAAAGCTTTACGTAGATTATCAAATAATGATAATCTAAAATATCCTGTTTACACACGACCATTACATAATGGTTTACAATACAAATATGTTACATCGAAATCAGTTTCTTGAATGCAGTTTTTACACACTATCATACAAACATGGACTCCAAATCTTGTCCTTATTTTAGTATGCAACAGCGGAAGCTCTTAATATTCACCTGAGAATAAACATGCTTTAAACGTCAACAAAAATGTTGGTGAGTTATAGGTTTAACCTATATATATCAAATCGTAACAATAGACCACAAGATTTCATATTTCAATACACATCCCATACATAGAGATAAAAATCATTCATATGGTGAACACCTGGTAACCGACAATAACAAGATGCATATATAAGAATATCCCCATCATTCCGGGACACCCTTCGGATATGATATAAATTTCGAAGTACTAAAGCATCCGGTACTTTGGATGGGGTTTGTTAGGCCCAATAGATCTATCTTTAGGATTCGCGTCAATTAGGGTGTCTGTTCCCTAATTCTTAGATTACCAGACTTAATAAAAAGGGGCATATTCGATTTCGATAATTCAACCATAGAATGTAGTTTCACATACTTGTGTCTATTTTGTAAATCATTTATAAAACCTGCATGTATTCTCATCCCAAAAATATTAGATTTTAAAAGTGGGACTATAACTCACTTTCACAGATTTTTACTTCGTCGGGAAGTAAGACTTGGCCACTGTTGATTCACGAACCTATAACAATATATACATATATATTAAAGTATGTTCAAAATATATTTACAACACTTTTAATATATTTTGATGTTTTAAGTTTATTAAGTCAGCTGTCCTCGTTAGTAACCTATAACTAGTTGTCCACAGTTAGATGTACAGAAATAAATCGATAAATATTATCTTGAATCAATCCACGACCCAGTGTATACGTATCTCAGTATTGATCACAACTCAAACTATATATATTTTGGAATCAACCTCAACCCTGTATAGCTAACTCCAACATTCACATATAGAGTGTCTATGGTTGTTCCGAAATATATATAGATGTGTCGACATGATAGGTCGAAACATTGTATACGTGTCTATGGTATCTCAAGATTACATAATATACAATACAAGTTGATTAAGTTATGGTTGGAATAGATTTGTTACCAATTTTCACGTAGCTAAAATGAGAAAAATTATCCAATCTTGTTTTACCCATAACTTCTTCATTTTAAATCCGTTTTGAGTGAATCAAATTGCTATGGTTTCATATTAAACTCTATTTTATGAATCTAAACAGAAAAAGTATAGGTTTATAGTCGGAAAAATAAGTTACAAGTCGTTTTTGTAAAGGTAGTCATTTCAGTCGAAAGAACGACGTCTAGATGACCATTTTAGAAAACATACTTCCACTTTGAGTTTAACCATAATTTTTGGATATAGTTTCATGTTCATAATAAAAATCATTTTCTCAGAATAACAACTTTTAAATCAAAGTTTATCATAGTTTTTAATTAACTAACCCAAAACAGCCCGCGGTGTTACTACGACGGCGTAAATCCGGTTTTACGGTGTTTTTCGTGTTTCCAGGTTTTAAATCATTAAGTTAGCATATCATATAGATATAGAACATGTGTTTAGTTGATTTTAAAAGTCAAGTTAGAAGGATTAACTTTTGTTTGCGAACAAGTTTAGAATTAACTAAACTATGTTCTAGTGATTACAAGTTTAAACCTTCTAATAAGATAGCTTTATATGTATGAATCGAATGATGTTATGAACATCATTACTACCTTAATTTCCTTGGATAAACCTACTGGAAAAGAGAAAAATGGATCTAGCTTCAATGGATCCTTGGATGGCTCGAAGTTCTTGAAGCAGAATCATGACACGAAAACAAGTTCAAGTAAGATCATCACTTGAAATAAGATTGTTATAGTTATAGAAATTGAACCAAAGTTTGAATATGATTATTACCTTGTATTAGAATGATAACCTGCTGTAAGAAACAAAGATTTCTTGAGGTTGGATGATCACCTTACAAGATTGGAAGTGAGCTAGCAAACTTGAAAGTATTCTTGATTTTATGAAACTAGAACTTTTGGAATTTATGAAGAACACTTAGAACTTGAAGATAGAACTTGAGAGAGATCAATTAGATGAATAAAATTGAAGAATGAAAGTGTTTGTAGGTGTTTTTGGTCGTTGGTGTATGGATTAGATATAAAGGATATGTAATTTTGTTTTCATGTAAATAAGTCATGAATGATTACTCATATTTTTGTAATTTTATGAGATATTTCATGCTAGTTGCCAAATGATGGTTCCCACATGTGTTAGGTGACTCACATGGGCTGCTAAGAGCTGATCATTGGAGTGTATATACCAATAGTACATACATCTAAAAGCTGTGTATTGTACGAGTACGAATACGAGTGCATACGAGTAGAATTGTTGATGAAACTGAACGAGGATGTAATTGTAAGCATTTTTGTTAAGTAGAAGTATTTTGATAAGTGTATTGAAGTCTTTCAAAAGTGTATAAATACATATTAAAACACTACATGTATATACATTTTAACTGAGTCGTTAAGTCATCGTTAGTCGTTACATGTAAGTGTTGTTTTGAAACCTTTAGGTTAACGATCTTGTTAAATGTTGTTAACCCAATGTTTATAATATCAAATGAGATTTTAAATTATTATATTATCACGATATTATCATGTATGAATATCTCTTAATATGATATATATACATTAAATGTCTTTACAACGATAATCGTTACATATATGTCTCGTTTAAAAATCATTAAGTTAGTACTCTTGTTTTTACATATGTAGTTCATTGTTAATATACTTTATGATATGTTTTCTTATCATAGTATCATGTTAACTATATATATATATATATCCATATATATGTCATCATATAGTTTTTACAAGTTTTAACGTTCGTGAATCACCGATCAACTTGGGTGGTCAATTATCTATATGAAACATATTTCAATTAATCAAGTCTTAACAAGTTTGATTGCTTAACATGTTGGAAACATTTAATCATGTAAATATCAATCTCAATTAATATATATAAACATGGAAAAGTTCGGGTCACTACAGTACCTACCCGTTAAATAAATTTCGTCCCGAAATTTTAAGCTGTTGAAGGTGTTGACGAATCTTCTGGAAATAGATGCGGGTATTTCTTCTTCATCTGATCTTCACGCTCCCAGGTGAACTCGGGTCCTCTACGAGCATTCCATCGAACCTTAACAATTGGTATCTTGTTTTGCTTAAGTCTTTTAACCTCACGATCCATTATTTCGACGGGTTCTTCGATGAATTGAAGTTTTTCGTTGATTTGGATTTCATCTAACGGAATAGTGAGATCTTCTTTAGCAAAACATTTCTTTAAATTCGAGACGTGGAAAGTGTTATGTACAGCCGCGAGTTGTTGAGGTAACTCTAGTCGGTAAGCTACTGGTCCGACACGATCAATAATCTTGAATGGTCCAATATACCTTGGATTTAATTTCCCTCGTTTACCAAATCGTACAACGCCTTTCCAAGGTGCAACTTTAAGCATGACCATCTCTCCAATTTCAAATTCTATATCTTTTCTTTTAATGTCAGCGTAGCTCTTTTGTCGACTTTGGGCGGTTTTCAACCGTTGTTGAATTTGGATGATCTTCTCGGTAGTTTCTTGTATAATCTCCGGACCCGTAATCTGTCTATCCCCCACTTCACTCCAACAAATCGGAGACCTGCACTTTCTACCATAAAGTGCTTCAAATGGCGCCATCTCAATGCTTGAATGGTAGCTGTTGTTGTAGGAAAATTCTGCTAACGGTAGATGTCGATCCCAACTGTTTCCGAAATCAATAACACATGCTCGTAGCATGTCTTCAAGCGTTTGTATCGTCCTTTCGCTCTGCCCATCAGTTTGTGGATGATAGGCAGTACTCATGTCTAGACGAGTTCCTAATGCTTGCTGTAATGTCTGCCAGAATCTTGAAATAAATCTGCCATCCCTATCAGAGATAATAGAGATTGGTATTCCATGTCTGGAGACGACTTCCTTCAAATACAGTCGTGCTAACTTCTCCATCTTGTCATCTTCTCTTATTGGTAGGAAGTGTGCTGATTTGGTGAGACGATCAACTATTACCCAAATAGTATCAAAACCACTTGCAGTCCTTGGCAATTTAGTGATGAAATCCATGGTAATGTTTTCCCATTTCCATTCCAGGATTTCGGGTTGTTGAAGTAGACCTGATGGTTTCTGATGCTCAGCTTTGACCTTAGAATACGTCAAACATTCTCCTACGTATTTAGCAACATCGGCTTTCATACCCGGCCACCAAAAATGTTTCTTGAGATCCTTGTACATCTTCCCCGTTCCAGGATGTATTGAGTATCTGGTTTTATGAGCTTCTCTAAGTACCATTTCTCTCATATCTCCAAATTTTGGTACCCAAATCCTTTCAGCCCTATATCGGGTTCCGTCTTCCCGAATATTAAGATGCTTCTCCGATCCTTTGGGTATTTCATCCTTTAAATTTCCCTCTTTTAAAACTCCTTGTTGCGCCTCCTTTATTTGAGTAGTAATGTTATTATGAATCATTATATTCATAGATTTTACTCGAATGGGTTCTCTGTCCTTCCTGCTCAAGGCATCGGCTACCACATTTGCCTTCCCCGGGTGGTAACGAATCTCAAAGTCGTAATCATTCAATAATTCAATCCACCTACGCTGCCTCATATTCAGTTGTTTCTGATTAAATATGTGTTGAAGACTTTTGTGGTCGGTATATATAATACTTTTGACCCCATATAAGTAGTGCCTCCAAGTCTTTAATGCAAAAACAACTGCGCCTAATTCCAAATCATGCGTCGTATAATTTTGTTCGTGAATCTTCAATTGTCTAGACGCATAGCAATCACCTTCGTTCGTTGCATTAATACACAACCGAGACCTTGCTTTGATGCATCACAATAAATCACAAAATCATCATTCCCTTCAGGCAATGACAATATAGGTGTCGTAGTTAGCTTTTTCTTTAATAACTGAAACGCTTTCTCTTGTTCATCATTCCATTCAAATTTCTTCCCTTTATGCGTTAATGCAGTCAAGGGTTTTGCTATTCTGGAAAAGTCTTGGATGAACCTTCTGTAGTAACCAGCTAGTCCTAAAAACTGGCGTATGTGTTTCGGAGTTTTCGGGGTTTCCCACTTTTCAACAGTTTCTATCTTTGCCGGATCCACCTTAATACCTTCTTTGTTCACTATGTGACCGAGGAATTGAACTTCTTCCAACCAAAATGCACACTTTGAAAACTTAGCGTACAATTCTTCCTTCCTCAATACTTCTAACACCTTTCTCAAATGTTCACCGTGTTCTTGGTCATTCTTTGAGTAAATAAGTATGTCATCAATGAAAACAATGACAAACTTGTCAAGGTATGGTCCACACACTCGGTTCATAAGGTCCATGAACACAGTTGGTGCATTAGTTAAACCAAACGGCATGACCATAAACTCGTAATGATCGTAACGTGTTCTGAATGCAGTCTTTGGAATATCATCTTCTTTCACCCGCATTTGATGATACCCGGAACGTAAGTCAATCTTTGAATAAACAGACGAGCCTTGTAGTTGATCAAATAAGTCGTCGATTCTCGGTAGTGGGTAGCGGTTCTTGATGGTAAGTTTGTTCAACTCTCGGTAGTCGATACACAACCTGAATGTACCATCTTTCTTCTTGACAAACAAAACAGGAGCTCCCCACGGTGATGTGCTTGGTCGAATGAAACCACGCTCTAAAAGTTCTTGTAATTGGCTTTGCAGTTCTTTCATCTCGCTGGGTGCGAGTCTGTAAGGAGCACGAGCTATTGGTGCAGCTCCTGGTACAAGATCTATTTGAAATTCAACGGATCGATGTGGGGGTAATCCCGGTAATTCTTTCGGAAATACATCGGGAAATTCTTTTGCAATGGGAACATCATTGATGCTCTTTTCTTCAGTTTGTACTTTCTCGACGTGTGCTAGAACAGCATAGCAACCTTTTCTTATTAGTTTTTGTGCCTTCAAATTACTAATAAGATGTAGCTTCGTGTTGCCCTTTTCTCCGTACACCATTAAGGGTTTTCCTTTTTCTCGTATAATGCGAATTGCATTTTTGTAACAAACGATCTCCGCTTTCACTTCTTTCAACCAGTCCATACCGATTATCACATCAAAACTCCCTAACTCTACTGGTATCAAATCAATCTTAAATGTTTCGCTAACCAGTTTAATTTCTCGATTCCGACATATATTATCTGCTGAAATTAATTTACCATTTGCTAATTCGAGTAAAAATTTACTATCCAAAGGCGTCAATGGACAACTTAATTTAGCACAAAAATCTCTACTCATATAGCTTCTATCCGCACCCGAATCAAATAAAACGTAAGCAGATTTATTGTCAATAAGAAACGTACCCGTAACAAGCTCCGGGTCTTCCTGTGCCTCTACCGCATTAATATTGAAAACTCTTCCACGGCCTTGTCCATTCGTGTTCTCCTGGTTCGGGCAATTTCTAATAATGTGGCCTGGTTTTCCACATTTATAACAAACTACATTGGCATAACTTGCTCCGACACTACTTGCTCCGCCATTACTCGTTCCGACACTATTTGTTCCTTTCGTTCTATTAACCCCTGGTCCGTAGACCTCACACTTCGCCGCGCTATGACCATTTCTTTTACACTTGTTGCAAAATTTGGTGCAGAACCCCGAGTGATTCTTTTCACACCTTTGGCATAGCTGCTTCTGATTGTTGTTGTTGTTGCGGTTATTATTGTTGTTGGGATGATTGTTGTAGTTGCTGTTGTTGTTGTTGTTGTTGTTGTTGTTGGGCCGTTTGTTGTAGTTGCGATTGATGTTGCGATTGTTGGGATAATTGTTGCGATTATTGTTGTAATTGCTGTTGTTGTTGTATTGGTGATTCTTATCACCGTTTTCCTCCCACTTTCTTTTGACTTGCTTCACATTAGCCTCTTCAGCAGTCTGTTCTTTAATTCTTTCTTCAATCTGGTTCACTAGTTTGTGAGCCATTCTACATGCCTGTTGTATGGAGGCGGGCTCGTGTGAACTTATATCTTCTTGAATTCTTTCCGGTAATCCTTTCACAAACGCGTCGATCTTCTCTTCCTCATCTTCGAATGCTCCCGGACACAATAGGCACAATTCTGTGAATCGTCTTTCGTACGTGGTAATATCAAATCCTTGGGTTCGTAACCCTCTAAGTTCTGTCTTGAGCTTATTGACCTCGGTTCTAGGACGGTACTTCTCGTTCATCAAGTGCTTGAATGCTGACCACGGTAGTGCGTACGCATCATCTTGTCCCACTTGCTCTAGATAGGTATTCTACCATGTTAACGCAGAACCTGTGAAGGTATGCGTAGCGTACTTCACTTTGTCCTCTTCAGTACACTTACTTATGGCAAACACCGATTCAACCTTCTCGGTCCACCGTTTCAATCCGATTGGTCCTTCGGTTCCATCAAATTCCAAAGGTTTGCAGGCAGTGAATTCTTTGTAGGTGCATCCTACACGATTTCCTGTACTGCTAGATCCAAGGTTATTGTTGGTATGTAGCGCAGCCTGTACTGCGGCTATGTTTGAAGCTAGAAAAGTACGGAATTCCTCTTCATTCATATTCACGGTGTGTCGAGTAGTCGGTGCCATTTCCTTCAAAATAGTTAAATGGAACAAGTTAATCATACAGAATATTAAGAGTAGTTAATAGTATTTCGTAGCATAATATGAACTCATTTATAAAAGCTTTTTCTTCATATTAGCGTTTTATATGTTTAAATTCGGGTAGTACCTACCCGTTAAGTTCATACTTAGTAGCTAATATACAATTCAACTACTACAATTCTATATGAAAAACTGATTATAATAATATTTCGCGTTCAAACTTTTATACAAAATTTTACAAACTTACAATACCGCTTATTTTACATAAAGCATGAAATATAGCACACAATAACTTTGATACAAGATAGTTGTGAAGACAATTCTAGCTAGTACACAAGTCGTTCAGCAAAGGCAATAAAGACACGTAATTCATACGTCCAGAAACAAGTCATGCATTCTGGTTTTACTAGGACTACTTCCCATCCTTGGTCTTGTGCAACATAACCGTTATGGCCGTTGATAAGACAGCGTGTTGTAACGTCATCAAAGGGACGAGGGTTACGTAATGTCCAACAGTCCCGTAATAATCTAAAAACCTCATTTCTTACCCCAATTACCGACTCCGTCACTTGTGGAAACGTTTTGTTTAATAGTTGTAGCCCGATGTTCTTGTTCTCACTTTGGTGAGAAGCGAACATTACTAATCCGTAAGCATAACATGCTTCTTTATGTTGCATGTTAGCCGCTTTTTCTAAATCACGAAGTCCAATATTCGGATATATTGAGTCAAAATAATTTCTTAACCCGTTGCGTAAAATAGCATTTGGGTTCCCCGCAATATATGCGTCAAAGTAAACACATCGTAACTTATGTGTTTCCCAATGTGATATCCCCCATCTTTCAAACGAAAGTCTCTTATAAACCAAGACATTCTTGGAACGTTCTTCGAATGTCTTACAAACTGATCTCGCCTTAAATAGTTGTGCCGAAGAATTCTGGCCGACTCTAGACAAGATTTCATCAATCATGTCTCCGGGTAGGTCTCTTAAAATATTGGGTTGTCTATCCATTTTGTGTTTTTAAACTGTAAAATAGACAAGAGTTAGATTCATAAAAAAAATACTTATTAATACAAGCAATTTTTACATATATCATAAAGCATAAGAACACTATATTACATATATTACACCACACGAATACAACTATCTTATTCCGACTCGCTCGTTTCTTCTTCTTCGGTTTTGGTTCGTTTTGCCAAGTTTCTAGGGATATATGATGTTCCCCTAATACGAGCCGTCGTTGTCCACGTTGGTTTAGAAAAACCTGGTGGTTTAGAGGTTCCCGGGTCATTGTTACAACTTAAGGACTTCGGGGGTTGACGATACATATAAAGTTCATCGGGGTTGGAATTAGATTTCTCTATTTTTATGCCCTTTCCCTTATTATTTTCTTTTGCCTTTTTAAATTCAGTTGGGGTAATTTCAATAACATCATCGGAATTCTCGTCGGAATCCGATTCATCGGAGAATTGGTAATCCTCCCAATATTTTGCTTCCTTGGCGGAAACACCATTGACCATAATTAACTTTGGTCGGTTGGTTGAGGATTTTCTTTTACTTAACCGTTTTATTATTTCCCCCACCGGTTCTATTTCTTCATCCGGTTCCGATTCTTCTTCCGGTTCCGATTCTTCTTCCGGTTCCGACTCTTCTTCCGGTTCCTCTTCGGGAACTTGTGAATCAGTCCACAAATCATTCTAATTTACATTTGACTCTTCATTATTATTAGGTGAGTCAATGGGACTTGTTCTAGAGGTAGACATCTATCACATAATATCAAACATGTTAAGAGATTAATATATCACATAATATTCATATGTTAAAAATATATAGTTTCCAACAAAAATGTTAAGCAATCATTTTTAAAGAAAACACGGTCGAAGTCCAGACTCACTAATGCATCCTAACAAACTCGATAAGACACACTAATGCAAATTTTCTGGTTCTCTAAGACCAACGCTCGGATACCAACTGAAATGTCCCGTTCTTATTGATTAAAAACGTTCCATATTAATTGATTTCGTTGCGAGGTTTTGACCTCTATATGAGACGTTTTTCAAAGACTGCATTCATTTTTAAAACAAACCATAACCTTTATTTCATAAATAAAGGTTTAAAAAGCTTTACGTAGATTATCAAATAATGATAATCTAAAATATCCTGTTTACACACGACCATTACATAATGGTTTACAATACAAATATGTTACATCGAAATCAGTTTCTTGAATGCAGTTTTTACACACTATCATACAAACATGGACTCCAAATCTTGTCCTTATTTTAGTATGCAACAGCGGAAGCTCTTAATATTCACCTGAGAATAAACATGCTTTAAACGTCAACAAAAATGTTGGTGAGTTATAGGTTTAACCTATATATATCAAATCGTAACAATAGACCACAAGATTTCATATTTCAATACACATCCCATACATAGAGATAAAAATCATTCATATGGTGAACACCTGGTAACCGACAATAACAAGATGCATATATAAGAATATCCCCATCATTCCGGGACACCCTTCGGATATGATATAAATTTCGAAGTACTAAAGCATCCGGTACTTTAGATGGGGTTTGTTAGGCCCAATAGATCTATCTTTAGGATTCGCGTCAATTAGGGTGTCTGTTCCCTAATTCTTAGATTACCAGACTTAATAAAAAGGGGCATATTCGATTTCGATAATTCAACCATAGAATGTAGTTTCACGTACTTGTGTCTATTTTGTAAATCATTTATAAAACCTGCATGTATTCTCATCCCAAAAATATTAGATTTTAAAAGTGGGACTATAACTCACTTTCACAGATTTTTACTTCGTCGGGAAGTAAGACTTGGCCACTGTTGATTCACGAACCTATAACAATATATACATATATATTAAAGTATGTTCAAAATATATTTACAACACTTTTAATATATTTTGATGTTTTAAGTTTATTAAGTCAGCTGTCCTCGTTAGTAACCTATAACTAGTTGTCCACAGTTAGATGTACAGAAATAAATCGATAAATATTATCTTGAATCAATCCACGACCCAGTGTATACGTATCTCAGTATTGATCACAACTCAAACTATATATATTTTGGAATCAACCTCAACCCTGTATAGTTAACTCCAACATTCACATATAGAGTGTCTATGGTTGTTCCGAAATATATATAGATGTGTCGACATGATAGGTCGAAACATTGTATACGTGTCTATGGTATCTCAAGATTACATAATATACAATACAAGTTGATTAAGTTATGGTTGGAATAGATTTGTTACCAATTTTCACGTAGCTAAAATGAGAAAAATTATCCAATCTTGTTTTACCCATAACTTCTTCATTTTAAATCCGTTTTGAGTGAATCAAATTGCTATGGTTTCATATTAAACTCTATTTTATTAATCTAAACAGAAAAAGTATAGGTTTATAGTCGGAAAAATAAGTTACAAGTCGTTTTTGTAAAGGTAGTCATTTCAGTCGAAAGAACGACGTCTAGATGACCATTTTAGAAAACATACTTCCACTTTGAGTTTAACCATAATTTTTGGATATAGTTTCATGTTCATAATAAAAATCATTTTCTCAGAATAACAACTTTTAAATCAAAGTTTATCATAGTTTTTAATTAACTAACCCAAAACAGCCCGCGGTGTTACTACGACGGCGTAAATCCGGTTTTACGGTGTTTTTCGTGTTTCCAGGTTTTAAATCATTAAGTTAGCATATCATATAGATATAGAACATGTGTTTAGTTGATTTTAAAAGTCAAGTTAGAAGGATTAACTTTTGTTTGCGAACAAGTTTAGAATTAACTAAACTATGTTCTAGTGATTACAAGTTTAAACCTTCGAATAAGATAGCTTTATATGTATGAATCGAATGATGTTATGAACATCATTACTACCTTAATTTCCTTGGATAAACCTACTGGAAAAGAGAAAAATGGATCTAGCTTCAATGGATCCTTGGATGGCTCGAAGTTCTTGAAGCAGAATCATGACACGAAAACAAGTTCAAGTAAGATCATCACTTGAAATAAGATTGTTATAGTTATAGAAATTGAACCAAAGTTTGAATATGATTATTACCTTGTATTAGAATGATAACCTGCTGTAAGAAACAAAGATTTCTTGAGGTTGGATGATCACCTTACAAGATTGGAAGTGAGCTAGCAAACTTGAAAGTATTCTTGATTTTATGAAACTAGAACTTTTGGAATTTATGAAGAACACTTAGAACTTGAAGATAGAACTTGAGAGAGATCAATTAGATGAAGAAAATTGAAGAATGAAAGTGTTTGTAGGTGTTTTTGGTCGTTGGTGTATGGATTAGATATAAAGGATATGTAATTTTGTTTTCATGTAAATAAGTCATGAATGATTACTCATATTTTTGTAATTTTATGAGATATTTCATGCTAGTTGCCAAATGATGGTTCCCACATGTGTTAGGTGACTCACATGGGCTGCTAAGAGCTGATCATTGGAGTGTATATACCAATAGTACATACATCTAAAAGCTGTGTATTGTACGAGTATGAATACGGGTGCATACGAGTAGAATTGTTGATGAAACTGAACGAGGATGTAATTGTAAGAATTTTTGTTAAGTAGAAGTATTTTGATAAGTGTATTGAAGTCTTTCAAAAGTGTATAAATACATATTAAAACACTACATGTATATACATTTTAACTGAGTCGTTAAGTCATCGTTAGTCGTTACATGTAAGTGTTGTTTTGAAACCTTTAGGTTAACGATCTTGTTAAATGTTGTTAACCCAATGTTTATAATATCAAATGAGATTTTAAATTATTATATTATCATGATATTATCATGTATGAATATCTCTTAATATGATATATATACATTAAATGTCTTTACAACGATAATCGTTACATATATGTCTCGTTTAAAAATCATTAAGTTAGTACTCTTGTTTTTACATATGTAGTTCATTGTTAATATACTTTATGATATGTTTTCTTATCATAGTATCATGTTAACTATATATATATATATATATCCATATATATGTCATCATATAGTTTTTACAAGTTTTAACGTTCGTGAATCACCGATCAACTTGGGTGGTCAATTGTCTATATGAAACATATTTCAATTAATCAAGTCTTAACAAGTTTGATTGCTTAACATGTTGGAAACATTTAATCATGTAAATATCAATCTCAATTAATATATATAAACATGGAAAAGTTCGGGTCACTACATATGACAACCAAGTTTGGGAACTTGTTACGCAACCTCCTGGCTCTAGGCTAGTTGATTGTAAATAGCTTTTCAAAATGAAAACCAACATACATGGAAACTTGGATACATACAAAGCTAGACTTGTAGCAAAAGGTTTCACTCAAACTCAAGGGATTGATTATGATGAAACTTTATCGCCAGTGGCAATGCTAAAGTCTATTAGGATATTATTTTCCATTGCTGCTCACTATGACTATGAAATATGGCAAATGGATGTCAAAACCGCTTTCCTAAATGGATATCTTGAGGAAGATGTTTATATGGTATAGCCCGAAGGTTTTGTTGATCCAAAAAATCCTAAAAAGGTATGCAAGTTAAAGAAATCAATCTACGGATTGAAACAAGCATCTAGAATGTGGAATCATCGTTTTAATGAAGAGGCAAAGAAATTTGGCTTCATTAAAAATGGTGATGAAGCTTGTGTATACAAGTAGGCTAGTGGGAGCTCTATAATGTTCCTTGTGCTATATGTGGATGATATATTATTGTTTGGGAATGATATAACCACAATGCAAGAGGTCAAAACTTGGCTAAAAGGTTGCTTCTCCATTAAGGATCTTGGAGAAGCACAATACATATTGGGGATTGGGATCTATAGGAATAGATCCAAGAGATTGATAGGTTTAAGTCAAAGTACATACATTGACAAAATCTTGAAAAGGTTTAAGATGGAAAACTCTAAGAAAGGTTTGGTACCTATTCAAAGAGGAACCGTTCTCAGTTCATCTCAGTGTCCTACCACGAAAGATGAACAAGAGAGAATGAAGAAAGTCCCATACGCATCTGCTATTGGGTCTATCATGTATGCAATGATATGTACTAGACCAGATGTGTCATGCGCTCTAAGCTTGACAAGTAGATACCAGAATAACCCAGGAAACAGTCATTGGATTGCTGTTAAAAGTATATTGAAATACCTTAGGAGGACTAAGGATATGTTTCTAATATATGGGTCTGGTGAGGAGGAACTCGCTGTAAAAGGTTACGTGGACGCGAGTTTCCAAACTGATCGAGATGACTCTCGATCACAATCCGGTTATGTCTTCATGTTAAATGGTGGTGCGGTCTCTTGGAAGAGTTCAAAACAGGAGGTTGTTGCGTTATCCACTACAGAGTCAGAGTACATTGCCGCCTCACTGGCAGCTCAGGAAGCTGCATGGATGAAGAAATTCATAGATGACTTAGGAGTGGTCCCTTCCATTCAGGACCCTCTTAAGATCTTTTGTGACAACGAGGGTGCGATTGCTCAAATCAAGGAACCTCGTGCTCATCAAAAGACTCGTCACATTGAGCGGAGATTCAACTACATCAGGGATGAGGTTGAAAAGGGAAAGATATGTATTCACAAAGTTCACACAGATCAAAATGTTGCGGATCCACTCACGAAGCTTTTACATGGGCCAAAACATGAGGGACATGTTTGTGCATTGGGGCTTCGATATTCTAGTGATTGGAAATGATCTATTTTATGTATTGTAACGGAACGAATTAGTTCAAACTCATTAATATAATTATGGTATTAATTTAATTATGAGTCATGTTCCAATTTTGCATATTTTATCCATGAATAAACTATTATTCTAAATTCCGTAGTCGATCACATTTGTGGGAACAAGTGTGAGGTTTAGACTATTATGAACTCGGATTGGAATACATTCAGGTTGAATGTGGGGCAAGGTTGCAACCAAGGTTCATAGATATTTGTGGGATACAAATATTGGAAGACCCGCTCTCAAGAATTACTGTATAGAGCCTTTGTGGTTGATCACATGTAATCTTGAGTAAAGGAGAATATCATTGTATCCTCTGACCTGAGATACATATTGGGTTCGGATATTCACCAAATATTGTGCCTTGATTCTTTCCTTCGCTATTCTGAAATATGGTAGTACATAAGGGAGAACTCGGGTATAATGTAAAGTGTATATCTTGGACGTATGTAGTCAAGATGGAATTTGTCCCTCTTATTCGTTGAGAGTCAGATGTCTAAGGCCTGATAAAGTTAAATCTATAAGAGAGTGATCACTCTGTATCTCTTGGATTTAACATGACATCTTGGACGAAAGGAAATAATGAAAGATTCACCTATTCATGTTCGAGACGGGAACTCGAAAAGGATGATGTTATTGAATGGCACAAAGTCATAACATATTGGGGGTGATGGACGGTAGTTAGGTGGTATCCATCACTTGCATTAATTTCTTATGTTTCTCGTGCAAGTGGGAGATTGAAGGTATTTCGTATGCCCGAGAGACATATTAAATTAACGTGGCCACTATGTTACGATCCAAGTCGGGTCATACCCAATAACAAGCTTACCAACACTTTATATGTATTTATTTTAACGGCTGGATTGTTAAATGAATACGCGACACTTGAACTTTAGAAAATCGGTTTTCTAAATTATAATCACTTGAGATAAATTATTTGGATAATTTATATATGATGTGGATTTAATTATTTATAGGCTTAAATAATTATTTTGTGTTATATTTTATAAAATGCTTTATAAAATTATTGCAAGTAACAAATACACTTTTATTTTATACAAGTTTTATAAAACAATTACAAGTTTTATAAAATAAATCTTGGTATAAAATATATATATGGAATGTGCAGATTTTGGAGCCCCAAGAAATGTCATCCCATGCTTATTCTTGTTGCTTTCTATGACACAATTACACATATGTATGTCCCTTGACCAAAGACTAAAGATATACATGCATACACATTCTCAAGTGTGAAAAAAAAAAAGCAGAAAAATACAGCATATAGCTGCTGCTACTGTCGTGGCTGTTGAGGGACCAAAGGGGGGTTCTAAGTTTGCTTTTGCAAGTTCATTTTAAGTGTCAATCAAACCCTAACTAAAGGCAAAGGTGTTGGGGTTATTGCTTGGGGTATAACACACTTGAGGCTTCAAGTTAGAGGCTACATTCTCATCATCTCCTTCATTAGTTTCTGCACTTTTCAGAGGTGCTGCTGTTCGGTTTTTACAAAGAGAAGAAAGAGGGTTTGAAGCTAGGATTCAAGGTGCTTAAAGTCTAGCCAATACAAGGGTGTGTTGGTACTTTGTTTCATCATCTTTCTCATCATCATTCAAGCAATTTTCAGCCCTTAAACTTAGTTTAAGGAGGTATAAAATTCTATCTTTTCTTGTTAATTAGTAAGCATAATATTCACAACTTGATCCAAGAAGGGATTTAGCTTTAATTGGTTTAAAGATAACAAGTTTAAATTTGGTGAATTACACGCTTCCGTTTATTATGATTCTTAAAAGGTTTTAAGACTTATCAAACTTGTTAAATCCCTACAAATTTATGTACTAAGCTATTAAGTATGAACTTTAACGGGTAGGTACTACCCTAGATATAATTATAAAACGCTAATAAGAAGAAAAGGTTTTTATAATAATAACTGGTTCATATTATTAATAAGCTACGATGTACTGTAAATACATACTACATCTATAATATTCCATGTGAATAATTATTTTTCTCATTCTTATTGAAGTTTATGGCGCGATTGAACCATTTGACGGAACAAGAAATCGAGGAACTCATCAATCAGCGAGTGGACGACAGAATGTTATGGGTCGAGGCTACGAGAGGTGCTGCAGTTAACCCAAATCCTCATGTGGGATGTACTTACAAAACTTTTCAAGGTTGCAAGCCCTCATCATTCAGTGGAACAGAAGGACCGGTAAGTTAAACCCGGTGGATCGAAAAGATTGAGTCTGTGTTTAAAATCAGTGGTTGTATTAAGAAGGACATGACCAAGTATGCATCGTGCACCTTACAAGATAGTGCACTCACATGGTGGAAAAACTATGTGAAGGCCGTAGGAGGAGATGTAGCTTATGATACTCCCTGGGAAGAATTCAAAACAATGCTAATCAACGAGTATTGTCCAAGGAACGAGGTTAGGAAGTTGGAAACTGAATTACGAAGCCTGAAAGTTGTGCGTACTGAACTCACCAACTACAATCAGCGATTCATGGAATTAGCTTTGCTATGTCCCGAATTGGTACCAACCGAAGAACGGAAGATAGAACTGTACAAAGATGGTTTGCCTAAAAATGTCAAAGCAAATGTTACAGCATCGAAACCCAAAACTATTCACGAAGCCATCACCATGGCAAACGAGTTGATGGACCAGATTATTCTGGATAAGAACACCGATTTCAAGACATCAGAAAACAAAAGAAAATGGGAAGGTAATCAACAATCCAACAAGAAACAAGAAACCACGCAAGGTGCGGGTAGTGGTTCAAGCTCTGGTTACAAAGGACGAAATTCTTTATGTAATAGATGCCACAAACATCACTCTAGTTATTGTAATGTGGTGTGCGAAAATTGTAATCGAAGGAGTCATCTTCCTGAAGATTGTACGATTCCTGTTACAAATACCAATGGCACCAAGACTCCTGCCACCAATATAAATAGAACTGCCTTGGCTACTGTTACGTGTTATGGGAGTGGGAAACAGGGTCATTATAAGAGCCAGTGCCCGAATCCAGAGAAGAATAACGGATCTGCACGTGGAAGAGCATTTATTATTAATGCTATAGAGGCGTATGAAGACCCGGAGCTGGTTACGAGTACGTTTATCATTAATAACTTATCAGCATCTATTATATTTGATACTGGTGCCGATAGAAGTTACGTGTGTAGAGACTTTTACGCTAAATTGAATTGTTCATCATTACCTCTAGATGCTAAGTACATGATTGAGTTAGCTAATGGTAAACTAATTAAAGCCGATAAAATTTGCCGTGATTGTAAAATAAATTTAGCTGGAGAAACATTCAAGATTGATTTGATACCCATAGAATTAGGAAGTTTTGACGTAATTATCGGCATGGACTGGATATCCAAAGTAGGAGTCGAAGTAGTGTGTGCTGAAAAGGCAATTCGTATTCCTCGAAAGGATAAATCAATGATAATGATTTACGGAGATAAAGGTAACTTAAACCTAAATCTCATTAGCTGTTTGAAAGCTCGAAAGTGCTCAGAAAAAGGATGTTATGCCCTCCTAGCACATGTAAATAAAGTTGAATAAAAGGAGAAGAATATCAACGATGTAAATATAGTAAAAGACTTTCCCGATGTTTTTCCGGAAGAATTACCGGGACTACCTCCTTTCAGGTCTGTAGAATTTCAAATAGATCCTGTACTAGGTGCTGCACCGGTTGCCCGTGCTCCATATAGACTTGCACCGTCTGAATTAAAAGAACTTCAGAGCCAGTTAAAAGAATTACTGGACCGTGGATTCATACGACCAAGCACTTCACCGTGGGGAGCTCCAATTTTATTTGTTAAAAAGAAAGATGGATCTTTTAGGATGTGTATAGATTATCGAGAATTAAATAAGTTAACTATCAAGAATCGGTATCCACTACCGAGAATTGACGACTTATTTGATCAGCTGCAAGGATCATGTGTGTACTCGAAAATCGACCTAAGATTGGGCTATCATCAACTACGTGTCAAAGAAGAAGACATTCCAAAAACTGCTTTTCGGACACGTTATGGTCATTACGAATTTTAGGTTATGCCGTTTGGGTTGACTAATGCACCAGCTGTATTCATGGACCTCATGAATCGAGTTTGTAGTCTGTATCTAGATAAGTTTGTTATTGTTTTCATTGACGATATTCTTATCTATTCCAAAAATGAGCAAGAGCATGAACAGCATTTAAGGTTGGTATTAGAATTATTAAGAAAGGAACAATTATACGCCAAATTTTCTAAGTGTGCATTTTGGTTGAAAGAAGTGCAATTTCTTGGTCACGTTCTTAGTAGCAAAGGAATTCAGGTTGATCCAGCTAAAATTGAGGCCATTGAAAAATGGGAGACTCCTAAGACACCAACGCAGATACGCCAATTTTTGGGTTTAGCCGGTTATTATAGAAGGTTTATTCAAGATTTTTCCCGAATAGCTAAACCATTAACAGCATTAACGCAAAAAGGGTAGAAGTACGAATGGACTTCTGAGCAGGAGAGTGCATTTCAATTACTGAAGAAGAAGTTGACTACAGCACCAATTTTATCGTTACCGGAAGGGAACGATGATTTTGAGATATATTGTGACGCTTCGCGACAAGGTTTTGGTTGCATCCTTATGCAACGGAAGAAAGTTATATCATACGCATCCCGACAATTGAAGATTCACGAGCGGAATTATACGACGCATGATTTAGAATTGGGAGCAGTAGTGTTTGCATTGAAGATATGGAGACACTATTTATATGGGGTTAAATGCACTGTGTTTACTGATCATAAAAGCCTTCAACATATTTTTGATCAGAAACAGCTGAACATGAGGTAACGTAGGTGGGTCGAGCTGATAAATGACTATGATTGTAAGATTCGCTATCATCCCGGGAAAGCGAATGTAGTGGCCAACGCTCTAAGCAGAAAGGAACGGGAACCAATTCGAGTACGAGCAATGAACATAAAAATTCGTAAGAATCTCAACTCACAAATCAAAGAGGCTCAACGAGAAGCTCTTACTAAAGAAAACATAGGAAATGAAATAATGAAGAAGTATGGGAAACAACTCGTTATACGGGAAGATGGAATTCGATATTTTGCAAACCGTATTTGGGTACCAAAGTTGGGTAGATTAAGGAAGTTGATATTGAACGAGGTACATAAGACAAGATACTCGATACATCCTGGAGTTGGAAAGATGTATCAAGATCTTAAAATGCATTATTGGTGGCCTAATTTAAAGACAGATGTTGCAACATATGTTGGGGAATGTTTAACTTGTTCCAAAGTCAAAGCAGAACACCAGAAGCCGTCAGGGTTACTTCAACAACAAGAAACCCCAGAATGGAAATGGGATTGTATTACCATGGATTTTATCACAAAGTTACCTAAGACTGCCCGGGGTTATGACACCATTTGAGTAATAGTTGATCGTCTCACCAAATCTGCACATTTCTTGCCTATAAAGGAAACGGATAGAATGGAGAAACTATTACGATTATACATAAAGGAAATTGTTTCAAGGTATGGAATACCTATTTCCATTATATCCGATCGTGATAGTAGATTTACATCAAAGTTTTGGCAATCACTACAGGAGGCCCTGGGAACCCGTTTGGATATGAGCACCGCATATCATCCGCAAACTGACGGGCAGAGTGAAAGAACAATTCAGACTCTTGAAGACATGCTCAGGGCATGTGTGATCGATTTTGGAAATGGATGGGATAAATATCTACCATTAGCAGAATTCTCGTATAATAACAGTTATCATGCGAGCATTAAAGCTGCACCATTTGAAGCATTATATGGAAGGAAGTGTAGATCCCCTATCTATTGGAATGAAGTAGGAGATCGACAATTAACTGGTCCCGAGATCATACACGAAACGACTGAGAAGATAGTACAAATCAAGGAGAGATTGAGGACGGCCCGTAGTCACCAAAAGAGCTACGCCGATGTCCGAAGGAAACCATTATAGTTTTAGATCGGTGACATGGTTATGCTAAATGTGTCACCTTGGAAAGGTGTAATACGTTTTGTAAAAAGGGGTAAACTGAACCCAAGTTATGTAGGCCCGTTCAAGATCATCGAACGCATCGGACCGGTAGCTTATCGACTCGAGTTACCACAACAACTCACCGGAGTACATAATTCATTTCACGTCTCAAACCTCAAGAAATGTCTTGCAAAGGAAGATCTCACCATTCCTCTTGAAGAAATCCAAGTCGACGAGAAACTACAATTCATAGAAGAACCAGTCGAAATCATGGACCGTGAAGTTAAACGGCTCAAGCAGAGCAACATACCAATCGTTAAGGTTTGTTGGAATGCTCAAAGAGGTCCCGAGTTTACTTGGGAATGAGAGGATTAGATGAAACAAATGTACCCACATTTGTTTCCCGAGAACGCAAAATAGGTACAACTTTAAAATTTCGAGACGAAATTTATTTAACGGGTAGGTACTGTAACGACCCGGATTTTCCGATCATTTTATACTTATGAGATTAATATTTATATAAATTAAACCATACCAACATGATAAGCAATCCAAATTGTTGAGACTTGTGTTTTTGAAAAGAGTTTTACATAACGTTTGACCATCCAATATGACTGATGATATCACGAACTATATAACATAAGATAACTATACGTTTGTGTATATATATGTATTTATATATATTTAACATTATCTAAGGATGGTTTAACATCTCATTGTGTACTAATGACAATGAGTTATAAGTATATTTTGAAACTACTAACTTAAGTTTTCAAAACGATAACTATACGTAACATTCTTTGATATATACACTTATAATCTATAATGCTTATACATGTATCGTATATATAATGTATTTAATCACTTTTTAAGGACTTAAATACATAAAACAATATAAGTATATTCACAAAAGATAGCTATATTTGAATTCTCGTTCTGTTTCCTCAAGATTTCTATACATATATCTAGGGTATATGTACCCGTATCATACCCAGCTTCTATACGTATTTACTATTGGTATATACACATCAAATCAACATCCTAATCAACATTATTACTGCCCTAGATATGAGGTAACTAGGATTTGTCAAGTAGCATGAATTATTAGTAAGAAAACAAAATTAGGAATCCTTTTCTTTCTTTATAAACTAAAAACGTTTTTATGAATGAACACCATTTCTTCACTCCATTTTCTCATACCTACACCCTCATTTCTCTCTCAAAATACTCCTAATTTCATACTTGATCATCTCCAAGCATTTTCCCCATCATTTAGCTTCAATTACTAGCCTTAAACACCATAAGAAAACTCTTTCAAGAACATATCAAAATAACCACCCATTTGAAGAAGTTTACTTCCAACCTTTTGATCTAACTCCACCACTCTTTGATTCCAAGATTATTTCTTATATTTTGTAGTAACTTTGTCCAAGTAACTTGAGGTAGTAACCTTGTTCATAATCTTATTCAATTCATATTCATATAGCTATCTTATTTTGTGGTATAAAATTTTAACAACAAGAACATAGTTTGAATGATTTCAAACTTGTTCGCAAACTAAATAGATCCTTCTAACTTGACTTTTAAAATACTTCAAGACCTGTAATATATCATAATGATATGCTAACATAACAAGATATAACTTGGTTTTACAAAGAACATCTTAAAAACTGAATCTACGTCGTCGGAGTGCAACCGGGGGCTGTTTTGGGTTGGATAATTAAAAACCATCTTGAACTTTGAATTGGAAGTTCATGTTCTGGAAAAATGATATTTCTTATGAATATGTTAACACAAAAAGATTTCATGGTTTAACTCAAAGTGTAAGTATTTTTAGAAAAATGATCATTAAATGTTGTTTTTATGATGGAAAATGATCACTTTCATAAGTTTCACCAAAGTTTGACCTATAACCTATGATTTTGAATACAAACTAAGGTATTTTCAGTTCATATTCTTAAAATTTGACTCGATCCAAGGAAGTTTCAAGTTGAACCAACAAAAACGGAGTTGTAATGAAGAAACTATGACTAAAACAAGATTGGGTATCCGAAGCTAGTTTAGCTACGAAAATATTTGGAGAAAAAGTAAATTAATCATATCTTTTCTAATTAATATGATATTTTATATATAATTACTTATGATTTGATTTTATATATTTCAGGACCACCCGTAAACAACACGAGAAGATTAATCATAAGACCTCATGATTGTACACAACACGTCATTTGACAACACGATACTTTATGTACGCAACACGTCATTTGACAACATGGTACGATGGGTCGAGATTAATTCTGATCAATACGAATACGATGGGGTCTTTATTTATTTTATTTAAGCAACTAATTGTGGACCACTAACATCGGACTGCTAACTACGGACAAAGAAAATATTAAAAGTATATAGATATGTACCGATTACTTAAAAAGAAAATATGTTGATATATTATATATATGGTTAGGTTCGTGATATCTATCGGAGACCAAGTCAAATTAAATACCTTCAAGGCAAAAGTGAGTATATAGTCCCACTTTTAAACTCTAAATATTTCGGGATGAGAATACATGCATTTTATGATTTACGTTATGGACACAAGTGATTAAAAATATATATTCTACGTTGAGTTGTACCACTGGCATACTTCCCTATAACTTGGTAACTATTATTTACATGAGGTATTGTAAACGCGAATCCTGTTGATAGATCTATCGGGCCTGACAACCCCAACCGGATTGGACGACCAGTATTCAACGGTTGCACAGTACTTCGTTTCTGTGACTACACTTGGTACGGTGTAGAAAGATTTCATAATAAAGGGAATATGCGACGTTGATTAAATGTTAAGTATGGTTATCAAGTGCTCAACAACTTAGAATATTTTTATTAAAACGTTTATATATGAAATCTTGTGGTCTATATTTATAACGCTGCAGGCATTAAACCTATATCTCACCAACTTTATGTTGATGTTTTAAGCATGTTTATTCTCAGGTGATAACTAAAAGCTTCCACTGCAACATGTTGAATTTAAGCAAGATCTTGAGTATGCATATTTGTGTCAAAAATAAAACTGCATATCGGAGAATTTGTAATGTAAAATATGTTGGAAATCGTGTTGTTATCATCACATGTAAAGTTTGTAAGGCTAAGATTATCGCTAAACGATAATCATTGTTATGTTGTTTAAAACTTATATTTGTAATAAAAGTTATGGTTTGTATTGTAAGAACGAATGCAGTTTTTGAAAAACGTCGCATATAGAGGTCAATACCTCGCGATGAAATCATATGTTATTGTATTCGTCCTTATGGTTAAGGTCGGGTTTTGACAGGTTTAAAATGGAAACAAAATATATATACTACATATACATATACCAAAATAAATAATATATATATATATATATATATATATATATATATATATATATATATATATATATATATATATATATATATACGGCTATATATACATATATAAAAAAACAAAACATATATATATACATATAAACGACATATACATATACCTAAACATTTATTAATTAAAACTCTAATACTACCTAAACCCTAAACACTATTAAATACTACTAAACCCTAATCATTAATTAATTATTACTACTACACCAATTAATTAAAACCCTAAACTAAACCTACCTAATTAAATACTACTTACTAATAAAACTCTAATACTACTATTTATACTATATAATACTAACACTTATACACTTATATTATTACTAACATGTATAATATACTACTTATCTTATAATACTTAGATTAAAAGATTTTAACATACGATTACAATAGTCATTCACGATAGCGTGAAATTACCTGAACGTCGATGCTGCTTAAGGCCTAGGGTGATCCTTGGTACCATTATGGGACGCTTGTAGATCTCGAATGCCAAACTTATATTTTGGTCAAGAAATCCTGGGCCAACCGGTAACAATTGATCATTCAAGTGACTCGGCGGTGGCATAGATGTTTGGGTATGGTGCACAATGTCAAACCCAACTATTGTAATTATACACTCACTAATTGAACAACACTTAGTTACTTTCACACTTGATAAGTGGTAGACTTATTAAGAACGACTCACTAGTGTTCAACACTAACTTGCTAAAAATGGAAACTTACTAAAAATGGTAACTTACTAAAAATAGTAACTTACTAAAAATGGAAACTTACTAAAAATGGAAACTTGATAAGAATGGGAACTTAGTAAAACGAACTACACTTAAGCACTTGCATACTTAAATTTAAACTTGGGCAAACAATTTAACTACTCTTAAATGTCATTAGGTTGACTTTCTGCTCAAATTTATTCAATTCTTATATTTCAATGGAATAATAACTCTTCTCCTACTTACTAAGGTAAACTCATAGCCCCACTCTTTATTGCTAGCAATTTATTTTAACTTACTGGGGTGAGACACATGCTACTTTTACTATTTACAATCTAGACACAGGTACCAACTGTTAAACTATGCTATACCTGGCTATGTCAAGCAAAGTCCCTACATTGATATTACTTAATAATGAAATTAAACCGACAAGAACAGAACAACTTGTCATTGGGGAAAACTTTAAACGTTTAGTCTAAATATCACGAACTGGCATAACTTTTTGATCTGCGAGATCAACTTTATAAACAAAAATCTTGTAGTCTAAAACAACGGTCAAACATATTTGTTAAACCTATGATTTCACTCAACCATTTTTGGTTGACACTTTAGCATGTTTTGTCTCAGGTTCTGATTAATCAAATTTACTTACCTACTGATTATGTGATGCTACTTGGACTTAGGATCAAGAACTATCACATTTATTATTCTTGCATTTGAAACATTTACTTTATTGTAATTTCAATTATTGTAACGATATTCGATTTTCCATTGCGTACTCAATAAAGTTTGTTTTTATCATATAGTGTCATTCTCATTTATATAATATGTTAGTATTTTTGATATTAAGGTCACAATCACCCAGGCCCTAACTGGGTTTGTGATAAATATAAAATATAAATCCCTTATGATTTACATGTTGTGATAACTCGAAAATTTCTGACCAAATTTAAACTTAATCTATAACGTTTCCGACACGATAAGCAAAGTCTGAAATGTTGAGTCACGAAAGTTTTGGAACTATATTCATGTAATCAATTATTCTTTGACTGTTCTCGTAGATTCACGAACAATATATATAACTTAATGTGCATATATATATATATATATATATATATATATATATATATATATATATATATATATATATATATATATATATATATATATATATATATATATATATATATATATATATATATATATATATATACATATATATATATATATATACATATATATATATATACATATATATATACATATATATATATACATATATATATATACATATATATATATATATATACATATATATATATATACATACATATATATATATATATATTTCAAGTTATTTAGTAAACAATAGTAACATTCGATTATTGATTCGACTGATATTTAGATAAGTTAACTAAAACGTTTAAGATGAACCAGTAAAACACTAATTTGCTACAGTATTTTTGAATTACTACAGTACCCGAAAAGCTACAGTGTTTTTGAAAATCACTATTTGCTACATTAAAAAAACTTTGCTGCAGTAGCTTTGCTACAGTAAACACTATTTCAAAATGAAAATGTATATATGTATATGTATATACTACGAGATGATGATTTATAGAAGCAAATAATCAAAACACTTAATTGATTAAAGCTACACTTCGAGTGACATAGTTTATCAATGATTAAATCTAATTATTGACAAAGGTACTAGTCACGAAACGTAAAGTGCTAATTTTCTAAGCGTACGAAAATGCGTTTGAGAAACCGGAACCGGGACATGAGTCGGGTGATAATGTACGAGTCATCGGAACAAAAATTACAAATCAACTGTACACATAAATATAATATAATATATAATTAATTATATAAATTAAATATATTATATATATTATATTAATATAAAAATATGTCGACAAGCGTAGGACAAAAAGGTTTATGAGCTGGAACTGAAGGCCATGCGATCGCATGGCCATAAGCCTTCAGACCCATGCGATCGCATGGGCAGGTTAGGTGAGCCAGGTCCTTTAAATATCGAACATTTCAGTTTTTCTGATTCAATTATCCATCTATCTCGATCTCTTTCTCTATTATATTTATATTTATTATTATTATTATTAATATTATTATTATTATTATTATTATTATTATAATTATTATTATTATTATTATTATTATTATTATTATTATTATTATTATTATTATTATTATTATTAAGATTAATATTATTATTAATCTTAATATTATTAGTAGTAATATTATTAATTAGTATTATACATAAAATACTACGACGAGGTCATGAGTATGTCACTTTCAAAAATGGGTTTTCAAGCGGGATAGAGCTAGGAAAATTATGGGTTATAGCTATGGAAGTTATGGGTAATGTACGTGGGAATTATTGACAAATCAAACCTGGTGTTTATCATCTCTGTTGCGTCTACGTACTTTCCTGCAATATTGAATCTCAATATTGATACGTAAGCACTCATATTTTATCTTTTATATAATAATTGTGTATCCATGTCTAGTGCTCGAGTATATATATTTATACATGCTTGTATGCTAAATTTCGTCGCTAAACAGTTTATAATGAATCACGAATTAAATACATATATTACTGGTAAAAGGTATATGATATACATGTTTTTGGAAAGCTGGCGAAAAATCAATAACTTTTCATTTAGATATCAAATAGTTTCGATGAACGGATTAAAAGATATGATCAACTGAATTACAATTGACGTTAATTGGAATTTCTTATGAATCTGCAATTAATATTTAAACAACTTGTTTGTAAGATTGATAAATTAGATTTTTGAATATTACCAACCGAGTAAATGAATCATAATATAAGGCACGTCTCGTTTTGTTGAACTATTGTCAAAATTGACTTTTTGAAACGACTTTGGATAACTTTTGTATGTCGATCTCGAGCATTAGGATTGTGATACACTATGACCTGACCTAGCTAGATAGACATTTATTGACCAACATATGTTCTCTAGGTTGAGATCTACGGTTATTTGGTAATCCGAGTTTCGGTCACATTTTGGTGAACGACTTTATATGCTGCTAAGGTGAGTTTCATTGCTCCCTTTTTAATTGCTTTTGCAATCTATATTTTTGGGCTGAGAATACATGCACTTTATTTTAAACGCAATGGATACAAGTACATACTAAATTCTACACTGAGTTTGAACCGAAAATCCCTTAGCTTTGGTAACTGTTAACTGCCAGTTATAAGAAATGGTGGGCGCGAGTAGTAGTATATGGATCCATAGGGCTTGACATCCCCGTCTGTTCCAAGTGTAGAAACCCTAGCCTGAACTATAAAACAGACGTATACTATTTGAGTTTAGTACACGTTGGATTGCGTGTATTGTACATGTTGGTTGCATGTATGTTAAAACAGGGGTACTTATTATAACATTAAAGTTTAGTTATCAGGGTGCTCAATTTCGTAGAATATTTTGATAAACGTTTCCGGATGAAACAACTGAAATCTTGTGATCCACTTTTATATACAGATTATGCGAAACACTAAAACTATGAACTCACCAACCTTTGTGTTGACACTTGTTAGCATGTTTATTCTCAGGTTCCCTAGAAGTCTTCCGCTGTTTGTTTATATGTTAGAAAAGCTTTGTGTATGGAGTCTTACATGGCATATTTTTCAAGGAAACGTTGTATTCACCAAATCATCACCATGTATCTTATTTTGACTGCATTGTCAACGGAAGTACTATTGTAAACTATTATTGACGGTGATTTTCTATATGTAGAAATCATCAGATGTCGAAAACCTTTGATTTAAATATTCATTTATGGTGTGCCTTTTCAAAAGAATGCAATGTTTATAAAACATATCATATAGAGGTCAAATACCTCGCAATGAAATCGATGAATGACGTGTTCGTCCATATGGATTTGAAGCGATCATCATAGTTGGTATCAGAACGTTGGTCCTAGTGAACCAGGTCTTGCATGAGTGTGTCTAACTGATAGTTGTTAGGATGCTTTAGTAAGTCTGGACTTCGACCGTGTCTGCATGTTAAAAGTTTTGCTTATCATTTTTGTCAGAAATTACCTGCTTATCATTCTTAAGTCTATACACGTTTTCCTGCATTTATTGCATAAATAGTGTATAGACAAAAATTCATATCTTAGCGTATCTGTTACTGTAAACTTTTCCTGACATCTTTCGAAAATTTCTTCGTGATTTATGGAATTGGGTATTATATACATATGTAAATTATGTATTGAAGAATACCAAACTAAATTCTATAATCTAATTCATATCAAAAATCATCTCCCTAATTATACAAGATGGATCCCGTATCTAGTTCAAATTCTTTAAACTCCGACAGCTATTCCGATATGGATATTCACCTGAATTCTGAAGACAGTGTAACCGGAATGGATCAACCAATTAGCCATCATCTATTCTGGATGAATTGGGGATGGGTTCGTAGTCTACTTAATCATTGGAGACAAGAAGAAGGTGATCCCTTCCATCCACCACATTGCTCTCTTGGCGAAGAACCTGAAGCACTTACCGGCGAACCTGTTCGAGACACCATTTTCTCTCTCATTTCCAGAGTATCTCATCATGATAATATACTATCTCAAATTCTGGATCTTATTCATCCACTTATCCGAACCGCCAATCATCCCGGTGTAGTAGAAGAAGTCAACGAGCTTCGCGCTCGGGTAGTGGCTTTGGAGAATATGGTGCAAAGGTTACAAGCACCAGCAGCATCACCGGCATCAACAGTACCACCGACAACAACACCAACAGTACCATTACGACCTCCAACAATATCCGCATCGCAAACCTCAACTTCACAATCTATTCAACGAGCATCAACGTCATACGCACCGTAGTTACCAAGAAATACCAGCAACAATAACCGATGAAGTATTAACTCATTTCCCCTGAAGAAATTTTATGTATATTTAATATTTATGAATTTTGAAATCAAAATAAATCTTTTCGTACTAAGCTATTACGTGTGAATCTTAACTGGTAGGTACTACTCGGTTAGTTCATATTACTAATATGCAATGATGTACATCCTTCCTTAACAACTTAACCATTGTTAACTACAATCTCTGTTTCAACCCAATGAATTCCATTTCATAATAAACCAAGTGTATTAATCAATTACATAATTGATTTTACATTTTCAATTTCGATATACTCGAAACTCTCCAGAAAACATCATCTGTGCCTTGTAAGGTTCACAAAAATTCCACGAGCATCAACATCCTTCATCGAGGAATATCAATAAGAATAAATAATGAAGTATTGATTTCATTAGTGAAAAACTCCGCAAAGATTATGTAATCTTTAATGTTTTAGAGATTAATCATTTCTAAGTCAAACCGAAAATCAAATGAGCTTAATATGATATTAACTCATTAAATCCGTATTACATCTGAAGAAATATACATATATATATTTTTTCATAAGGACTGTAATGAAAATTCTTTTGTATAAAATATTACTTGTGAAATCTTTAACGGGTAGGTAATTCCCGGGAAATATATAAGTTCACAATTAATATGTTATACTGTACATTCTTCAACTTTGATTCAAAAATTATTAACTATGCTCACAGTGATATACAATCGTTTCCATACAAATTCAATTACATATTCTGATATTGACGGATCAGAATCCAAGTCAAGATTTAACGGGTGACATCATTCTTAGATCTCTACATCTTTCAAAGCTATACTTTGACTTAAAAAATGTGAAAGATCCTTTAGCATTGTTATTACCAAAAATAATCTTGCAATCCCTTTTCAAAGCATCCAGTTTTACCACATTTTCAACCAGTCAACTTCGACTTTTCAAATTAACCTTATTATAACCTTGACATATATGTTCTTGTTACTGGGGAACCTTTCATGTTCCACCACATTAGCAGTAAATTTACCAAAAACTTCATTTATCTGTGACCTTTCGAAAAATTATTATACTCATTGAAACCCCATCATGTACTCACCTACATCTTGTAACAATAATTGCCATACGAACTACCGAGAATTAGCAATCAGTATTTTGAATTTCGTATCAATTCTACGCCAACAGTTATATATATACATATAATGTCTATCTTCTAGATTTACATACTTCGAATGTGAAGTTTCTGAAAAACACCCCAAACTACGAAACTAGTTCTCCGAATTTTGGAAAAATGCTGATGAAGCAGCAAAAAAACTGTAAACCACCTTAACAGTCAAAAGTTTGATGATAAAGAATAGTATGGTGGTAAAGCGGAGAAAAGAGAAGGTTTGGAACTAGAAAACGGATTGATCAGACCATGAAGGAGGCTGTGAACAAATCACAAAGACGAAATCTACCTTCAAAGATTACAAATGATTCAGTGTCTGATGAAATCCTTAGCAAATACCTTGCTCCTTACTCTAAAACCTTTGCGGATTCTTCATCATCATCTTATCTTAAATATTCTAAGATATCATCGCATCTTCCATTATAAATATCCTTCATATTTCTGAAGATATTTTTATAACTATTCTTATATGAAATCATTCATCTCTTCGCGCTATCTGTGTTATATCATAAAAGAAACTATTTTAGTTTTTAAAATCTGAAAAATTCGAAAAATGTATGTTTTGGAGTAATGTTGAGAATTGAAGCATGAGTTAGTATAATATAATGACACTTGATCAACGTGATTATATTACAGTAAGTCATGTTGAGTTTCTAATGGAACGTGATAAAAGTTCATAGATCATACCCTCATCATGAACCATGTTACATAACTCTTTCATTCTATATACTCTCTAAATATATCAAGAAAATATATTTCTTGATGATTCGGTCTTTTCCAGATATTCTGGTAATTTGACAAATCAAGATCGTGCCATTACAATTTCTTTCTTAGAACATTAACTATGTTCATTTCAAGATCTATACCTATGAATTCTGGACCATTACTCGCTTAACTTGAAGTCGGGAAGAGAAAACGAAATCATGAAGCTCCGAAAATATAAAGGAGAATACAAACCCGATAACAAACCGAAAATTACAAACCGTATATCAATGTATATAGAAATATAAAGACAGGGGAGAATGAAAAACACTATAACCCCAAGGTAATGGTAGAAGAAAATAACTTCCTCTGGTGGTAGATGAAAAAGAAGAATGACAGATATAAAAGTTAGGAGTATATCAAGAATCAGAACTGGATGAAGCATTTCACAATCTTTTGAAAGTATGAAATAAGGAAGAAGATGTAGGAGTGGTGAAAATAATGAAACGAAAGTGGATAATTTATAGCGAAATCTCAGACATAGCAATCGAGGCAGATTACGCATTTAATCAAAGGAAATCCTAATTTCGGTAATTACCGAAGAATCAAATCTTATTTAGATTATGAAGATTTTCTATTCCTTAAATTCCAAAAATCAATCGTTACTATGTCAAGAGTTAAAACAAATCTCTATTCTCCATTTCACTCTATTACAATAACTTCCCTCATACGCTTCGAGTAATCGGATTGTTTTGTCCATATTATTCAACTGTGATAAAATTCTATTTATCAACTCATATTCGTCATGAAAACATTTTTATTATTAGCCATGATGACCACACTCAAATTTCGAGACAAAATTTCTTTAACGGGTAGGTACTGTGATGACCCGGAAATTTCTGACCAAATTTAAACTTAATCTATGACGTTTCTGACACGATAAGCAAAGTCTGTAATGTTGAGTCACGAAAGTTTTGGAACTATATTCATGTAATCAATTATTCTTTTACTGTTCTCGAAGATTCACGACCAATATATATATCTATATATATATATATAAATTAATGTGCATATATATATATATATATATATATATATATATATATATATATATATATATATATATATATATATATATATATATATATATATATATATATATATATATATATATATATATATATATATATATATATATGATTTCAAGTTATTTAGTAAACGATAGTAACATTCGATTATTGATTCGATTGATATTTAGATAAGTTAACTAAAACGTTTAAGATGAACCAGTAAAATGCTAATTTGCTACAGTATTTTTGAATTGCTACAGTACCCGAAAAGCTACAGTGTTTTCGAAAATCACTATTTGCTACAGTAAAAAAACAGTAAACACTATTTCAAAATGAAAATGTATATATGTATATGTATATACTACGAGATGATGATTTATAGAAGCAAATAACCAAAACACTTAATTGATTAAAGCTACACTTCGAGTGACATAGTTTATCAATGATTAATTCTAATTATTGACAAAGGTACGAGTCACGAAATGTAAAGTGCTAATTTTCTAAGCGTACGAAAATGCATTTGAGAAATCGGAACCAGGACATGAGTCGGGTGATAATGTACGAGTCATCGGAACAAAAATTACAAATCAACTATACACCTAAATATAATATAATATATAATTAATTATATAAATTAAATATATTATATATATTAAATTAATAAAAATATGTCGACAAGCGTAGGACAAAAAGGTTTGTGAGCTGGAACTGAAGGCCATGCGATCGCATGGCCATAACCCTTCAGACCCATGCGATCGCATAGGCAGGTTAGGTGAGCTAGGTCCTTTAAATATCGAACATTTCAGTTTTTCTGATTCAATTATCCATCTATCTCGATCTCTTTCTCTATTATATTTATATTTATTATTATTATTATTATTATTATTATTATTATTATTATTATTATTATTATTATTATTATTATTATTATTATTATTATTAAGATTAATATTATTATTAATCTTAATATTATTAGTAGTAATATTATTAATTAGTATTATACATAAAATACTACGACGAGGTCATGAGCATATCACTTTCAAAAATGGGTTTTCAAGCGGGATAGAGCTAGGAAAATTATGGGTTATAGTTATGGAAGTTATGGGTAATGTACGTGGGTAATATTGACAAATAAAACCTAGTGTTTATCATCTCTGTTGCGTCTACGTACTTTCCTGCAATATTGATCTCAATATTGATACGTAAGCACTCATATTTTATCTTTTATATAATAATTGTGTTTCCATGTCTAGTGCTCGAGTATATATATTTATACATGCTTGTATGCTAAATTTCGTCGCTAAACAGTTTATAATGAATCACGAATTAAATACTTATATTACTGGTAAAAGGTATATGTTATACATGTTTTTGTAAAGCTGGCGAAAAATCAATAACTTTTCATTTAGATATCAAATAGTTTCGATGAATGGATTAAAAGATATGATCAACTGAATTACAATTGACGTTAATCGGAATTGCTAATGAATCTGCAATTAATATTTAAAAAACTTGTTTGTAAGATTGATAGATTGGATTTTTGAATATTACCAACGAGTAAATGAATCATAATATAAGGCACGTCTCGTTTTGTTGAACTATTGTCAAAATTGACTTTTTGAAACAACTTTGGATAACTTTTTTATGTCGATCTCGAGCATTAGGATTGTGATACACTATGACCTGACCTAGCTTGATAGACATTTATTGACCAACATATGTTCTCTAGGTTGAGATCTACGGTTATTTGGTAATCCGAGTTTCGGTCACATTTTGGTGAACGACTTTATATGCTGCTAAGGTGAGTTTCATTGCTCCCTTTTTAGTTGCTTTTGCAATCTATATTTTTGGGCTGAGAATACATGCACTTTATTTTAAACGCAATGGATACAAGTACATACTAAATTCTACACTGAGTTTGAACCGAAAATCCCTTAGATTTGGTAACTGTTAACTGCCAGTTATAAGAACTGGTGGGCGCGAGTAGTAGTATATGGATCCATAGGGCTTGACATCCCCGTCTGTTCCAGGTATAGAAACCCTAGCCTGAACTATAAAACAGACGTATACTATTTGAGTTTAGTACATGTTGGATTGCGTGTATTGTACATGTTGGTTGCATGTATGTTAAAACAGGGGTACTTATTATAACGTTAAAGTTTAGTTACCAGGGTGCTCAATTTCGTAGAATATTTTGATAAACGTTTCTGGATGAAACAACTGAAATCTTGTGATCCACTTTTATATACATATTACGCGAAACACTAAAACTATGAACTCACCAACCTTTGTGTTGACACTTGTTAGCATGTTTATTCTCAGGTTCCCTAGAAGTCTTCCGCTGTTTGCTTATATGTTAGACAAGCTATGTGCATGGAGTCTTACATGGCATATTTTTCAAGGAAACGTTGCATTCACCAAATAATCACTATGTATCTTATTTTGACTGCATTGTCAACGGAAGTACTATTGTAAACTATTATTTACGGTGATTGTCTATATGTAGAAATCATCAGATGTTGAAAATGTTTGATTTAAATATTCATTTATGGTGTGCCTTTTCAAAAGAATGCAATGTTTACAAAACGTATCATATAGAGGTCAAATACCTCGCAATGAAATCGATGAATGACGTGTTCGTCCAATTGGATTTGGAGCGATCGTCACACATGTCCTTGTAATCACTTCTCTTTTATATTGTTTATTTAATTTGAATTATTATTATATCTTTCCTTAATAGATTATTAAAAGTTTTCAATAGTGTACCTCATATTGTCTCTTCCCTAAGAGATAAAAATTCAAACTTAAACAACAACCAAAAACCTAATAAAGATTTCTAATTCTTTAATAAGAATTGGACTAAAGAAGAAAACATCAACTCTTATCTGCTTCCACGCTCTCTTGGGACGATAACCTAAAATACTACATCTGATCGGGTCTTGTTGCTCGTTAGGGTGTTAAAAGTAAAATAAAGGTTTTATAAATTTAAAAGTTGAAATAAAAGATAAAGCACTACTGCATACATTTTTGACACATCAAATTTTTGGCGCCGCTGTCGGGGAGTGCGGTAAATACGAAAATTGGATATATTTTGGTTATTGATATTTCTTGAAAATAGTGATGACGGTCTTCCTTTAGGGGAGGGTTGTTGGGGTTCCGATTTAAAGGCTCCTGCTCGAACCTAGACGTTGCCGGTCACTTAAGTATTGAAAGATTCAATAGGCTGATTTATGTTTGATTATTCGTTGTTAGCAATAAAAGTTGTTATTTAATTTATAAGCTATTTATATTTTATTACTTAAAATTTAATCTTTTTAGTTATTATTTAAATTTAATTACTTAAATTATTTTCTCATTCAAATCTTAATTCCTCCTATAATTAAAATCTTCATTGTAAAATCTAAATCTCAAATCTTATTTAAAATTATAGATCAACCAATAAAGAGAAAAGAAGAAATAACTTTTATGGAAATGGCTAAAGACTTTATTAAAGAAAATAAGACTGAATATAAGGCTGCTCCATTTTCACAAAAAACAAATACAATCGATCTTATACTGATGCGGATCATGGCGGTTGCCATGTTGATAAAAAAAAAGCACATCTGGATCAATCTAGATGTTGGGGAATATGTTAGTTAGTTGGTCATCCAAGAAAGAAAATTGTGTTTCTTTATCAACTGCTGAGTCTGAGTATATTGTTGCAGTTCATTATTGTCCACAAGTTTTGTGGATGCAAAGTCAACTCCTAGAGTATGACTTTAAGATCACTAAGACCACGATATACTGTGATTCACAAAGTGCTATTGCCATTACTAGCCACCCGGTCCAGCATTCTAAGACTAAACACATAGATATTCGTTATCATTTCATTAAGGACCATGTTGAAAAGGGAGGTGTAGAATTATACTTCGTGCCTACCAAAGTGCAATTATCTGACATGTTCACTAAATCATTAGATGAACTTAGGCTAAAGTTCTTGATAAAAGAAATTGGCATGGTAGAGTATAGTGCTTAACTTTTCTTAGTTCTATTGGGACTTATACCTGGGATATTTGTAGTGACCCGAACTTTTTGATGATTATATATTAAATGAACACTATATTTACATGATTAAAGGTTTCCAACATGTTAAGCAATCAAACTTGTTAAGACTTGATTAATTGAAACGGATTTTGTGTTAACATTTGACCACCCAGTTTGTCCGATGATTCACGAACGTTATAACTTGTATATGACATGATATATATATATGTGTGTGTGTGTGTGTGTGTGTTTAATATGATGAAATTATAAGTAAGTATCTTATTATGTATATTAACAATGAACCTTATACATAAAACAAGACTACTAACGTAAGAAATTCAAAACTATATCTATACGTAACGATTATCGTTGTAATAATGTCTTAATATTTATATATCATATTAAGATATATTAGTACATCATATTATCCTAATAATGTAATAATTTAACATCTCATTAGATATAATAACAATGGGATTAATTACAATTAACGAAATCGTTAACTTATAGGTTCCGAAACAACATGTACATGTAACGACTAACGATGACTTAACGACTCAGTTAAAATGTATATACAGGTAATGTATTAAGATGTATTGTTACACTTTTGAAAGACTTCATGACATATATCAAAGTACTTTTACTTAACAAAAATGCTTACAATTACATTCTCATTCATCTTCATCAATAATTCTACTCGTATGCACCCGTATTCGTACTCGTACAATACACAGCTCCTAGATGTACATACTATTGGTATATACACTTCAATGATCAGTTCTTAGCAGCTCTTAATGAGTCATCAAACATGTGGGAACCATTCTTTGTAATCTAGTATGAATTATTTAGCAAGATTACGAAAATATTATTAATCATTCATGACTTATTTACAAGAAAACAAACTTACATATCCTTTATATCTAATCCATATATCAAGACCTAAAACAAATACAAACACCTTAATTCTTCAATTTTCTTCATCTAATTGAACTCTCTCAAGTTCTATCTTCAAGTTCTAAGTGTTCTTCATAAATTCTATAAGTTCTAGTTTCATAAAATCAAGAATACTTTCAAGTTTGCAAGTATACTTCCAAGCTTTCTGATCCATTCCAAGTAATCATATAAGATCAAGAAACCTTTGTTACTTACAGTAGGTTATCATTCTAATTCATGGTAATACTCATATTCAAACTTTGATTCAATTTCTATAACTATAACTATCTTAATTCGAGTAGAAAATCTTACTTAAACTTGTTTTTGTGTCATGATTCTACTTCAAGAACTTCCAAGCCATCCAAGATCCTTTGAAGCTCTAGATCATTTTTTTTTTCCAGTAAGTTTACCTACTATACTTGAGGTAGTAATGGTGTTCATAACATCATTCGATTCATATATATAAAACTATCTTATTTGAAGATTATAACTTGTAATCACTAGAACATAGTTTAGTTAATTCTAAACTTGTTCTCAAACAAAGTTAATACTTCTAACTTAACATTTAAAATCAACTAAACACATGTTCTATATCTATATGATATGCTAACTTAATGATTTAAAACCTGAAAACACGAAGAACACCGTAAAACCGGACATACGCCGTCGTAGTAAAACCGGGGGCTGTTTTGGGTTATTTAATTAAAAACTATGATAAACTTTGATTTAAAAGTTGTTCTTCAGGGAAAATGATTTTTCTTATGAACATGAAACTATATCCAAAAATCATGGTTAAACTCAAAGTGGAAGTATGTTTTTCAAAATGGTCATCAAGACGTCGTTCTTTCGACTGAAATGACTACCTCTTACAAAAACGACTTGTAACTTGTATTTCTGCCTATAAACTTATACCTTCTCTGTTTAGTTTCTTAAATTTCAGTTCATTATGAACCCATAGCAATTGGATTCACTCAAAACGGATTAAAAACGAAGAAGTTATGGGTAAAAAAAGATTGGATAATTTTGCTTGTTGTAGCTACGTGAAATTTGTAACAAATCTATACAAATCATAACTTAACTAACTTATATTGTATTATACATGTATTCTAACATATATTATGTAATCCTGGGATACCATAGACACATATACAATGTTTTGACATATCATATTGACCCATCTATATATATTATTTGGGAACAACCACAGACACTCTATATGTAGTAATGCTTGAGTTAGCTATACAGGGTTGGGGTTGATTCCAAAATAATATATATACTTTGAGTTGTGATCTAGCCTGAGACTTGTATACACTGGGTCGTGGATTGATTCGAGATAATATATATTGATTTATTTCTGTACATCTAACTGTGAATAACTAGTTGTAGATTACTAACGTTGGAATGCTAACTTAACAAACTTAAATCGTTAAAACGTAATAAAAAAATGTTGTGAATATATTTCGATCATACTTTGATATATATGTATACATTTTTTATAGGTTCGTGAATCAACCCGTGGGCAAGTCTAATTCTCGATGAATTGATAATCTGTGAAAGTGAGTTATAGTCTCACTTTTAAAATCTAATATTTTTGGGATGAGAATACATGCAGTTTTATAAATGTTTTACAAAATAGACACAAGTACGTGAAACTACATTATATGGTTGAATGGATCGAAACCGAATATGCCTATTTTAGCCTGGTAATCTAGGAATTAGGGAACTGGCCCCTAATTGACGCAAATACTAAAGATAGATCTATTGGGCCCAACAAGCCCCATCCATTGTTGCGGATGCTTTAGTACTTCGAAATTATCATGTCCGAAGGATGTCCCGGAATGATGGGGATATTCTATATGAATCTTGTTAATGTCGGTTACCAGGTATTCACCATATGAATGATTTTTATGTAGATTGCATGTTATTGAAAGATGAAATCTTGTGGTCTATTATTACAATTTGATAAATATATAGGTTAAACCTATAACTCACCAACATTTTTGTTGACGTTTAAAGCATTTTTATTCTCATGTGATTATTAAGAGCTTCCGTTGTTGCTTGCTAAATAAAGACAGAATTGGAGTCTGCATGTTTGTATAATATTGTTTAAAAATTACATTCGAAGACTTAAGTTGTTGTGTAATATTATTGTAAACCATTATGTAATGGTCGTGTGAAAACTCTATATTTTAGATTATCATTATTTGATAATCTTTGGAATGTTTTTAAAACTTTATCGATAAAATAAAGGTTATGGTTTGTTTAAAAAATCGAATGCAGTCTTTGAAAAACGACTCATATAGAGGTCAAAACCTCGCAACAAAATCAATTAATATGAAACATTTATAATCGATATGAACGGGACATTTCAATATTGTGTTTAGGGGAAGTAGATGCTTTCTAGGGGGAGCAACTGATTTCTTCTACTTTAGATAATATCTTTCAAGGGGGAGCTTTTAATTTTCTGATAACTTCATGGGTTTATATTTCAATAGTTACGAAAGGGGGAGGTAATTGATTGATATCATATTTCAAGGGGGAGTTATTAAATTTTCTTGGGATAAATCAAAATGATGATTTACTTCATTGTATATCACATTTTGAGGGGGAGAAAGGGAGTAAATGAAAAAAAAAAAATTTGATTTTCAAAAGTGAATTCATAAACACTCATGTTTTAAATTGAAAAAAAATCACTTTGGCTTTTATACATCTCAGTACGCAACCCGTTTTAACAATTGGTATCTGTAATTAACTAGAGGGGGTGAATAGTTACTTGATACGTTTTTAACACTTTTTCGATCGATCACTAAATTCGATTAACTATGATCAACCAATTTAACTCAAACTTGATGTGTGAGGTGTGTATGTTCAAAATGATGAATGAAGTAATGTAAAGAACATAACATAATGATTTATAGTGGTTCGGGTGGATGTTAACTAATCCACCTTAATCCACTCCCTGATTACACTAATCGAGATTTCTTGCTTCACTAAGCACTTTTCTCCAAACCCGGTGGAGATCCGATTTACAAGTCTTCAACTTCTTTGGTAGAAAACAAACTTAATTTTTCTATCCCTTTGAAAGACCAACTCCAACCTAGATCAACTTGTCTTCACCTTGGACAAGTATTAATCTCCAAATGAGATTAATCAACTTCCTAAGTCCCTTTAAGGAAGTAGATCACTAAGCTAGCATATGCTTCTACTAATTGAATTTACAAGACTTATACACTTTGCAATGATAATCCTAAGACAATACTAGGACATACATTACACTAAGTAAACTTAATAGATAAATGATTTTTATTAGTAAGTTTACAATAACCCAATTCTATATCTCTAAGATCATAGAATCTTCTCTTGCTTGATCACATTTGAGTAATAATTAATGCACTTGTGATCTCTGGAAATAAGCCTTTAAAATATGCAAGAAGGTCAGCTTCAAATGCTCTTCAATGATTGCCTTTTTGAAATACCCCGTTCATATTAATTATAAATGTTTCATATTAATTGGTTTTGTTACGAGATTTTGACCTCTATATGACACTATTTTCAAATCTTGCATTCGTTTTTAAAAACAACCATAACCTTTATTATTGAATAAAGGTCTTAATGACATAATTTAGATTGTCTATCAAAGACAATCTCCTCAAATAAATAAGTTTTTACACAACCTATTACAATATGATCAAATATATTACAACAAATACTCCGAATGCAAGTTTAAACAATATAAACAATTAAGCCGACTCCAAATCTTGACCTTGGGTTGGCATACGACAGCGGAAGCGTTTTTAATATTCATCTGAGAATAAACATGATTAAAACATCAACAAAAATGTTGGTGAGTCATAGGTTTAATTTCTATATAATAATCATAATATTTAATAAGCCACAAGATTTCCTTTAATTAAATGCGCAGGATCATTACAACTGCAAAAATCATTCATATGATGAGTCGCCTGGTAACCGACCTTAACATAGAGCGCTTAAGATATCTAGCATCATACATTCCACTATTCAAATGTATGACAAGAACCCTTCTAAATACAAAAGCATTTCCACTATTCGAAAATGGGGGTGGTTGGTGCCCGTAGATCTACCTTTAGGATTCGCGTCAATTAGTGTTTTTCACTAATTCGTAGGTTACCAAGGATAATAATAATAAGTACAGATATCCGGTATAACAAAACAATCATAGAATGTAGTTCCATGAACTTGTGCTTATTTTGTAAAATATTTATAAATTTTGCATGTATTCTCATCCCAAAATAATTTAGATAGTAAAAATGGGACTATAACTCACTTGTGATGATTTCCGAATAGATGGTGGTAAGACTTGGCCTTTGACAAATTCACAAACCTCAAATCAAATGAGTAAAGTTGCTAGAGAAATAAGGAGAATATCTTGAGTTCAAAGATACCCTTGATGGCTTGGAATTCTTGAAGTGTTATTGATCAAGCTTTGTTATGATGATTATAACTTAGATTATGAGACCAATACTTGCTGAATTGAATGGAGGTTTGAGAGAGTGTTTGAGTATGTGTTTAGAGAGTAAAATGATGTAGTTAAATGGAATGAAATGGATGGTTATTTATCCTACATGTTGGCATCAAAATGGGGGTAACAACATGGCTCCATGGTTTGTAATTTTATGCATTTAGTCATACTAGTCTGGCTCTCAACTGAAATGCCCCGTTCATATTAATTATAAACGTTTCATATTAATTGGTTTCTTTGCGAGGTTTTGACCTCTATATGAGACATTTTTCAAATCTTGCATTCGTTTTTAAAAACAACCATAACCTTTATTATTGAATAAAGGTCTTAATGACATAATTTAGATTGTCTATCAAAGACAATCTCCTCAAATAAGTAAGTTTTTACACAACCGATTACAATATGATCAAATATATTACAACAAATACTCCGAATGCAAGTTTAAACAATATAAACAATTATGCCGACTCCAAATCTTGACTTTGGGTTGGCATACAACAGCGGAAGCATTTTCAATATTCACCTGAGAATAAACATGCTTAAAACGTCAACAAAAATGTTGGTGAGTCATAGGTTTAATTTCTATATAATAATCATAACATTTAATAAGCCACAAGATTTCATTTAATTAAATGCGCAGGATCATTACAACTGCAAAAATCATTCATATGATGAGTCGCCTAGTAACCGACCTTAACATAGAGTGCTTAAGATATCTGGCATCATACATTCCACTATTCAAATGTATGACAAGAACCCTTCGAAGTACTAAAGCATTTCCACTATTCGAAAATGGGGGTGGTTGGTGCCCGTAGATCTACCTTTAGGATTCTCGTCAATTAGTGTTTTTCACTATTTCTTAGGTTACCAAGCATAATAATAATAAGTACAGATATCCGGTATAACAAAAGAATCGTAGAATGTAGTTCCATGAACTTGTGCTTATTTTGTAAAACATTTATAAATTTTGCATGTATTCTCATCCCAAAATAATTTAGATAGTAAAAATGGGACTATAACTCACTTGTGATGATTTCCGAATAGATGGTGGTAAGAGTTGGCCTTTGACAAATTCATGAACCTCAAATCAAATGAGTAAAGTTGCTAGAGAAATAAGGAGAATATCTTGAGTTCAAAGATACCCTTGATGGCTTGGAATTCTTGAAGTGTTCTTGATCAAGCTTTGTTATGATGATTATAACTTGGATTATGAGACCAATACTTGCTGAATTGAATGGAGGTTTGAGAGAGTGTTTAAGTATGTGTTTAGAGAGTAAAATGATGTAGTTAATTGGAATGAAATGGATGGTTATTTATCCTACATGTTGGCATCATAATGGGGGCAATAACATGGCTCCATGGTTTGTAATTTTCTGCATTTAGTCATACTAGTTTCCAAGCCATGGTTCCCACAAGTCTACATCATGTTTATACATGTCTCACAACTGATTGAGGGCTGCTAAGATCAATGATTTAGTATGTATATACCCATAGTAAATACGTATAGAAGCTGGGTACGATACGGGTATAAATACCGTATGAATACGAATAGGATTCTTGATAAAATTGAATGAGAAAATGAGTATAGCTATCTTTATTGAGTATAAATATATTGATACATATTAATACAATACATATACATACATTTTAATTTAGAAGTTATTACAACATTAATCGTTATATATATGTATATAGTCTTGAAGTCTTTAAGTTAGTAATCTCATTTTATGTATATAACCAATTGTTATTATATATAATGAGATACTTAAATATCATTTTAACAAATCATAAGTATATATACATATATATATATATATATATATATATATATATATATATATATATATATATATATATATATATATATATATCCATATATACATCATTATATAATTATTTCAATTTATGACGTTCGTGAATCGTCAGATAGACTGGGTGGCCAAACGTTTGTATAAAATTCATTGTAAATAACCAATTCTTAATGAGTTTGATTGCTTAACATGTTGGAAACATTAATTATGTAAATATTAATCTTCAATATATTAGCGAAAAAATCCGGGTCGTTACACTTTTATAGTGAAATTCATAAAATAGCCGTTGTTACACGGTTGCCAGCACGGTCGACCGTGATTCGACCGTGTGTGCTCCAGTCCAAAATATGTATCCGTTGTATGAATGTTTGACTAAGATTTGGACACCACATTTTTTAACCTTTACTCCATCTAGCACCTGCAAAAGAAACCCAATATTCTATACAAGTACTATATGCATTAAGTGTGTGGGATTTGGTCTTATTGAGTGAAAGTGACATAACACTCCAAGAGTGGCAAAACCAACATTCTTAGAGAAGTCTCTTGATTGATATTTTGGGAAATCTCAGTTTGGTCAAGACTTAGTTAGTCACATTAATGCATTTGGTTCAATCCTAAAGACTAGTCAATATGTCATTAACTTCCTAGTTTCAATTAATTACAAGTCATATTCATTTCAAGATTAAATAGAGATTAATTGAATGATGTCTTTCTAAGATAATCACTAAGTGTGTAGGAACATCAATGTCAAGTCATACATGGATAAGTAAATAGACAATTGACCATTATTCCTTTGTGAACCATTTTACACTTAATTTATTGGAGTATACTAGTTAATTTAATTCTTGCATTCTAACTAGTAAGCACAAAGCAAGCATATTAATCAAGTTGGCAAATTGATGAGTATTAAACATATTGACAAGTAGCAAGTAATACTCACATATAGCAAGAGATAGTTATTCTAAAATCAATCATATATTTGCACATCATTAAAGTTTAAGCTTTTAGCAAGCTTACTTGCAATATAATATATTGCATGATTAATGTGTAAGTACACATTAATGTCCAACACATGCACAAGGGAAGAGCAATCTCTAGTTGAGACTTGGTGACCATCCTAAATGTATCTAAGTGTATTTTAGGATTACAAGTCTTTGCTAGTTACATTTGAAAGCATTGTTCTTCATTTAGCCTTAATAAATCACTAAGTCATATTTAATTGAAATTAATATCCTAGTGACATTAACTTAAGTGTGTTGGTACTTGGTGATCATACTAAAGATATTTGGATAACTTTTAAGATCACAAGTTATTGATTAACACTTATGTGTTTTGCCTAATCATATTTAATTTATCATTAAGAAGCAATTAAGTGTAATTAACCAAAATTAGTGTTTTTATGACCAAGACTCAGTTGAGTATTGAAAGGACATATATTCTAAGTGTGTTGAACAAGGTTTCATGAATTATAGATGTCGGGAACTAGTCAAACTAAATTTGGTCAAAAATGGTGACAGAGAAAACTGCGGTCGAACTACGGTTGACCGTGGTGGCGACCGTGCAACTTGTTTTCACAAAGCTACGTTGCAATTCAGTTTGGGCTTCTAAGACTGGGTATACAATCGACCGTACCTTGACCGTGTATTTTTCTGATATTTATTTCCATTCTTTAAGTTTTGTTTGACTTGGTCATTTGCAAGATAAAGTATGGATTAGTGACCTTGCGTGTTTTATGTTAGGAGATCGGTCATCACTTTTGCATATGTATGTGTCATCATCAAAACATATTCTTTGGTTAATCATCATACTTAACTTTGTCTTTTAGTTCATTAACCAACATTCTCCCCCTTTTGATGATGATAAACATACAAGTGATTAGGGACATTTTGCTATAAATATGCAAGTGTTAACAATCACTTGTATCCATCTTTCTCCCCCTTTTGTCGAAGCAAAAAGGTTAGCTCTCCCTAGAACTATGCTCGCCCTTAGAGAAAAGCTCCCCTTAAATTGTGCATGATGGAAAATATTCATTAAAACATAACAAGCACACATTTTATTCATAGCAAGCACGAAACATAGATATGCATAAATGAAATTATGCATAGAGAGTACAACAAGTCATTTCTAGATTCGTTCTACATGGGACGAGAGGTGCTTGGATGAGATTAACATTTTCTACAAACAAGGTTGTTCAGAAATCGTCGTAGGATTTTTTGAGTTCGAAGATTTTGACGATGGAGAATGGACATTTGAGTGGAGGATAATAGTACAATGGACATTTGTGTGTTTTCTCCTTCTGTTTCTTTGTTAAAAGGTCGAACCGAATCATAATTGATTGGGAAGATGGTTAGACCAACAGGATGAAGATCTTGAACACACAGTTGCGTGAATAGTTTCATCAGGTGTGCTCCATAAGGAAGGGAGAGTGATTCATTGTACACCAACCCACTCATCCTTTTTGCCATGAAAAGTGCCATGTTAACTTGAAATCGGTGTTGGAGACACCAAAGTAAAGAGGCTTCACTGGCATGGACTTTTGTGGAGAGATTTTCCACCTTGCAGTAGATATTTGATTTATGACCTTAAGCTAAAGGTTAAACTTAGGTGCAAGATGATTTACCTTAAGGCCATCGTTTTTGATTTCAATGTGATTGATGGGCCTCTGATGGAAGGTGTTGATAATATCACCTTTTGTGACAAATTCTGGAAGACAATAGAGGTATAGACTGTAGGTGAAGAATTCCACACCTTCATCGGGTACATGCATGAATTTTCCAAACTCCTTGAGAGACATGGAAAACCCTTTGTCAAATAACCGGAATTTGATGTTGTTTGGGGGAATGAATTCATAGTTCGCGTAGAATTCTCGAACTAGAGTGGAGTGAATGGGACCTCTTAAGGTTAAGAATGCGTCCCATTTTATGTGAGCAAAATTTTCGAAAAGATCCTCGGGAAAGTGCTCAATAGTGACTACACAACCTTCGATAATTGGTCTAGTGCTGACTATTTATCGGTTGTGATTGATCACATCTCTCTCTTCTTGGGAGTTAGGAAAGTGATTATCGAAGGAGTCGGAGACGGAGGAGGACAAGTCAATCACGAAAGGATTATTAGGGGACTTGTTTGTTTGACTCATTTTGAGTGAAATGGTGTAGTGAGTCTTGCATCATGATCTACTCAATTTAAAGGGGAGAGGATGAGTCTTCATTTAATCTCCCATTCCCGTTTGGAGTAATTGAATCTTTTGAGGAATTAAGTCATATTTAAGTATGATGAATTGTGCTAAAGTATGTATGACACTTTGAAATCAGATCTATTTAGGTTTGAAGGATTCAATGTGCATTAATTCTTTGAGAGAGAAAAAGTAAAATTGTCAGACAGTCGTATGGTCGCTCCTGCGATCGACCGTGTGCTTGACCGCACGAATTCTGAGAGAATTTATCAAATTATTGTTAGCCTAAGTTGACTTATTCATGCAAGCATTATTCAAGAAATATTCAAATAGTCATTTTGAACAAACAATAATATAATGTATTTCATCAAATAAACAACTTCAAACAACATTGCAAATTCATCTTGCTCTACTACTTCCTTCACCTCCACTTCTCACATCGTTGCTTCTTCGGCATGAGAAAGCCTTTTTCGCTTTCTTCAATAGCAGTTGAATCTTTGATTGATACTTCTTTATCTTAGCTTGATTCAGGTAGATTCGTTTTGCTTTTGAATCCCGATCCAAACCATAAAAAGGATCATTACCTTCATCTGGAATCAGTTCTTCGTCACTGTCGAATATTTCTTCCAGGTTGATTTGTGAGTTAGTCATAGCTTCATTAACCCTTTCAATCTCAGCAGAGTCATCTTCATCTTCACATCCCATTAAAGTTAATGTATGACGATTGAATATTTGATTGGTTGGATTTACGTGAATGTCATCCATTACTTTTAGTTTATTAAATAGCCTAGTAAGATGCATTCCATATGGAAGAGCTCTTGTTGAATTCTTTGGAACATTGCTCATTCGTATGGCCATAAAATAAGCCATGTCAACCGGTTCTTGCATTTCCAGACACCAAAGAAGAGCCATTTGAACAGCATGAATGTGCGCGTGATTCCCCATTCTATAATAAACATAGTAGTCACTGTGTTCCATATGCAGAACTTCTTTCGCAAATGTCTCCCTAGTACACCCCGATTGTTGATTTCTTCTTTTGGAGCATTGTCTTCACATAGTGTTTGTGAGATATCCCGTTCATATCGATTATAAACGTTCCATATTAATTGATTTTGTTACGAGGTTTTGACCTCTATATGAGACATTTTTCAAAGACTGCATTCGATTTTAAAACAAACCATAACCATTATTTTATCGATAAAGGTTTAAAAATATTATGACGATTATCAAATAATGATAATTTAAAATATAGCGTTTTCACACGATTATTACATAATGGTTTAAAATAATATTACACATCAATTTAAATCTTCAAATGCAGTTTTTAAAAAATATTATACAAGCATGCTGATTCCAACTCTTATCCATAAATTAGCATGCAAAAACGGAAGCTCTTAATAATCACCTGAGAATAAACATGCTTTAAACGTCAACAAAAATGTTGGTGAGTTATAGGTTTAACCTATATATTTATCAATTCGTAATAATAGACCACAAGATTTCATATTCCATTTCTTGTAAACAACATGCATGCATAAAAATCATTCATATGGTGAACACCTGGTAACCGACATTAACAAGATGCATATAAGAATATCCCCTATCATTCTGGGACATCCATCGGACATGATAAAACAACATCGAAGTACTAAAGCATCCGCAACCATGGATGGGGTTTGTTAGGCCCAATAGATGTATCTTTAGGATTTGCGTCAATTAGTAGATTGGTTTACTAATTCTTAGGCTACCAAGCAAAAAGTGGCATATTTGGCTTCGATCATTCACCTGTAGAATGTAGTTTCGATTACTTGTGTCTATTTTGTAAAACATTTATAAAACTGCATGTATTCTCATCCCAAAAATATTAGATTTTAAAAGTGGTACTATAACTCACTTTCACAGATTTTTACTTCGTCAGAAAGTAAGACTTGGCCACTGGTCGATTCACGAACCTATAACAAATATGTACATATATATCAAACTATGATCAAAATATATTCACAACATTTTTTTATTATGTTTTAATGAATTAAGTTTGTTAAGTTAGCAGTCCAACGTTAGTAATCTACAACTAGTTGTCCACAGTTATATGTACAGAAATAAATCAATATTATCTCGAATAAATCCACGACCCAGTGTATAAAAGTCTCAGGCTAGATCATAACTCAAAGTATATATATTATCAACCCTGTATAGCTAACTCCAGCATTACTGCATATAGAGTGTCTATGGTTGTTGCAAATAATATATATAGATGGGTCGATATGATATGTTAAAACATTGTATACATGTCTATGGTATCCCAAGATTACATAATATGTATAATACAATATAAATTAGTTAGGATATGATTAGTCTAGATTTGTTACAAAATTTACGTAGCTAAAACTAGCAAGTTTATCCAATTTTGTTTTACCCGTCATTTCTTCGTTTCAAATCCGTTTTGAGTGATTCAAGTTGCTATGGTTTCATAATGAACTAAAATTTATGAAATTAAACAAAAAAAGTATAAGTTTATAGTCAGAAATATAGGTTACAAGTCATTTTTTAAAAAGGTATTCATTTCCGTCGAAAGAACGACATCTTGATGACCATTTTGAAAAACATACTTTCACTTTGAGTTTAACCATGATTTTCGTATATAGTTTCATGTTCATAAGAAAAATCATTTTCTCAGAAGAACAATTTTTAAATCAAAGTTTATCATAGTTTTTAATTAACATACCCAAAACAGCCCGCGGTGTTATTACAACAGCGTATGTCCGGTTTTACGGTATTTTTCGTGTTTCCAAGTTTTAAATCATTAAGTTAGCATATCATATAGATATAGAACATGTGTTTAGTTGATTTTAAAAGTTAGGTTAGAAGGATTAACTTTGTTTGCGAACAAGTTTAGAATTAACTAAACTATGTTCTAGTGATTACATGTTCAAATCTTCGAATAAGATAGTTTTATATATATCAATCGAATGATGTTAGGAACATCATTACTACCTCAAATATAGTAGGTAAACCTACTGGAATTGACACAAATTAATCTAGCTTAAAGTATTCTTGGATGGCTTGAAAGTTCTTGAAGTAGAATCATTGTAAAGACCCGTCCTAATCCATCCGGACAAAGTCCACATTGATTATAAACGATTCACAACTGTTGATTACATCGCGAGGTACTTGACCTCTATATGATACATTTTACAAACATTGCATTCGTTTTGAAAAGACAAATTTTCATTACATCTAAAGTTGACGACATGCATGCCATTTCATAACAGATCTTACTATAATTGATTAAATAATAATCTTGATGAACTCATTGACTCGAATGCAACGTCTTTTGAGATAGACCATGAATGACTCCAAGTAATATTTCTAGAATGAGAAAATGCACAGCGGAAGATGTCTTTCGTACCTGAGAATAAACATGCTTTAAAGTGTCAACCAAAAGGTTGGTAAGTTCATTAGTTTAACATAAGTAATCATTTCATAATTTTAATAGACCACAAGATTTCATATTTCCATTTCTCATAAACATACATCCCATGCATGGAGACAAAAATATCATTCATATGGATTGAACACCTGGTAACCGACATTCATAATATAGATATAAGAATGTCCCCATCATTCCGGGATCCTCCTTCGGACATGATATAAATTTTGAAGTACTAAAGCATCCGGTACTTTGGATGAGGCTTGTTGGGCCCGATAGATCTATCTTTAGAGTTCGCGTCAATTAGGGTGTCTGTTCCCTAATTCTTAGATTACCAGACTTAATAAAAGGGGCATATTCGATTTCGATAATTCAACCATAGAGTGTAGTTTCGATTACTTGTGTCTATTTTGTAGTGACCCGAACTTTTCCATGTTTATATATATTAATTGAGATTGATATTTACATGATTAAATGTTTCCAACATGTTAAGCAATCAAACTTGTTAAGACTTGATTAATTGAAATATGTTTCATATAGACAATTGACCACCCAAGTTGATCGGTGATTCACGAACGTTAAAACTTGTAAAAACTATATGATGACATATATATGGATATATATATATATAGTTAACATGATACTATGATAAGAAAACATATCATAAAGTATATTAACAATGAACTACATATGTAAAAACAAGAGTACTAACTTAATGATTTTTAAACGAGACATATATGTAACGATTATCGTTGTAAAGACATTTAATGTATATATATCATATTAAGAGATATTCATACATCATAATATCATGATAATATAATAATTTAAAATCTCATTTGATATTATAAACATTGGGTTAACAACATTTAACAAGATCGTTAACCTAAAGGTTTCAAAACAACACTTACATGTAACGACTAACGATGACTTAACGACTCAGTTAAAATGTATATACATGTAGTGTTTTAATATGTATTTATACACTTTTGAAAGACTTCAATACACTTATCAAAATACTTCTACTTAACAAAAATGCTTACAATTACATCCTCGTTCAGTTTCATCAACAATTCTACTCGTATGCACCCGTATTCGTACTCGTACAATACACAGCTTTTAGATGTATGTACTATTGGTATATACACTCCAATGATCAGCTCTTAGCAGCCCATGTGAGTCACCTAACACATGTGGGAACCATCATTTGGCAACTAGCATGAAATATCTCATAAAATTACAAAAATATGAGTAATCATTCATGACTTATTTACATGAAAACAAAATTACATATCCTTTATATCTAATCCATACACCAACGACCAAAAACACCTACAAACACTTTCATTCTTCAATTTTCTTCATCTAATTGATCTCTCTCAAGTTCTATCTTCAAGTTCTAAGTGTTCTTCATAAATTCCAAAAGTTCTAGTTTCATAAAATCAAGAATACTTTCAAGTTTGCTAGCTCACTTCCAATCTTGTAAGGTGATCATCCAACCTCAAGAAATCTTTGTTTCTTACAGCAGGTTATCATTCTAATACAAGGTAATAATCATATTCAAACTTTGGTTCAATTTCTATAACTATAACAATCTTATTTCAAGTGATGATCTTACTTGAACTTGTTTTCGTGTCATGATTCTGCTTCAAGAACTTCGAGCCATCCAAGGATCCATTGAAGCTAGATCCATTTTTCTCTTTTCCAGTAGGTTTATCCAAGGAAATTAAGGTAGTAATGATGTTCATAACATCATTCGATTCATACATATAAAGCTATCTTATTCGAAGGTTTAAACTTGTAATCACTAGAACATAGTTTAGTTAATTCTAAACTTGTTCGCAAACAAAAGTTAATCCTTCTAACTTGACTTTTAAAATCAACTAAACACATGTTCTATATCTATATGATATGCTAACTTAATGATTTAAAACCTGGAAACACGAAAAACACCGTAAAACCGGATTTACGCCGTCGTAGTAACACCGCGGGCTGTTTTGGGTTAGTTAATTAAAAACTATGATAAACTTTGATTTAAAAGTTGTTATTCTGAGAAAATGATTTTTATTATGAACATGAAACTATATCCAAAAATTATGGTTAAACTCAAAGTGGAAGTATGTTTTCTAAAATGGTCATCTAGACGTCGTTCTTTCGACTGAAATGACTACCTTTACAAAAACGACTTGTAACTTATTTTTCCGACTATAAACCTATACTTTTTCTGTTTAGATTCATAAAATAGAGTTTAATATGAAACCATAGCAATTTGATTCACTCAAAACGGATTTAAAATGAAGAAGTTATGGGTAAAATAAGATTGGATAATTTTTCTCATTTTAGCTACGTGAAAATTGGTAACAAATCTATTCCAACCATAACTTAATCAACTTGTATTGTATATTATGTAATCTTGAGATACCATAGACACGTATACAATGTTTCGACCTATCATGTCGACACATCTATATATATTTCGGAACAACCATAGACACTCTATATGTGAATGTTGGAGTTAGCTATACAGGGTTGAGGTTGATTCCAAAATATATATAGTTTGAGTTGTGATCAATACTGAGATACGTATACACTGGGTCGTGGATTGATTCAAGATAATATTTATCGATTTATTTCTGTACATCTAACTGTGGACAACTAGTTATAGGTTACTAACGAGGACAGCTGACTTAATAAACTTAAAACATCAAAATATATTAAAAGTGTTGTAAATATATTTTGAACATACTTTAATATATATGTATATATTGTTATAGGTTCGTGAATCAACAGTGGCCAAGTCTTACTTCCCGACGAAGTAAAAATCTGTGAAAGTGAGTTATAGTCCCACTTTTAAAATCTAATATTTTTGGGATGAGAATACATGCAGGTTTTATAAATGATTTACAAAATAGACACAAGTACGTGAAACTACATTCTATGGTTGAATTATCGAAATCGAATATGCCCCTTTTTATTAAGTCTGGTAATCTAAGAATTAGGGAACAGACACCCTAATTGACGCGAATCCTAAAGATAGATCTATTGGGCCTAACAAACCCCATCCAAAGTACCGGATGCTTTAGTACTTCGAAATTTATATCATATCCGAAGGGTGTCCCGGAATGATGGGGATATTCTTATATATGCATCTTGTTATTGTCGGTTACCAGGTGTTCACCATATGAATGATTTTTATCTCTATGTATGGGATGTGTATTGAAATATGAAATCTTGTGGTCTATTGTTACGATTTGATATATATAGGTTAAACCTATAACTCACCAACATTTTTGTTGACGTTTAAAGCATGTTTATTCTCAGGTGAATATTAAGAGCTTCCGCTGTTGCATACTAAAATAAGGACAAGATTTGGAGTCCATGTTTGTATGATAGTGTGTAAAAACTGCATTCAAGAAACTGATTTCGATGTAACATATTTGTATTGTAAACCATTATGTAATGGTCGTGTGTAAACAGGATATTTTAGATTATCATTATTTGATAATCTACGTAAAGCTTTTTAAACCTTTATTTATGAAATAAAGGTTATGGTTTGTTTTAAAAATGAATGCAGTCTTTGAAAAACGTCTCATATAGAGGTCAAAACCTCGCAACGAAATCAATTAATATGGAACGCTTTTAATCAATAAGAACGGGACATTTCAGTTGGTATCCGAGCGTTGGTCTTAGAGAACCAGAAAATTTGCATTAGTGTGTCTTATCGAGTTTGTTAGGATGCATTAGTGAGTCTGGACTTCGACCGTGTTTTCTTTAAAAATGATTGCTTAACATTTTTGTTGGAAACTATATATTTTTAACATATGAATATTATGTGATATATTAATCTCTTAACATGTTTGATATTATGTGATAGATGTCTACCTCTAGAACAAGTCCCATTGACTCACCTAATAATAATGAAGAGTCAAATGTAAATTGGAATGATTTGTGGACTGATTCACAAGTTCCCGAAGAGGAACCGGAAGAAGAGTCGGAACCGGAAGAAGAATCGGAACCGGAAGAAGAATCGGAACCGGATGAAGAAATAGAACCGGTGGGGGAAATAATAAAACGGTTAAGTAAAAGAAAATCCTCAACCAACCGACCAAAGTTAATTATGGTCAATGGTGTTTCCGCCAAGGAAGCAAAATATTGGGAGGATTACCAATTCTCCGATGAATTGGATTCCGACGAGAATTCCGATGATGTTATAGAAATTACCCCAACTGAATTTAAAAAGGCAAAAGAAAATAATAAGGGAAAGGGCATAAAAATAGAGAAATCTAATTCCAACCCCGATGAACTTTATATGTATCGTCAACCCCCGAAGTCCTTAAGTTGTAACAATGACCCGGGAACCTCTAAACCACCAGGTTTTTCTAAACCAATGTGGACAACGACGGCTCGTATTAGGGGAACATCATATATCCCTAGAAACTTGGCAAAACGAACCAAAACCGAAGAAGAAGAAACGAGCGAGTCGGAATAAGATAGTTGTATTCGTGTGGTGTAATATATGTAATATAGTGTTCTTATGCTTTATGATATATGTAAAAATTGCTTGTATTAATAAGTATTTTTTTTATGAATCTAACTCTTGTCTATTTTACAGTTTAAAAACACAAAATGGATAGACAACCCAATATTTTAAGAGACCTACCCGGAGACACGATTGATGAAATCTTGTCTAGAGTCGGCCAGAATTCTTCGGCACAACTATTTAAGGCGAGATCAGTTTGTAAGACATTCGAAGAACGTTCCAAGAATGTCTTGGTTTATAAGAGACTTTCGTTTGAAAGATGGGGGATATCACATTGGGAAACCTATAAGTTACGATGTGTTTACTTTGACGCATATATTGCGGGGAACCCAAATGCTATTTTACGCAACGGGTTAAGAAATTATTTTGACTCAATATATCCGAATATTGGACTTCGTGATTTAGAAAAAGCGGCTAACATGCAACATAAAGAAGCATGTTATGCTTACGGATTAGTAATGTTCGCTTCTCACCAAAGTGAGAACAAGAACATCGGGCTACAACTATTAAACAAAACGTTTCCACAAGTGACGGAGTCGGTAATTGGGGTAAGAAATGAGGTTTTTAGATTATTACGGGACTGTTGGACATTACGTAACCCTCGTCCCTTTGATGACGTTACAACACGCTGTCTTATCAACGGCCATAACGGTTATGTTGCACAAGACCAAGGATGGGAAGTAGTCCTAGTAAAACCAGAATGCATGACTTGTTTCTGGACGTATGAATTACGTGTCTTTATTGCCTTTGCTGAACGACTTGTGTACTAGCTAGAATTGTCTTCACAACTATCTTGTATCAAAGTTATTGTGTGCTATATTTCATGCTTTATGTAAAATAAGCGGTATTGTAAGTTTGTAAAATTTTGTATAAAAGTTTGAACGCGAAATATTATTATAATCAGTTTTTCATATAGAATTGTAGTAGTTGAATTGTATATTAGCTACTAAGTATGAACTTAACGGGTAGGTACTACCCGAATTTAAACTTATAAAACGCTAATATGAAGAAAAAGCTTTTATAAATGAGTTCATATTATGCTACGAAATACTATTAACTACTCTTAATATTCTGTATGATTAACTTGTTCCATTTAACTATTTTGAAGGAAATGGCACCGACTACTCGACACACCGTGAATATGAATGAAGAGGAATTCCGTACTTTTCTAGCTTCAAACATAGCCGCAGTACAGGCTGCGCTACATACCAACAATAACCTTGGATCTAGCAGTACAGGAAATCGTGTAGGATGCACCTACAAAGAATTCACTGCCTGCAAACCTTTGGAATTTGATGGAACCGAAGGACCAATCGGATTGAAACGGTGGACCGAGAAGGTTGAATCGGTGTTTGCCATAAGTAAGTGTACTGAAGAGGACAAAGTGAAGTACGCTACGCATACCTTCACAGGTTCTGCGTTAACATGGTGGAATACCTATCTAGAGCAAGTGGGACAAGATGATGCGTACGCACTACCGTGGTCAGCATTCAAGCACTTGATGAACGAGAAGTACCGTCCCAGAACCGAGGTCAATAAGCTCAAGACAGAACTTAGAGGGTTACGAACCCAAGGATTTGATATTACCACGTACGAAAGACGATTCACAGAATTGTGCCTATTGTGTCCGGGAGCATTCGAAGATGAGGAAGAGAAGATCGACGCGTTTGTGAAAGGATTACCGGAAAGAATTCAAGAAGATATAAGTTCACACGAGCCCGCCTCCATACAACAGGCATGTAGAATGGCTCACAAACTAGTGAACCAGATTGAAGAAAGAATTAAAGAACAGACTGCTGAAGAGGCTAATGTGAAGCAAGTCAAAAGAAAGTGGGAGGAAAACGGTGATAAGAATCACCAATACAACAACAACAGCAATTACAACAATAATCGCAACAATTATCCCAACAATCGCAACATCAATCGCAACTACAACAAACGGCCCAACAACAACAACAACAACAACAACAGCAACTACAACAATCATCCCAACAACAATAATAACCGCAACAACAACAACAATCAGAAGCAGCTATGCCAAAGGTGTGAAAAGAATCACTCGGGGTTCTGCACCAAATTTTGCAACAAGTGTAAAAGAAATGGTCATAGCGCGGCGAAGTGTGAGGTCTACGGACCAGGGGTTAATAGAACGAAAGGAACAAATAGTGTCGGAACGAGTAATGGCGGAGCAAGTAGTGTCGGAGCAAGTTATGCCAATGTAATTTGTTATAAATGTGGAAAACCAGGCCACATTATTAGAAATTGCCCGAACCAGGAGAACACGAATGGCCAAGGCCGTGGAAGAGTTTTCAATATTAATGCGGTAGAGGCACAGGAAGACCCGGAGCTTGTTACGGGTACGTTTCTTATTGACAATAAATCTGCTTACGTTTTATTTGATTCGGGTGAGGATAGAAGCTATATGAGTAGAGATTTTTGTGCTAAATTAAGTTGTCCATTGACGCCTTTGGATAGTAAATTTTTACTCGAATTAGCAAATGGTAAATTAATTTCAGCAGATAATATATGTCGGAATCGAGAAATTAAACTGGTTAGCGAAACATTTAAGATTGATTTGATACCAGTAGAGTTAGGGAGTTTTGATGTGATAATCGGTATGGACTGGTTGAAAGAAGTGAAAGCGGAGATCGTTTGTTACAAAAATGCAATTCGCATTATACGAGAAAAAGGAAAACCCTTAATGGTGTACGGAGAAAAGGGCAACACGAAGCTACATCTTATTAGTAATTTGAAGGCACAAAAACTAATAAGAAAAGGTTGCTATGCTGTTCTAGCACACGTCGAGAAAGTACAAACTGAAGAAAAGAGCATCAATGATGTTCCCATTGCAAAAGAATTTCCCGATGTATTTCCGAAAGAATTACCGGGATTACCCCCACATCGATCCGTTGAATTTCAAATAGATCTTGTACCAGGAGCTGCACCAATAGCTCGTGCTCCTTACAGACTCGCACCCAGCGAGATGAAAGAACTGCAAAGCCAATTACAAGAACTTTTAGAGCGTGGTTTCATTCGACCAAGCACATCACCGTGGGGAGCTCCTGTTTTGTTTGTCAAGAAGAAAGATGGTACATTCAGGTTGTGTATCGACTACCGAGAGTTGAACAAACTTACCATCAAGAACCGCTACCCACTACCGAGAATCGACGACTTATTTGATCAACTACAAGGCTCGTCTGTTTATTCAAAGATTGACTTACGTTCCGGGTATCATCAAATGCGGGTGAAAGAAGATGATATTCCAAAGACTGCTTTCAAAACACGTTACGGTCATTACGAGTTTATGGTCATGCCGTTTGGTTTAACTAATGCACCAGCTGTGTTCATGGACCTTATGAACCGAGTGTGTGGACCATACCTTGACAAGTTTGTCATTGTTTTCATTGATGACATACTTATTTACTCAAAGAATGACCAAGAACACGGTGAACATTTGAGAAAGGTGTTAGAAGTATTGAGGAAGGAAGAATTGTACGCTAAGTTTTCAAAGTGTGCATTTTGGTTGGAAGAAGTTCAATTCCTCGGTCACATAGTGAACAAAGAAGGTATTAAGGTGGATCCGGCAAAGATAGAAACTGTTGAAAAGTGGGAAACCCCGAAAACTCCGAAACACATACGCCAGTTTTTAGGACTAGCTGGTTACTACAGAAGGTTCATCCAAGACTTTTCCAGAATAGCAAAACCCTTGACTGCATTAACGCATAAAGGGAAGAAATTTGAATGGAATGATGAACAAGAGAAAGCGTTTCAGTTATTAAAGAAAAAGCTAACTACGACACCTATATTGTCATTGCCTGAAGGGAATGATGATTTTGTGATTTATTGTGATGCATCAAAGCAAGGTCTCGGTTGTGTATTAATGCAACGAACGAAGGTGATTGCTTATGCGTCTAGACAATTGAAGATTCACGAACAAAATTATACGACGCATGATTTGGAATTAGGCGCAGTTGTTTTTGCATTAAAGACTTGGAGGCACTACTTATATGGGGTCAAAAGTATTATATATACCGACCACAAAAGTCTTCAACACATACTTAATCAGAAACAACTGAATATGAGGCAGCGTAGGTGGATTGAATTATTGAATGATTACGACTTTGAGATTCGTTACCACCCGGGGAAGGCAAATGTGGTAGCCGATGCCTTGAGCAGGAAGGACAGAGAACCCATTCGAGTAAAATCTATGAATATAATGATTCATAATAACATTACTACTCAAATAAAGGAGGCGCAACAAGGAGTTTTAAAAGAGGGAAATTTAAAGGATGAAATACCCAAAGGATCGGAGAAGCATCTTAATATTCGGGAAGACGGAACCCGATATAGGGCTGAAAGGATTTGGGTACCAAAATTTGGAGATATGAGAGAAATGGTACTTAGAGAAGCTCATAAAACCAGATACTCAATACATCCTGGAACGGGGAAGATGTACAAGGATCTCAAGAAACATTTTTGGTGGCCGGGTATGAAAGCCGATGTTGCTAAATACGTAGGAGAATGTTTGACGTGTTCTAAGGTCAAAGCTGAGCATCAGAAACCATCAGGTCTACTTCAACAACCCGAAATCCCGGAATGGAAATGGGAAAACATTACCATGGATTTCATCACTAAATTGCCAAGGACTGCAAGTGGTTTTGATACTATTTGGGTAATAGTTGATCGTCTCACCAAATCAGCACACTTCCTACCAATAAGAGAAGATGACAAGATGGAGAAGTTAGCACGACTGTATTTGAAGGAAGTCGTCTCCATACATGGAATACCAATCTCTATTATCTCTGATAGGGATGGCAGATTTATTTCAAGATTCTGGCAGACATTACAGCAAGCATTAGGAACTCGACTAGACATGAGTACTGCCTATCATCCACAAACTGATGGGCAGAGCGAAAGGACGATACAAACGCTTGAAGACATGCTACGAGCATGTGTTATTGATTTCGGAAACAGTTGGGATCGACATCTACCGTTAGCAGAATTTTCCTACAACAACAGCTACCATTCAAGCATTGAGATGGCGCCGTTTGAAGCACTTTATGGTAGAAAGTGCAGGTCTCCGATTTGTTGGAGTGAAGTGGGGGATAGACAGATTACGGGTCCGGAGATTATACAAGAAACTACCGAGAAGATCATCCAAATTCAACAACGGTTGAAAACCGCCCAAAGTCGACAAAAGAGCTACGCTGACATTAAAAGAAAAGATATAGAATTTGAAATTGGAGAGATGGTCATGCTTAAAGTTGCACCTTGGAAAGGCGTTGTACGATTTGGTAAACGAGGGAAATTAAATCCAAGGTATATTGGACCATTCAAGATTATTGATCGTGTCGGACCAGTAGCTTACCGACTAGAGTTACCTCAACAACTCGCGGCTGTACATAACACTTTCCACGTCTCGAATTTAAAGAAATGTTTTGCTAAAGAAGATCTCACTATTCCGTTAGATGAAATCCAAATCAACGAAAAACTTCAATTCATCGAAGAACCCGTCGAAATAATGGATCGTGAGGTTAAAAGACTTAAGCAAAACAAGATACCAATTGTTAAGGTTCGATGGAATGCTCGTAGAGGACCCGAGTTCACCTGGGAGCGTGAAGATCAGATGAAGAAGAAATACCGCATCTATTTCCAGAAGATTCGTCAACACCTTCAACAGCTTAAAATTTCGGGACGAAATTTATTTAACGGGTAGGTACTGTAGTGACCCGAACTTTTCCATGTTTATATATATTAATTGAGATTGATATTTACATGATTAAATGTTTCCAACATGTTAAGCAATCAAACTTGTTAAGACTTGATTAATTGAAATATGTTTCATATAGACAATTGACCACCCAAGTTGATCGGTGATTCACGAACGTTAAAACTTGTAAAAACTATATGATGACATATATATGGATATATATATATATAGTTAACATGATACTATGATAAGAAAACATATCATAAAGTATATTAACAATGAACTACATATGTAAAAACAAGAGTACTAACTTAATGATTTTTAAACGAGACATATATGTAACGATTATCGTTGTAAAGACATTTAATGTATATATATATCATATTAAGAGATATTCATACATGATAATATCATGATAATATAATAATTTAAAATCTCATTTGATATTATAAACATTGGGTTAACAACATTTAACAAGATCGTTAACCTAAAGGTTTCAAAACAACACTTACATGTAACGACTAACGATGACTTAACGACTCAGTTAAAATGTATATACATGTAGTGTTTTAATATGTATTTATACACTTTTGAAAGACTTCAATACACTTATCAAAATACTTCTACTTAACAAAAATGCTTACAATTACATCCTCGTTCAGTTTCATCAACAATTCTACTCGTATGCACCCGTATTCGTACTCGTACAATACACAGCTTTTAGATGTATGTACTATTGGTATATACACTCCAATGATCAGCTCTTAGCAGCCCATGTGAGTCACCTAACACATGTGGGAACCATCATTTGGCAACTAGCATGAAATATCTCATAAAATTACAAAAATATGAGTAATCATTCATGACTTATTTACATGAAAACAAAATTACATATCCTTTATATCTAATCCATACACCAACGACCAAAAACACCTACAAACACTTTCATTCTTCAATTTTCTTCATCTAATTGATCTCTCTCAAGTTCTATCTTCAAGTTCTAAGTGTTCTTCATAAATTCCAAAAGTTCTAGTTTCATAAAATCAAGAATACTTTCAAGTTTGCTAGCTCACTTCCAATCTTGTAAGGTGATCATCCAACCTCAAGAAATCTTTGTTTCTTACAGCAGGTTATCATTCTAATACAAGGTAATAATCATATTCAAACTTTGGTTCAATTTCTATAACTATAACAATCTTATTTCAAGTGATGATCTTACTTGAACTTGTTTTCGTGTCATGATTCTGCTTCAAGAACTTCGAGCCATCCAAGGATCCATTGAAGCTAGATCCATTTTTCTCTTTTCCAGTAGGTTTATCCAAGGAAATTAAGGTAGTAATGATGTTCATAACATCATTCGATTCATACATATAAAGCTATCTTATTCGAAGGTTTAAACTTGTAATCACTAGAACATAGTTTAGTTAATTCTAAACTTGTTCGCAAACAAAAGTTAATCCTTCTAACTTGACTTTTAAAATCAACTAAACACATGACCTATATCTATATGATATGCTAACTTAATGATTTAAAACCTGGAAACACGAAAAACACCGTAAAACCGGATTTACGCCGTCGTAGTAACACCGCGGGCTGTTTTGGGTTAGTTAATTAAAAACTATGATAAACTTTGATTTAAAAGTTGTTATTCTGAGAAAATGATTTTTATTATGAACATGAAACTATATCCAAAAATTATGGTTAAACTCAAAGTGGAAGTATGTTTTCTAAAATGGTCATCTAGACGTCGTTCTTTCGACTGAAATGACTACCTTTACAAAAACGACTTGTAACTTATTTTTCCGACTATAAACCTATACTTTTTCTGTTTAGATTCATAAAATAGAGTTTAATATGAAACCATAGCAATTTGATTCACTCAAAACGGATTTAAAATGAAGAAGTTATGGGTAAAACAAGATTGGATAATTTTTCTCATTTTAGCTACGTGAAAATTGGTAACAAATCTATTCCAACCATAACTTAATCAACTTGTATTGTATATTATGTAATCTTGAGATACCATAGACACGTATACAATGTTTCGACCTATCATGTCGACACATCTATATATATTTCGGAACAACCATAGACACTCTATATGTGAATGTTGGAGTTAGCTATACAGGGTTGAGGTTGATTCCAAAATATATATAGTTTGAGTTGTGATCAATACTGAGATACGTATACACTGGGTCGTGGATTGATTCAAGATAATATTTATCGATTTATTTCTGTACATCTAACTGTGGACAACTAGTTATAGGTTACTAACGAGGACAGCTGACTTAATAAACTTAAAACATCAAAATATATTAAAAGTGTTGTAAATATATTTTGAACATACTTTAATATATATGTATATATTGTTATAGGTTCGTGAATCAACAGTGGCCAAGTCTTACTTCCCGACGAAGTAAAAATCTGTGAAAGTGAGTTATAGTCCCACTTTTAAAATCTAATATTTTTGGGATGAGAATACATGCAGGTTTTATAAATGATTTACAAAATAGACACAAGTACGTGAAACTACATTCTATGGTTGAATTATCGAAATCGAATATGCCCCTTTTTATTAAGTCTGGTAATCTAAGAATTAGGGAACAGACACCCTAATTGACGCGAATCCTAAAGATAGATCTATTGGGCCTAACAAACCCCATCCAAAGTACCGGATGCTTTAGTACTTCGAAATTTATATCATATCCGAAGGGTGTCCCGGAATGATGGGGATATTCTTATATATGCATCTTGTTATTGTCGGTTACCAGGTGTTCACCATATGAATGATTTTTATCTCTATGTATGGGATGTGTATTGAAATATGAAATCTTGTGGTCTATTGTTACGATTTGATATATATAGGTTAAACCTATAACTCACCAACATTTTTGTTGACGTTTAAAGCATGTTTATTCTCAGGTGAATATTAAGAGCTTCCGCTGTTGCATACTAAAATAAGGACAAGATTTGGAGTCCATGTTTGTATGATAGTGTGTAAAAACTGCATTCAAGAAACTGATTTCGATGTAACATATTTGTATTGTAAACCATTATTTAATGGTCGTGTGTAAACAGGATATTTTAGATTATCATTATTTGATAATCTACGTAAAGCTTTTTAAACCTTTATTTATGAAATAAAGGTTATGGTTTGTTTTAAAAATGAATGCAGTCTTTGAAAAACGTCTCATATAGAGGTCAAAACCTCGCAACGAAATCAATTAATATGGAACGTTTTTAATCAATAAGAACGGGACATTTCATATTTCGTAAAACAGTTATAAAAGAAGCGCATGTATTCTCAGTCTCAAAAATATATATTGCAAAAGCATTTAAAAAGGGAGCAAATGAAACCCACACATATAAATATTGTAAAACAGTTAATAAAGCATTTGCATGTATTCTCAGCCCAAAATTGTAAAGAGTAAAAAAGGCAAATGAAACTCACGCATATAAATATTGTAAAACAGTTAATAAAGCATTTGCATGTATTCTCAGCCCAAAATGTATATAAAAAGGGAATAATGAAACTCACCTAATGTATTTTGTAGTAAAAATACATATGACTATATTGAACAATGTAGGGTTGGCCTCGGATTCACGAACCTATATCAGTTGTATATTTATTAATATACATAGTTGCAATCAGACAATTATATATATGTAACATTATTAATTATATCCTTTTTATGTTAATAATTTATATGTTCTAGGTATTCATTCTTATATATTTCAGCTAAATAAAATATAAATTTTGTTATATTATATATGAAGTGTAATTATATATATATTTATATATATTATCTATTTGTTAAGAACAGTATTTAAATAATACTAAGATAATACTTGTAGTGATAAAATTAATAATAATGATAATACTCATATTAGTAAAAATAATACTAACAGTAGCTTTTAATAAAATACATAATCTAAAAATGATAGTAATGAAAGTATTGCTTTTTGATAATAATACTTAATTCTTAATAACAATATAGATATTACTGATAATTTTAATGATAATCTTTTATAATATTGATAATGATGATAATAGATTTTATAATACTAATGATAATAATAATAATAGTGATATTACTAATACTATCAATAATGATAATAACATTAATCATATTAGTAATAATAATATTTATATCTTTATTATTAGTAAGTTTAACATTTAACATATCATCAACAATAACAATAATAATAATAATAACAATAGACATAGACAACAACAACAACAACAATAATAATAATAATAATAATAATAATAATAATAATAATAATAATAATAATAATAATAATAATAATAATAATAATAATAATAATAATAATAATAATAATAATAATAATAATACCTGATATAAATGGGTACGCGTTATTATTAGGGTTCCCCAAAAAAAATTCCAGATCGAGATGCAGAGCAAATCTTCAAAGAACGAATTTCTTCATCACAATCCTAAACTTCATCATGTATCATCTGTGATTTACAATAACAATTTCATCTTTGTTCATATGTTCTTCAGGAGATCAATTCTAAAGTCAATCGAAAGCTTCTCTGATTCGATCCATTAATTTGCAGGTTAATCCATTTATAATTTCATAATCTTGAATGTTTTTTTCATCTATTTGAAGCTTTGAATAGATTCATAACATCAATTAATTCATGAATTTTCGGGTCTAGGGTTTATGACCGAAAGATGAAATCTTCAGTTGAATTGTTGTATTTTCAGGTTGAAATAATGATCAACGAAGGTTAATCTTTATCAATTTTTATCATCGTTAATCGTTATTGTTTACAGATTATAACTAGAATAGATGAAAATACTGCAGCCTTTCGATGGGTTTTGGGGTTGAATGCGAATAAGAAACAGAAACAGGAAGACAGTAACCGGTATGAAGAAAGAAGACAGGACATTTACTTGTGTTGTTCGATCCAAACAAGAGGAAAAAGTAAGTGATGGTTTTCAAATATAACTTAGAAAAGTAATTTGATTTATTTGCAGGTGTTTGAAAACAGAAAAGATGATGTAGGGTGGTTGTGAAGTGATGATGGTGTGTGGTGGTTTTCAAACAAAGAAGCAACAACAGTCAGATGGGTTCGATGAGTTGCAGCTGATACAGGAATAAAATCAGTAGCAACAGTGAAACAGTCGAGTAGAAGGTTTCAGGTTCACGATTGTGTTTCTAGATGTATAAACAGACAGGTAAATAAGCGTACAGCTGTAGTAGTAATCACATATCTTAGCAATTTGATTTTGATATTGAATTCGTATAAGCATAACTCAAATCACTCCTTATGGGATATGCAGGTGCAGTTTGTTTGAGATATCAAAGTGGTGATCTTAACAGAAAATAGAATATAGCATAGCAGCAGCCGAATCTAAGGTATGTGGGTTGTTGGTTTTTCCTATCAAAGCAGCAAACTATATGTTTAACGGTTGTTGTGGTGGTTGTCAAGGTGGTGATGTTGGTAGAGAGGTGATTCAAACAATAGCTTACATTAGTGATCGAGCTGTAATTGTTTTAGTGGTTCAATGATGGTATTAGGTTGGCTTTTGGTTACCTTCGACAGAAAACAGAAATATAAAGTGGATGTATCAACCGTAATGAAGTGAATTCAGGCAGTTGCAAGAAAAATAGAGGAAAGTTGTGATCATGGCATTGGTCGTGATCGGAACAGGAACAGTAGCACAACAAGAAGTGGCTAAAGGTTGCATTTTCAAAAGGAAGATGGTGTTGCAGTAGTAGCAAAAGGAGAAGAAGAAGAAGACGAGAAATCTCTTAGGTAATAACTATGGTGGTCGATCAATAGCACAACAAGGTGGTGTTTGTTTGATGGTACTTTGGTTTTCGAACAACTGACCAGCGTGGGTTTTGATGATAACGGAGTTCGATGGTGATAATGATTTGTGGTATACTTCATACATATGTATTCATATCTATAGGGAAGATGGTGAAATGATTTGCAAACTAGGTGATGGTTGTCTGTGATTGATTTTTCTGTGTTTTTCTTTCCATTAACTGTAACGATTGATACTATATATTAGTTGAAATTAGATAACTGAAACTGTTATATGTGATGTGATCAATTTATCTGTATTGTCCATTGATTTGGACTGGTAACTTATTTGAGACCAAAAAAATTCCTTTAAACCACTAAAGTCAATAATCAAATGGGTGAGATCATCTAATTGGTACAATTGTTACTGTGAAGCAACGAATTTACGAATATAACAAAATCACATACAGTTTGTTTGGTACCTAAAGCAGATTCTGATCCAATATCTTTACTTTATATATATATATACGATTTTATATAGATAATATATTAATAATAATAATAATAATAAATAAAATAATAACAATAATAATATTAATATAATTCATAATATTTATTAATAATAATAATAACATTAATGATAATAGTATTAAGTTGTATCTTAATATAAATAACAATACCTATAATAATGATTTTTAATAGATATTAATACCCATTATGTTAATATTAATAATAATATTAATGAAAGTAACTGAAATGTCCCGTTCTTATTGATTAAAAACGTTCCATATTAATTGATTTCGTTGCGAAGTTTTGACCTCTATATGAGACGTTTTTCAAAGACTGCATTCATTTTAAAACAAACCATAACCTTTATTTCATCAATAAAGGTTTAAAAAGCTTTACGTAGATTATCAAATAATGATAATCTAAAATATCCTGTTTACACACGACCATTACATAATGGTTTACAATACAAATATGTTAAAACAAAATAAGTTTCTTGAATGCAGTTTTTACACAATGTCATACAAGCATCGACTCCAAATCTCGTCCTTATTTAAGTATGCGAAAGCGGAAGCTCTTAATAATCACCTGAGAATAAACATGCTTAAAACGTCAACAAAAATGTTGGTGAGTTATAGGTTTAACCTATATATATCAAATCATAATAATAGACCACAAGATTTCATATTTCAATACACATCCCATACATAGAGATAAAAATCATTCATATAGTGAACACCTGGTAACCGACATTAACAAGATGCATATATAAGAATATCCCCATCATTCCGGGACACCCTTCGGATATGATATAAATTTCGAAGTGCTAAAGCATCCGGTACTTTGGATGAGGTTTGTTAGGCCCAATAGATCTATCTTTAGGATTCGCGTCAATTAGGGTGTCTGTTCCCTAATTCTTAGATTACCAGACTTAATAAAAAGGAGCATATTCGATTTCAATAATTCAACCATAGAATGTAGTTTCACGTACTTGTGTCTATTTTGTAAATCATTTATAAAACCTGCATGTATTCTCATCCCAAAAATATTAGATTTTAAAAGTGGGACTATAACTCACTTTCACAGATTTTTACTTCGTCGGGAAGTAAGACTTGGCCACTGGTTGATTCACGAACCTATAACAATATATACATATATATCAAAGTATGTTCAAAATATATTTACAACCTTTTAATATATTTTGATGTTTTAAGTTTATTAAGTCAGCTGTCCTCGTTAGTAACCTACAACTAGTTGTCCACAGTTAGATGTACAGAAATAAATCGATACATATTATCTTGAATCAATCCACGACCCAGTGTATACGTATCTCAGTATTGATCACAACTCAAACTATATATATTTTGGAATCAACCTCAACTCTGTATAGCTAACTCCAATATTCACATATAGAGTGTCTATGGTTGTTCCGAAATATATATAGATGTGTCGACATGATCGGTCGAAACATTGTATACGTGTCTATGGTATCTTAAGATTACATAATATACAATACAAGTTGATTAAGTTATGGTTGGAATAGATTTGTTACCAATTTTCACGTAGCTAAAATGAGAAAAATTATCCAATCTTGTTTTACCCATAACTTCTTCATTTTAAATCCGTTTTGAGCGAATCAAATTGCTATGGTTTCATATTGAACTCTATTTTATGAATCTAAACAGAAAAAGTATAGGTTTATAGTCGGAAAAATAAGTTACAAGTCATTTTTGTAAAGGTAGTCATTTCAGTCGAAAGAACGACATCTAGATGACCATTTTAGAAAACATACTTCCACTTTGAGTTTAACCATAATTTTTGGATATAGTTTCATGTTCATAATAAAAATCATTTTCTCAGAATAACAACTTTTAAATCAAAGTTTATCATAGTTTTTAATTAACTAACCCAAAACAGCCCGCGGTGTTACTACGACACCGTAAATCCGGTTTTACGGTGTTTTTCGTGTTTCCAGATTTTAAATCATTAAGTTAGCATATCATATAGATATAGAACATGTGTTTAGTTGATTTTAAAAGTCAAGTTAGAAGGATTAACTTTTGTTTGCGAACAAGTTTAGAATTAACTAAACTATGTTCTAGTGATTACAAGTTTAAACCTTCGAATAAGATAGCTTTATATGTATGAATCGAATGAGGTTATGAGCATCATTACTACCTTAAGTTCCTTGGATAAACCTACTGGAAAATAGAAAAATGGATCTAGCTTCAACGGATCCTTGGATGGCTCGAAGTTCTTGAAGCAGAATCATGACACGAAAACAAGTTCAAGTAAGATCATCACTTGAAATAAGATTGTTATAGTTATAGAAGTTGAACCAAAGTTTGAATATGATTATTACCTTGTATTATAATGATAACCTACTGTAAGAAACAAAGATTTCTTGAGGTTGGATGATCACCTTACAAGATTGGAAGTGAGCTAGCAAACTTGAAAGTATTCTTGATTTTATGTAACTAGAACTTGTAGAATATATGAAGAACACTTAGAACTTGAAGATAGAACTTGAGAGAGATCAATTAGATGAAGAAAATTGAAGAATGAAAGTGTTTGTAGGTGTTTTTGGTCGTTGGTGTATGGATTAGATATAAAGGATATGTAATTTTGTTTTCATGTAAATAAGTCATGAATGATTACTCATATTTTTGTAATTTTATGAGATATTTCATGCTAGTTGCCAAATGATGGTTCCCACATGTGTTAGGTGACTCACATGGGCTACTAAGAGCTGATCATTGGAGTGTATATACCAATAGTACATACATCTAAAAGCTGTGTATTGTACGAGTACGAATACGGGTGCATACGAGTAGAATTGTTGATGAAACTGAACGAGGGATGTAATTGTAAGAATTTTTGTTAAGTAGAAGTATTTTGATAAGTATATTGAAGTCTTTAAAAAGTGTATAAATACATATTAAAACACTACATGTATATACATTTTAACTGAGTCGTTAAGTCATCGTTAGTCGTTACATGTAAGTGTTGTTTTGAAACCTTTAGGTTAACGATCTTGTTAAATATTGTTAACCCAATGTTTATAATATCAAATGAGATTTTAAATTATTATATTATCATGATATTATCATGTATGAATATCTCTTAATATGATATATATACATTAAATGTCTTTACAACGATAATCGTTACATATATGTCTCGTTTAAAAATCATTAAGTTAGTAGTCTTGTTTTTACATATGTAGTTCATTGTTAATATACTTAATGATATGTTTACTTATCATAGTATCATGTTAACTATATATATATATATATATCCATATATATGTCATCATATAGTTTTTACAAGTTTTAACGTTCGTGAATCACCGGTCAACTTGGGTGGTCAATTGTCTATATGAAACATATTTCAATTAATCAAGTCTTAACAAGTTTGATTGCTTAACATGTTGGAAACATTTAATCATGTAAATATCAATCTCAATTAATATATATAAACATGGAAAAGTTTGGGTCACTACAGTACCTACCCGTTAAATAAATTTCGTCCCGAAATTTTTAGCTGTTGGAGGTGTTGACGAATCTTCTGGAAATAGATGTGGGTATTTCTTCTTCATCTGATCTTCATGCTCCCAGGTGAACTCGGGTCCTCTACGAGCATTCCATCGAACCTTAACAATTGGTATCTTGTTTTGCTTAAGTCTTTTAACCTCACAATCCATTATTTCGACGGGTTCTTCGATGAATTGAAGTTTTTCGTTGATTTGGATTTCATCTAACGGAATAGTGAGATCTTCTTTAGCAAAACATTTCTTCAAATTCGAGACGTTGGGCGGTTTTCAACCGTTGTTGAATTTGGATGATCTTCTCGGTAGTTTCTTGTATAATCTCCGGACCCGTAATCTGTCTATCCCCCACTTCACTCCAACAAATCGGAGACCTGCACTTTCTACCATAAAGTGCTTCAAACGGCGCCATCTCAATGCTTGAATGGTAGCTGTTGTTTTAGGAAAATTCTGCTAACGGTAGATGTCGATCCCAACTGTTTCCGAAATCAATAACACATGCTCGTAGCATGTCTTCAAGCATTTGTATCGTCCTTTCGCTCTGCCCATCAGTTTGTGGATGATAGGCAGTACTCATGTCTAGACGAGTTCCTAATGATTGCTGTAATGTCTGCCAGAATCTTGAAATAAATCTGCCATCCCTATCAGAGATAATAGAGATTGGTATTCCATGTCTGGAGACGACTTCCTTCAAATACAGTCGTGCTAACTTCTCCATCTTGTCATCTTCTCTTATTGGCAGGACGTGTGCTGATTTGGTGAGACGATCAACTATTACCCAAATAGTATCAAAACCAGTTGTAGTCCTTGGCAATTTAGTGATGAAATCCATGGTAATGTTTTCCCATTTCCATTCCGGGATTTTGGATTGTTGAAGTAGACCTGATGGTTTCTGATGCTCAGCTTTGACCTTAGAACACGTCAAACATTCTCCTACGTATTTAGCAACATCAGCTTTCATACCCAGCCACCAAAAATGTTTCTTGAGATCCTTGTACATCTTCCCCGTTCCAGGATGTATTGAGTATCTGGTTTTATGAGCTTCTCTAAGTACCATTTCTCTCATATCTCCAAATTTTAGTACCCAAATCCTTTCAGCCCTATACCGGGTTCCATCTTCCCGAATATTAAGATGCTTCTCCGATCCTTTGGGTATTTCATCCTTTAAATTTTCCTCTTTTAAAACTCCTTGTTGCGCATCCTTTATTTGAGTAGTAAGGTTATTATGAATCATTATATTCATAGATTTTACTCGAATGGGTTCTCTGTCCTTCCTGCTCAAGGCATCGGCTACCACATTTGCCTTCCCCGGGTGGTAACGAATCTCAAAGTCGTAATCATTCAATAATTCAATCCACCTACACTGCCTCATATTCAGTTGTTTCTGATTAAATATGTGTTGAAGACTTTTGTGGTCGGTATATATAATACTTTTGAACCCATATAAGTAGTGCCTCCAAGTCTTTAATGCAAAAACAACCGCGCCTAATTCCAAATCATGCGTCATATAATTTTGTTCGTGAATCTTCAATTATCTAGACGCATAAGCAATCACCTTCATACGTTGCATTAATACACAACCGAGACCTTGCTTTGATGCGTCACAATAAATCACAAAATCATCATTCCCTTCAGGCAATGACAATATAGGTACCGTAGTTAGCTTTTTCTTCAATAACTGAAACGCTTTCTCTTGTTCATCATTCCATTCAAATTTCTTCCCTTTATGCGTTAATGCAGTCAAGGGTTTTGCTATTCTGGAAAAGTCTTGGATGAACCTTCTGTAGTAACCAGCTAGTCCTAAAAACTGGCGTATGTGTTTCGGAGTTTTCGGGGTTTCCCACTTTTCAACAGTTTCTATCTTTGCCGGATCCACCTTAATACCTTCTTTGTTCACTATGTGACCGAGGAATTGAACTTCTTCCAACCAAAATGCACACTTTGAAAACTTAGCGTACAATTCTTCCTTCCTCAATACTTCTAACACCTTTCTCAAATGTTCACCGTGTTCTTGGTCATTCTTTGAGTAAATAAGTATGTCATCAATGAAAACAATGACAAACTTGTCAAGGTATGGTCCACACACTCGATTCATAAGGTCCATGAACACAGCTGGTGCATTAGTTAAACCAAACAGCATGACCATAAACTCATAATGACCGTAACGTGTTCTAAAAGCAGTCTTTGGAATATCATCTTCTTTCACCGTCATTTGATGATACCCGGAATGTAAGTCAATCTTTGAATAAACAGACGAGCCTTGTAGTTGATCAAATAAGTCATCGATTCTCGGTAGTGGGTAGTGGTTCTTGATGGTAAGTTTGTTCAACTCTCGGTAGTCGATACACAACCTGAATGTACCATCTTTTTTCTTGACAAACAAAACAGGAGCTCCCCACGGTGATGTGCTTGGTCGAATGAAAGCACGCTCTAAAAGTTCTTGTAATTGGCTTTGCAGTTCTATCATCTCGCTGGGTGCGAGTCTGTAAGGAGCACGAGCTATTGGTGCAGCTCCTGGTACAAGATCTATTTGAAATTCAACGGATCGATGTGGGGGTAATCCCGGTAATTCTTTCGGAAATACATCGAGAAATTCTTTTGCAATGGGAACATCATTGATGCTCTTTTCTTCAGTTTGTACTTTCTCGACGTGTGGTAGAACAGCATAGCAACCTTTTCTTATTAGTTTTTGTGCCTTCAAATTACTAATAAGATGTAGCTTCGTGTTGCCCTTTTCTCCGTACACCATTAAGGGTTTTCCTTTTTGTCGTATAATGCGAATTGCATTTTTGTAACAAACGATCTCTGCTTTCACTTCTTTCAACCAGTCCATACCGATTATCACATCAAAACTCCCTAACTCTACTGGTATCAAATCAATCTTAAATGTTTCGCTAACCAGTTTAATTTCTCGATTCCGAAATATATTATCTGCTAAAATTAATTTACCATTTGCTAATTCGAGTAAAAATTTACTATCCAAAGGCGTCAATGGACAACTTAATTTAGCACAAAAATCTCTACTCATATAGCTTCTATCCTCACCCGAATCAAATAAAACGTAAGCAGATTTATTGTCAATAAGAAATGTACCCGTAACAAGCTCCGGGTCTTCCTGTGCCTCTGCTGCATTAATATTGAAAACTCTTCCGCGGCCTTATCCATTCGTGTTCTCCTGGTTCGGGCAATTTCTAATAATGTGGCCCGGTTTTCCACATTTATAACAAACTACATTGGCATAACTTGCTCCGACACTACTTGCTCCGCCATTACTCGTTCCGACACCATTTGTTCCTTTCGTTCTATTAACCCCTGGTTCGTAGACCTCACACTTCGCCGCACTATGACCATTTCTTTTACACTTGTTGCAAAATTTGGTGCAGAACCCCGAGTGATACTTTTCACACCTTTGGCATAGCTGCTTCTGATTGTTGTTGTTGTTGCGGTTATTATTGTTGTTGGGATGATTGTTGTAGTTGTTGTTGTTGTTGTTGTTGTTGTTGTTGTTGTTGTTGTTGTTGTTGTTGTTGTTGTTGTTGTTGTTGTTGTTGTTGTTGTTGGGCCGTTTGTTGTAGTTGCGATTGATGTTGCGATTGTTGGGATAATTGTTGCGATTATTGTTGTAATTGCTGTTGTTGTTATGTTGGTGATTCTTATCACCATTTTCCTCCCACTTTCTTTTGACTTGCTTCACATTGGCCTCTTCAGCAGTCTGTTCTTTAATTCTTTCTTCAATCTGGTTCACTAGTTTGTGAACCATTCTACATGCCTGTTGTATGGAGGTAGGCTCGTGTGAACTTATATCTTCTTGGATTCTTTCCGGTAATCCTTTCACAAACGCGTCGATCTTCTCTTCCTCATCTTCGAATGCTCCCGGACACAATAGGCACAATTCTGTGAATCGTCTTTCGTACGTGGTAATATCAAATCCTTGGGTTCGTAACCCTCTAAGTTCTGTCTTGAGCTTATTGACCTCAGTTCTGGGACGGTACTTCTCGTTCATCAAGTGCTTGAATGCTGACCACGGTAGTGCGTACGCATCGTCTTGTCCCACTTGCTCTAGATAGGTATTCCACCATGTTAACGCAGAACCTGTGAAGGTATGTGTAGCGTACTTCACTTTGTCCTCTTCAGTACACTTACTTATGGAAAACACCGATTCGACCTTCTCGGTCCACCGTTTCAATCCGATCGGTCCTTCGGTTCCATCAAATTCCAAAGGTTTGCAGGCAGTGAATTCTTTGTAGGTGCATCCTACACGATTTCCTGTACTGCTAGATCCAAGGTTATTGTTGGTATGTAGCGCAGCCTATACTGCGGCTATGTTTGAAGCTAAAAAAGTACGGAATTCCTCTTCATTCATATTCACGGTGTGTCGAGTAGTCGGTGCCATTTCCTTCAAAATAGTCAAATGGAACAATTTAATCATACAGAATATTAAGAGTAGTTAATAGTATTTCGTAGCATAATATGAACTCATTTATAAAAGCTTTTTCTTCATATTAGCGTTTTATAAGTTTAAATTCGGGTAGTACCTACCCGTTAAGTTCATACTTAGTAGCTAATATACAATTCAACTACTACAATTCTATATGAAAAACTGATTATAATAATATTTCGCGTTCAAACTTTTACACAATATTTTACAAACTTACAATACCGCTTATTTTACATATAGCATGAAATATAGCACACAATAAATTTGATACAAGATGGTTGTGAAGATAATTCTAGCTAGTACACAAGTCGTTCAGCAAAGGCAATAAAGACACGTAATTCATACATCCAGAAATAAGTCATGCATTCTGGTTTTACTAGGATTACTTCCCATCCTTGGTCTTGTGGAACATAACCGTTATGGCCGTTGATAAGACAGCGTGTTGTAACGTCGTCAAAGGGACGAGGGTTACGTAATGTCCAACAGTCCCGTAACAATCTAAAAACCTCATTTCTTACCCCAATTACCGACTCCGTCACTTGTGGGAACGTTTTGTTTAATAGTTGTAGCCCGATGTTCTTGTTCTCACTTTGGTGAGAAGCGAACATTACTAATCTGTAAGCATAACATGCTTCTTTATGTTGCATGTTAGCCGCTTTTTCTAAATCACGAAGTCCAATATTCGGATATATTGAGTCAAAATAATTTCTTAACCCATTGCGTAAAATAGCATTTGGGTTCCCCGCAATATATGCGTCAAAGTAAACACATCGTAACTTATGGATTTCCCAATGTGATATCCCCCATCTTTCGAACGAAAGCCTTTTATAAACCAAGGCATTCTTGGAACGTTCTTCGAATGTCTTACAAACTGATCTCACCTTAAATAGTTGTGCCGAAGAATCCTGACCGACTCTAGACAAGATTTCATCAATCATGTCTCCGGGTAGGTCTCTTAAAATATTGGGTTGTCTATCCATTTTGTGTTTTTATACTGTAAAATAGACAAGAGTTAGATTCATAAAAAAAAATACTTATTAATACAAGCAATTTTTACATATATCATAAAGCATAAGCACACTATATTACATATATTACACCACACGAATACAACTATCTTATTCCGACTCGCTTGTTTCTTCTTCTTCGGTTTTGGTTCGTTTTGCCAAGTTTCTAGGGATATATGATGTTCCCCTAATACGAGCCGTCATTTTCCACATTGGTTTAGAAAAACCTGGTGGTTTAGAGGTTCTCGGGTCATTGTTACAACTTAAGGACTTCGGGGGTTGACGATACATATAAAGTTCATCGGGGTTGGAATTAGATTTCTCTATTTTTATGCCCTTTCCCTTATTATTTTCTTTTGCCTTTTTAAATTCAGTTGGGGTAATTTCTATAACATCATCGGAATTCTCGTCGGAATCCGATTCATCGGAGAATTGGTAATCCTCCCAATATTTTTCTTCCTTGGCGGAAACACCATTGACCATAATTAACCTTGGTCGGTTGGTTGAGGATTTTCTTTTACTTAACCTGTTTATTATTTCCCCCACCGGTTCTATTTCTTCATCCGGTTCCGATTCTTCTTCCGGTTCCGATTCTTCTTCCGGTTCCGACTCTTCTTCCGGTTCCTCTTCGGGAACTTGTGAATCAGTCCACGAATCATTCCAATTTACATTTGACTCTTCATTATTATTAGGTGAGTCAATGGGACTTGTTCTAGAGTTATACATCTATCACATAATATCAAACGCGTTAAGAGATTAATATATCACATAATATTCACATGTTAAAAATATATAGTTTCCAACAAAATTTGTTAAGCAATCATTTTTCAAGTAAACACGGTCGAAGTCCAGACTCACTAATGCATCCTAACAAACTCGATAAGACACACTAATGCAAAATTCTGGTTCTCTAAGACCAACGCTCGGATACCAACTGAAATGTCCCGTTTTTATTGATTAAAAACGTTCCATATTAATTGATTTCGTTGCGAGGTTTTGACCTCTATATGAGACGTTTTTCAAAGACTGCATTCATTTTAAAACAAACCATAACCTTTATTTCATCAATAAAGGTTTAAAAAGCTTTACGTAGATTATCAAATAATGATAATCTAAAATATCCTGTTTACACACGACCATTACATAATGGTTTACAATACAAATATGTTACATCAAAATAAGTTTCTTGTATGCAGTTTTTACACAATATCATACAAGCATGGACTCCAAATCTCGTCCTTATTTAAGTATGCGACAGCGGAAGCTCTTAATAATCATCTGAGAATAAACATGCTTAAAACGTCAACAAAAATGTTGGTGAGTTATAGGCTTAACCTATATATATCAAATCATAATAATAGACCACAAGATTTCATATTTCAATACACATCCCATACATAGAGATAAAAATCATTCATATGATGAACACCTGGTAACCGACATTAACAAGATGCATATATAAGAATATCCCCATCATTCCGGGACACCCTTCGGATATGATATAAATTTCGAAGTACTAAAGCATCCGGTACTTTGGATGGGGTTTGTTAGGCCCAATAGATCTATCTTTAGGATTCGCGTCAATTAGGGTGTCTATTCCCTAATTCTTAGATTACTAGACTTAATAAAAAGGGGCATATTCGATTTCGATAATTCAACCATAGAATGTAATTTCACGTACTTGTGTCTATTTTGTAAATCATTTATAAAACCTGCATGTATTCTCATCCCAAAAATATTAGATTTTAAAAGTGGGACTATAACTCACTTTCACAGATTTTTACTTCGTCGGGAAGTAAGACTTGGCCACTGGTTGATTCACGAACCTATAACAATATATACATATATATCAAAGTATGTTCAAAATATATTTACAACACTTTTAATATATTTTGATGTTTTAAGTTTATTAAGTCAGCTGTCCTCGTTAGTAACCTACAACTAGTTGTCCACAGTTAGATGTACAGAAATAAATCGATAAATATTATCTTGAATCAATCCACGACACAGTGTATACGTATCTCAGTATTGATCACAACTCAAACTATATATATTTTGGAATCAACCTCAACCCTGTATAGCTAACTCCAACATTCACATATAGAGTGTCTATGGTTGTTCCGAAATATATATAGATGTGTCGACATGATAGGTCGAAACATTGTATACGTGTCTATGGTATCTCAAGATTACATAATATACAATACAAGTTGATTAAGTTATGGTTGGAATAGATTTGTTACCAATTTTCACGTAGCTAAAATGAGAAAAATTATCCAATCTTGTTTTACCCATACCTTCTTCATTTTAAATCTGTTTTGAGTGAATCAAATTGTTATGGTTTCATATTGAAATCTATTTTATGAATCTAAACAGAAAAAGTATAGGTTTATAGTCGGAAAAATACGTTACAAGTCATTTTTGTAAAGGTAGTCATTTCAGTCAAAAGAACGACGTCTAGATGACCATTTTAGAAAACATACTTCCACTTTGAGTTTAACCATAATTTTTGGATATAGTTTCATGTTCATAATAAAAATCATTTTCTCAGAATAACAACTTTTAAATCAAAGTTTATCATAGTTTTTAATTAACTAACCCAAAACAGCCAGCGATGTTACTACGACGGCGTAAATCCGGTTTTACGGTGTTTTTCGTGTTTCCAGGTTTTAAATCATTAAGTTAGCATATCATATAGATATAGAACATGTGTTTAGTTGATTTTAAAAGTCATGTTAGAAGGATTAACTTTTTTTTGCGAACAAGTTTAGAATTAACTAAACTATGTTCTAGTGATTACAAGTTTAAACCTTCGAATAAGATAGCTTTATATGTATGAATCGAATGATGTTATGAACATCATTACTACCTTAAGTTCCTTGGATAAACCTACTGGAAAATAGAAAAATGGATCTAGCTTCAACGGATCCTTGGATGGCTCGAAGTTCTTGAAGCAGAATCATGACACGAAAACATGTTCAAGTAAGATCATCACTTGAAATAAGATTGTTATAGTTATAGAAGTTGAACCAAAGTTTGAATATGATTATTACCTTGTATTAGAATGATAACCTACTGTAAGAAACAAAGATTTCTTGAGGTTGGATGATCACCTTACAAGATTGGAAGTGAGCTAGCAAACCTGAAAGTATTCTTGATTTTATGTAACTAGAACTTGTAGAATATATGAAGAACACTTAGAACTTGAAGATAGAACTTGAGAGAGATCAATTAGATGAAGAAAATTGAAGAATGAAAGTGTTTGTAGGTGTTTTTGGTAGTTGGTGTATGGATTAGATATAAAGGATATGTAATTTTGTTTTCATGTAAATAAGTCATGAATGATTACTCATATTTTTGTAATTTTATGAGATATTTCAGGCTAGTTGCCAAATGATGGTTCCCACATGTGTTAGGTGACTCACATGGGCTGCTAAGAGCTGATCATTGGAGTGTATATACCAATAGTACATACATCTAAAAGCTGTGTATTGTACGAGTACGAATACGGGTGCATACGAGTAGAATTGTTGATGAAACTGAATGAGGATGTAATTGTAAGCATTTTTGTTAAGTAGAAGTATTTTGATAAGTGTATTGTAGTATTTCAAAAGTGTATAAATACATATTAAAACACTACATGTATATACATTTTAACTGAGTCGTTAAGTCATCGTTAGTCATTACATGTAAGTGTTGTTTTGAAACCTTTAGGTTAACGATCTTGTTAAATGTTGTTAACCCAATGTTTATAATATCAAATGAGATTTTAAATTATTATATTATCATGATATTATCATGATATTATCATGTATGAATATCTCTTAATATGATATATATACATTAAATGTCTTTACAACGATAATCGTTACATATATGTCTCGTTTAAAAATCATTAAGTTAGTAGTCTTGTTTTTACATATGTAGTTCATTGTTAATATACTTAATGATATGTTTACTTATCATAGTATCATGTTAACTATATATATATATATATATATATATATATATATATATATATATATATATATATATATATATATATATATATATATATATATATATATATATATATATATATATATATATATATATATATATCCATATATATGTCATCATATAGTTTTTACAAGTTTTAACGTTCGTGAATCACCGGTCAACTTGGGTGATCAATTGTCTATATGAAACATATTTCAATTAATCAAGTCTTAACAAGTTTGATTGCTTAACATGTTGGAAACATTTAATCATGTAAATATCAATCTAAATTAATATATATAAACATGGAAAAGTTTGGGTCACTACAGTAATGATAATTATAACAATTAAAATTTTTAACTTGTGCTTACAACATAATCTTGATTTAGAATTTCAAACATGGATTTATATTTATACATATATATATATATATATATATATATATATATATATATATATATATATATATATACACACAATTATGTTTTAAATGTTTAGTATATACCTAATTATATATAATAAACAACTAACCTCAACGTACCTCATTATATATTTAATATTTTGATAACGTTTGCAAATCAAGTTTGAATCATTTATATATACAATGTACTAAAAATAACAAGCTTTAGTTATTTAAAGCTATTTTTCATAATAACTAAATTACTTAATAGTTCATTAATATAATTAATATAATTGTTTACATATATAATTATTTATATTTACTTTTCGGGTTATAATTAAAGGTTCGTGAATCGTCGAGATTAGTCAAAGGTCAAATGTATACATGAACCCAGTTCAAAGTTTTTGAGACTTCAACATTATAAACTTTGCTTATCGTGTCGAACTCATATAATGATTAAAATTTAAATTTGGTCGGAAATTCCCGGGTCATCACAGTACCTACCCGTTAAAGAAATTTCGTCCCGAAATTTGAGTGAGGTCGTCATGGCTAACAATAAATATGTTTTCCTGACGAATATGAGCTGATATATAGAGTTTTATCATGATTGAATAATACCGATAAAATAATTCGATTATTCGAAGAGTATGAGTGAAGCTATCACAAAAGAGTGAAATGAATAAATGAAATTTCTTTTTAAGTTTTGACATTGCCTTGGTTGAATTCCAAAATTCAAGGGATTTAAAAGAAAATCTTGGAAATCTAAAAGATTTGATTCTTCTATGAATAGGGGAATTAAGATCTCTATAATTAAATGTGATGATCTGTATCGATTGCTTTGTCTGGTATCTTCACTATAAATGAACTTCTTCCGTTCCCTTATTTTCATCATTCCTATACTTTCATTCTTAATTCTTACTTCTAAAAGGTTGGGAAAATGCTTCATCCAGTTCTACTCCTTGATATTTTCTTAATTATCATTTCTGTCATCCTTCTTTTCAATCTTCCACCAGAAGAATCTGCTTACTCCTACTATTACCTTGGGGTAATACTATTCTTAATTATACCATGTATTTATATTGTTATTCGTATTAATATCCACAGTTTGTAACCTTCGTGTTATTCTTGAGCTTTATATTTTCTCTTATATTTTGGAGCTCTTTGTCTTTTTATTATCCTCCCGGCCTCAAGTAAAGCGAGTAACGGTCCAGAATTCGTAAGTATGGAATTTCGGATAAACATTACGTTCTAAATATGAAAGAATGTATTAGCACGATTTGATTGGTCAAGTTACCAGAATCATTGAGGATAGAACTATCAGGAATATACTTTATTGATATGTTCAGAATTTAAGCATAATGAAAGAGTTATGTAACATGGCACATGATGACTTTATGATCTGTGAATCCTCACGTTCCATTAGAAACTCAGCATTACTTACTGTAATATAATCACGTTGATCAAGTATCATTATATTATTTTAACTCATGCTTCAGTTCCCAACATTACTTCAATAACATTCATATTTTAAGATCGAAAGTTTACAGAATATAGAAACTAATAGTTTCTATATGATGTAACACTGATAGTACGAAGAGATAAATGATTTCAGATAGTATTAGTTATAAAAATATATTCAGAAATATCGGGGATATTTATAATGAAAGATACGATAATATCTTTAAATATCTAAGATCAGAGGATGATGGAGACTATTGTCCGCAAGGGTTTAGAGTAATGAGCAAGATATTCGCTAAAGACTTTAGCAGACATTGAATCATTTGGATTCTTTGAAGTCAAACTTATTCTTTGTGATTTGTCCACGGCTTTCTTCATAGTTTCGCATAATCTGCTTTTCGATACTAAATTTTCTTTTGAATGTTTCCAATATAATGATACACAGGAAGCACGAAGAGGTATATAATTTCAGACGAGAATATTTATGAAAATATCCTCAGAAATATCGAAGATATTGATGATGATATTTTGGAATTTCTAAGTTCGATGGTTGATGGAGAAAGATTTTTTTTTTCCGTATGATTTTACCATGACTTCGGAGCAAGATATTCTCTAAAGATTTCAACGAATCCGGAATTATCTGAATTCTTTGAATATGAGGTATGGTCCTTGTATTTGTCCTTGGTCTCCTTCATGGTTAACTCTATCCGTTTTCCAGTTCCAACGTTCCTGAGCTTTTCCAACATATTATTCTTTATCATCAAACTTTTGGCCGTTTAGACCATCTACCATTTTTCTATTTCCTCTGCATTTAATGCTATGATATCTGAATCATCGGTTATCAATCCGAGGTGATTTCAGGAGAATTGTGTTTTTAGATGATTAAACGCTGATGGTAATATGGTGGAATATGAAAGGTTCCCTGGTAACAATAAAAGAGCACGCGTATATATCAACGTTATAATAAGGTTGTTTCGTACGAAAAGTCGAAGTTGTCTTGTTGGAGCTGTGACAAAATTGGCTATTTTGAAGAAGAACTGCAAAGTTATTTTGGGTAATAATAACACTAAAGAAATTAGCACAGCTATATGTTAAACGTTTACTCAGTTTTCGAGAGTTTTCAAGTGCATAACTATATGCATCAATCTTTTCTTCCGTAGATGAAGTGCGATTGGTTCATCCTATCGATTGTGGTGTTTTCAAGAATCATGAAAGGTTTGAACGCAGATTGTAATAGTCAAAATACAAATGAGGTTTAAGATGAAATCAAGTGGCAAACTGGAAGAAATGTTTAGTTTCATATGTTATAATCAATATTTTAATTCATTTTAATTGTCCACTGTTGGTAGTCCTCAGTTGATTAGTCCATAGTTAGCTAGGAACAGTTAGCTAGGATCAGTTAGCGTGGATTCTTAACAAAACTTCCCATAGTTAATTTGTTTGTTTCTAACAAATTTTATTTTGTCCAATGTTTTCTTCATTATGCCACTTGTTGGATTCTGATAAATCAAAATCCAAATATGAAATTGGATGAAAATGGTTATTTTGCGGTGAACGGATACGTATATCTGTGGATGTAAGTAGGATAGTAAATGACTATTGAATTAAATTGGAAGAATGTACCGTGTAACTTATTAATGTGAAATTTAAATATTCCTCGGGTATTACCTACCCGTTAAAATATTTTCATCATTAACAGTTTGTACGAAAGAATTTTTAATTACAATCTTTATGAAAACATATATACATATATATTTTCTTCAGGTGTAATCATGTATTTAATGAGTTAATATGATATTAATCTCATTTGATTTACCGTTAGAACTAGAATATATAATCTCTAAATCATTTAGAGATTACTTAATCGTCATGAAGAACGAAGATAATCGATGTAGAACGATACGTAGGACGATGATTATACTCGAGGTACAGAATGAGATGTTGAGACATTGATTATTGATTGTACTGGTGCTGTTACTGATAGTACTGTTGGTGCCGGTGATGTTGCTGAAGCTGGTACATTTTGCACCATATTCTCCGAATTGATTTTTCGATAGCGAAGTTCGTTGACTTATTACTCCAGGATGATTGTCGGTCGGAACGAGCGGATGAATAAGGTTCAGAATTGTGGATAGAATATAATCTTATCGAGTTACCCTGGAAATGAGACTGAAAATGGTGTCTCGAACAGGTTCGCCGGTAAACGCTTCAGGTTCTTTGTCAAGAGGTGAATTCGGTTAGTGGAAGGGATCGCCTTCTTCGCGTCTCAATTGTTTAAGTCGACTACAAACTCATCTAATGAATTTGGAGATGACTGATTGGTTGATTCATTCCGGTGACGTTGATAGGTGAAACTCCATATCGGAATAGCTGTCGGAATCCGAGGAATTCAAACTGGTTGTCGGATTCATCTCGTACGATTGGAAGAAGGATTTTCGATAAGAAATAGATTATAGAATGTAGATTAGTACACTGCAATACATAATTTACATATACATATATAATACTAAAATCCTATAAGTTACAGAGGAATCTACAGAAAATGTCAGGCAAAGTTTACAATAACAGATACGCTAAGATATGAATTAGCAGATATGCTAAGATATGAATTTTGTCCATACACTAATCATACAATCAATGCAATAAGATGTGTCTAGACTAAGAATGATAAGCCAATAATTTTTGACACTAAATGATAAGCAAAACTTTTGACATGCAGACACGGTCGAAGTCCAGCCTCACTAATGCATCCTAACGACTTATCAGTTAGACACACTATTGCAGACCTGGTTCGCTAAGACCATCGCTCTGATACCAACTGTAAAGACTCGTCCTAATCCATCCGGACAAAGTCCACATCGATTATAAACGATTCACAACAGTTGATTATGATGGAATTCAATGAGTTCATAAAACATGTCATTAAGGTTAACATAGTTACAAAACCAACTTGTAATTGTTAAGAAAGCGGAAGCAAGATTATCAATGAAACAAGTTTATATGTTAAACCATTTAGTTGAATTCCATGTTAATATCAAGTCTTGAAATCATGCTTACAAATATAACAAGATAAGAAGGGTGATTATACCTCCTCTAACAATGTAGAGGGCTGAAATTTGGACAGCAGGAAGGTTGAAGAAGATGATGCAAAATGGAGCTTCAAAAGGATGAAACCTCAAGGAGAAATACCCCAAACTCTCCACCAACACTTAGCCTTTAGTTAGGATTTTATTGTCACTTGAAATTTAGCTTGCAACCAACAAAACACACTCTCTTTCTCCCCCTCTTGCTCACGGCAGAACAGCAGCAGCAAGAGCAGAGAAATGCAGTTTTTTTGTTAGTTTTAATGTGTATTACAAGCTCCACTTGAGTCAAGGCCCTTGGTAAACTAATAGGCATGTACCTTGGCACTTGTGTGGTCTTAAACTAAACAAAACAAGCATGGGTGTGGCATCTTGGAGACCAAAATTCTGCACACCACATATATATATTTTATAACAAGATTTATTTTATAAAACTTGTATTTATTTTATAAAACTTGTATAAAATAAATATGTATTTGTTACTTGTAATTATTTTATAAACCATTTTATAAAATATAACACAACATAATTATTTAAACCTATAAATAATTAAATCCACATCATATATAAATTATCCAAATAATTTATCTCAAGTGATCATAATTTAGAAAACCGATTTTCTAATGTTCAAGTGTCGCGTATTCATTTAACAATCCAACCGTTAAAATAAATACATATAAAGTGATGGCAAGCTTGTTATTGGGTATAACCCGACTTGGATCATAACATAGTGGCCACGTTAATTTTAATATGTCTCTCGGGCATACGAAATACCTTCAGATTATATCGCGAGGTACTTGACCTCTATATGATACATTTTACAAACATTGCATTCGTTTTGAAAAGACAAACTTTCATTACACCTAAAGTTTGAATAATTTCGTTCCGTTACAATACTTAAAACAGATCATGACCAATCACTAGAATATCGAAGCCCTAATGCACAAACATGTCCTGTATGTTTTGCTCCATGTAAGAGCTTCGTGAGAGGATCCGCTATGTTAAGATCTGTGTGAACTTTGAGAATACATATCTTTCCCTTTTCAACTTCATCCCTTATGTAGTTGAATCTCCGCTCAATGTGACGGGTCTTTTGGTGAGGACGAGGTTCTTTGATTTGAGCAATCGCACCCTCGTTGTCACAAAAGATCTCAAGAGGGTCCTGAATGGATGGGACCACTCCTAAGTCTTCTATGAATTTCTTCATCCATGAAGCTTCCTGAGCTGCCAATGAGGCGGCAATGTACTTCGACTCTGTAGTGGATAATGCAACAACATCCTGTTTTGAACTCTTCCAAGAGACCGCACCACCATTTAATGTGAAGACATAACCGGATTGTGATCGAGAATCATCTCGATCAGTTTGGAAACTCGCATCCACGTAACCTTTTACAGCGAGTTCCTCCTCACCAGACCCATATATTAGAAACATATCCTTAGTCCTCCTAAGGTATTTCAATATACTTTTAACAGCAATCCAATGACTGTTTCCTGGGTTATTCTGGTATCTACTTGTCAGGCTAAGAGCGCATGACACATCCGGTCTAGTGCATATCATTGTATACATGATTGACCCAATGGCAGACGCATATGGGACTTTCTTCATTCTCTCCTGTTCATCTTTCGTGGTAGGGCACTGAGATGAACTGAGAAGTGTTCCCTTTTGAATAGGTACCAAACCTTTCTTAGAGTTCTCCATCTTGAACCTTTTTAAGATCTTTTCAATGTATGCACTTTGATTCAAACCTATCAGCTTCTTGGATCTATCCCTGTAGATCCCAATCCCCAAAACGTATTGTGCTTCTCCAAGATCCTTAATGGAGAAGCATTTACTTAACAAAGTTTTAACTCCTTGCATTGCCGGAACATCATTTCCAAATAATAATATATCATCCACATATAATACAAGGAACATAATGGTGCTCCCACTAGCCTTCTTGTATACACAAGCTTCATCACCATTTTTAATGAAGCCAAATATCTTGGCCTCCTCATTAAAACGATGATTCCACATTCTAGATGCTTGTTTCAATCCGTAGATTGACTTCTTTAACTTGCATACCTTCTTAGGATATTTCAGATCAACAAAACCTTCAGGCTGAACCATGTAGACATCTTCCTCAAGATGTCCATTTAGGAAGGCGGTCTTGACATCCATTTGCCATATTTCATAATCATAATGAGCAGCAATGGCAAGTAATATCCTAATAGACTTTAGCATTGCCACAGGCGAAAAAGTTTCATCATAGTCAACCCCTTGAGTTTGAGTGAAACCTTTTGCTACAAGTCTAGCTTTATATGTATCCAAGTTTCCATGTATGTCGGTTTTCATCTTGAAAAGCCATTTACAATCAACTAGCCTTGAGCCAGTAGGTTGTTCAACAAGTTCCCAAACTTGGTTGTCATACATGGATTGTATCTCAGCGTTCATGGCTTCCTGCCATTTATCCTTATCAATCCTTGATAAAGCATCTTGGTAGTTTGTTGGTTCATCCAAATCAACCACATAGCAACCATCCATGAGAAACCCATATCTCTCAGGAGGATTACTAATCCTACCAGATCTGCGAACGTCTTGTGTATTTTGATCATCCATTTGATCACTCTCAACATTTTCATGTTGAGTGCTAGTGTCAACCAATTGTGTATCATCTACTTGATCTTGAACCTCTTCAAGATCTATCTTCCTTTCACTATTACCTTCCATTAGGAACTTAGTTTCAAGGAATTCCGCCTTTCGAGCAACAAATACATTTTGCTCGGTCGGATCATAGAAATAGTATCCCATATCATCCTTGGGATATCCTATGAAGATACACTTTCTGGATCGAGCATGCAACTTATTAGCATTATAGCGCTTTGGATAAGCTTCACATCCCCATACTTTCAAGTATGAAAGAGAAGGAGGTTTTCCAAACCACATCTCGTGAGGAGTTCGTTTCACTTTCTTGGTTGGGGCGATATTTAAAATACGAGCCACGGAGCATAGACAATAACCCCAAAACGATAGAGGTAACGAGCTTCTTGCCATCATAGATCGAACCATATCCATTAGGGTTCGGTTCCTCCTTTCGGAAACTCCATTAAGTTGGGGTGTTCCTGGTGGAGTAAGTTGTGAGATAATCCCACAACTCCTAAGATGATCTTGGAAAGCATCGCTTAGGTATTCACCTCCTCTATCGGTACGCAGTACCTTGATTGTCTTGTTGAGTTGATTTTGTACATCGTTTTGATATTCTTTGAATGCTTCAAAAGTTTCATCCTTATGCCTTAACAAGTAGACATATCCGAAACGACTGAAGTCATCAATGAATGTAACAAAGTATCTTTCACCATTCCTAGTCATGGGCTTAAAGGGTCCACACACATTCGAATGTATTAATCACAATAAGTCTTTAGCCCTTTCATAGGTCCCTTTGAAAGGTGCTTTAGTCATTTTGCCTTGTAAACAAGATTCACATACATCAAACGAGTCCATCTCATTTGATTTCAAAAGTCCATTCTTTTGAAGTGTATGCATTCGGTTCTTGTTTATGTGACCAAGGCAACAATGCCATAAGTAGGAATCACTCAAATCCCTTTTGAGTTTCTTGGTGCTTGTATGGTATATTGAGCTATTAGATGATGTGTCATCATGAACCAATTCATAAATTCCATTTGAAGGCGAAGCCTTAAAATAGAATACATTATCTAAATAAACGTGTATATCATCATTAACAAAATTAAGATAAAAACCACATTGTTTTAAACGGGAATCTGAAATAATGTTTCGACATAAATCCGGTGCATACAAAACATTGTTCAAAATAAGTTCCAAACCACTTGGAAGCTTTAATACAAAGTCTCCTTGAGCCTTCACTTGCATTTTGGCTCCATTGCCCATAAAGAGACTTGATGTTCCTGTTTGCTTGCTACTTCTTTTGAACCCCTGCAAAGAATTGCAAATGTGAGTTCCACATCCAGTGTCTAATACCCATGTATTAGAAGAAGTAATACTAAGCTCTATATATACCATATATATATTACCTGAGGATTGCCCCGCATCCCTCTTTTCCTTCAACTCCTTAAGGTAGACCGGGCAGTTTCGTTTCCAGTGACCCATTTCACCGCAACCGAAACACGGGTCTTCCTTGGGGTTTCCTTGTTCGGCAACCTTTTGCTTCTTGTTCTTGTTTTTGGTTGGGGTAACCATCTTCCCCTTTCCCTTGCCTTGATGAGCGGGTCCTTTCCTTTTAGCCGCCTTAGGCTTAGAGGTGTTATTACCTTTGGACCCACCATCATTGATCATTAGTACGGGTGAAGCCCTTTTACCCATGCTAGTTTCTGCCGTCCTTAACATGCCATGAAGTTCACCAATGGTCTTATCCATCCCATTCATATTGTAATTAATTACAAATTGGTCAAACCTCTTTGACAAGGAGTTTAGGATAAGATCGGTGGCTAACTCATTAGAAATGTTGAGATTAAGACGGTTTGCGCGATCAATAAGGCTTTTCATTTTGAGGACATAAGATGAAACGGATTGGGTGTCATCCATACGACATGCATGTAGTGGTCGAACGGTCTCGAAGCGTTCGACACGTGCTTGTTGAAGGAACATCTACTTCAATTGCGTGATCATGTCGTATGCAGTATGATGCTCGAAATCCTTTTGAAGTTCGGGTATCATAGTCCCAAGCATTAGGCAAGCAACTTGCACCGAATCGGCGCAATACTTATCCCAATAAGCCATGCCTTCCGTATCATCCTCGTCGGGTTGATCGGGAATGGGGTCCTCCAACACATACGCCTTATCCTCGAGTTTGAGGACAATCCTAAGATTGCGGAACCAATCCATAAAGTTCGTATGGTTGAGTTTGTCTTTCTCGAGGAGAGACCTTAATGATAGGTTGTGTAAGTTAATTGGTGCATTTTGCGTGTTGTTGATGTTATTGGCAGCCATCTACAAAATTTAACAAAGTTCATTTAAGTATTGATTTTAAATTTAATAAACAATACCCTTTTATATTTTAATTGACATATTAAATATTAGAATCCAACGGTAAATCAAATTTCGGTTAGGTGACCTTTATCACGTTATTTGATTTAGCTAGGTAGTCATAATGACAATTGCAATCCTTTTGCAACTTCTAAATTATGGGATCATGTAATCCTTTTGCATGGCATATTTATCCCATCAACGCCTATTTGTTCCTCATGCTTCGGTGACCCTAAGTTCATGATTCCCAAATTAGGTCGTCCTACTTGTGTAAACATGTAAAATCAACATACAAGTGGTTAGGTGACCTTTATCCCACAAGCATGCGAATTTTACCTTAACCATATTAGTTAGTTCATAATGGTTAGGTGACCTTTATCCCATTATGAGTTCCCTACTATGTTCAAGTGTTCCCACAAAAGGATGGCGTTTAACTTGTTTACCTTGTTTTAGTTAAGGGATTTTAAGTTTTCATAAATTCTAGTTTAAGAAAACATTTTGCCATATACCAACATGCATTTGGTGTATAGCACAATATGAAAAACCAATTTTCATGTCTTATTAGTAAAACCAATTACATGATATAAACCATTTTATATGCAATGTCATTTATGTCCTTGATAACCATTTATTAGTGACCTTTATTGTTTTAATTATAACCAATTATAATGTCATTTTGCAAGTTGTAAATATGTGATAAATTGTAGCAACCAAACATACAAACACAATAAACATGCAAAACAACCAAGTTCACAATCAAGCCAATTTGGTAGACATTTGTTTAGCCAAAACAAATGTCACCTTCTAAGGGTTATGACAAAGTAGGAGATTTACAAATCTCCCACTAGCTCTTGCATTCATCTTGTGTTCTTCATTCATCTTGAATCTTCATTCTTCATTCTCTTTACAAAAAAATATATCCTAATACATTTTTCTAGAAAATGAAATTACAACCTAATCTATTTTACATACCAAATATAAAATAAATTACAAATGAATAAATATTACAAATTATTACAAACCAAATGAATGAATTATTATTACTAACCATAAGAATGAATAAAACAACCACATCATACACACATGCAACCACAAGGCCAAGGCTTGATTGTGAACAACAACTAACAACAAAACTTGACCAAACTTGAAGTTCCAAACCCATTTTGGAACCCCTAAAATTCGGCCAAAATTAAACCCCACCCAAAATCCAAAATTTTTACATTCTAGTTTCACGCATGTTACTAGATTGTAAGATTAGTGGATTTAAAAGTCATAAACAAGAAGCATATTTCAAAGACCTTGGCTCTAGGTACCATTGATGGAATTCAATGAGTTCATAAAACATGTCATTAAGGTTAACATAGTTACAAAACCAACTTGTAATTGTTAAGAAAGCGGAAGCAAGATTATCAATGAAACAAGTTTATATGTTAAACCATTTAGTTGAATTCCATGTTAATATCAAGTCTTGAAATCATGCTTACAAATATAACAAGATAAGAAGGGTGATTATACCTCCTCTAACAATGTAGAGGGCTGAAATTTGGACAGCAGGAAGGTTGAAGAAGATGATGCAAAATGGAGCTTCAAAAGGATGAAACCTCAAGGAGAAATACCCCAAACTCTCCACCAACACTTAGCCTTTAGTTAGGATTTTATTGTCACTTGAAATTTAGCTTGCAACTAACAAAACAAACTCTCTTTCTCCCCCTCTAGCTCACGGCAGAACAGCAGCAGCAAGAGCAGAGAAATGCAGTTTTTTTGTTAGTTTTAATGTGTATTACAAGCTCCACTTGAGTCAAGGCCCTTGGTAAACTAATAGGCATGTACCTTGGCACTTGTGTGGTCTTAAACTAAACAAAACAAGCATGGGTGTGGCATCTTGGAGACCAAAATTCTGCACACCACATATATATATTTTATAACAAGATTTATTTTATAAAACTTGTATTTATTTTATAAAACTTGTATAAAATAAATATGTATTTGTTACTTGTAATTATTTTATAAACCATTTTATAAAATATAACACAACATAATTATTTAAACCTATAAATAATTAAATCCACATCATATATAAATTATCCAAATAATTTATCTCAAGTGATCATAATTTAGAAAACCGATTTTCTAAAGTTCAAGTGTCGCGTATTCATTTAACAATCCAACCGTTAAAATAAATACATATAAAGTGATGGCAAGCTTGTTATTGGGTATGACCCGACTTGGATCATAACATAGTGGCCACGTTAATTTTAATATGTCTCTCGGGCATACGAAATACCTTCAGATTACATCGCGAGGTACTTGACCTCTATATGATACATTTTACAAACATTGCATTCGTTTTGAAAAGACAAACTTTCATTACACCTAAAGTTGAAGACATGCATGCCATTTCATAACAGATCTTACTATAATTGATTAAATAATAATCTTGATGAACTCATTGACTCGAATGCAACGTCTTTTGAGATAGACCATGAATGACTCCAAGTAATATTTCTAGAATGAGAAAATGCACAGCGGAAGATTTCTTTCGTACCTGAGAATAAACATGCTTTAAAGTGTCAACCAAAAGGTTGGTAAGTTCATTAGTTTAACATAAGTAATCGTTTCATAATTTTAATAGACCACAAGATTTCATATTTCCATTTCTCATAAACATACGTCCCATGCATAGAGACAAAAATATCATTCATATGGATTGAACACCTGTAACCGACATTCACAATATACATATAAGAATATCCCCATCATTCCGGGATCCTCCTTCGGACATGATATAAATTTCGAAGTACTAAAGCATCCGGTACTTTGGATGGGGCTTGTTGGGCCCGATAGATCTATCTTTAGAGTTCGCGTCAATTAGGGTGTCTGTTCCCTAATTCTTAGATTACCAGACTTAATAAAAGGGGCATATTCGATTTCGATAATTCAACCATAGAGTGTAGTTTCGATTACTTGTGTCTATTTCGTAAAACAATTATAAAAGCAGTGCATGTATTCTCAGTCCCAAAAATATATATTGCAAAAGCATTTAAAAAGGGAGCAAATGAAACCCACGCATATAAATATTGTAAGACAGTTAATAAAGCATTTGCATGTATTCTGAGCCCAAAAACGTAAAGAGTAAAAAAGGGCAAATGAAACTCACGCATATAAATATTGTAAAACAGTTAATAAAGCATTTGCATGTATTCTCAGCCCAAAATGTATATAAAAAGGGAATAATGAAACTCATCTAATGTATTTTGTAGTAAAAATACATATGACTATATTGAACAATGTATGGTTGACCTCGGATTCACGAACCTATATCAGTTGTATATTTATTAATATACATAGTTGCAATCAGACAATTATATATATGTAACATTATTAATTATATCCTTTTTATGTTAATAATTTATATGTTCTAGGTATTCATTCTTATATATTTCAGCTAAATAAAATATAAATTTTGTTATATTATATATGAAGTGTAATTATATATATATTTATATATATTATCTGTTTGTTAAGAACAGTATTTAAATAATACTAAGATAATACTTGTAGTGATAAAATTAATAATAATGATAATACTCATATTAGTAAAAATAATACTAACAGTAGCTTTTAATAAAATGCATAATCTAAAAATGATAGTAATGAAAGTATTGCTTTTTGATAATAATACTTAATTCTTAATAACAATATAGATATTACTGATATTTATAATGATAATCTTTTATAATATTGATAATGATGATAATATATTTTATAATACTAATGATAATAATAATAATAGTGATATTACTAATACTATCAATAATGATAATAACATTAATCATATTAGTAATAATAATATTTATATCTTTATTATTTGTAAGTTTAACATTTAACATATCATCAACAATAACAATAATAATAATAATAACAATAGACATAGACAACAACAACAACAACAATAATAATAATAATAATAATAATAATAATAATATAATAATAATAATAATAATAATAATAATAATAATAATAATAATAATAATAATAATAATAATAATAATAATAATAATAATACCTGATATAAATGGGTACGCGGTATTATTAGGGTTCCCCAAAAAAAATTCCAGATCGAGATGCAGAGCAAATCTTCAAAGAACGAATTTCTTCATCACAATCCTAAACTTCATCATGTATCATCTGTGATTTACAATAACAATTTCGTCTTTGTTCATATGTTCTTCAGGAGATCAATTCTAAAGTCAATCGAAAGCTTCTCTGATTCGATCCATTAATTTGCAGGTTAATCCATTTATAATTTCATAATCTTGAATGTTTGTTTCATCTATTTGAAGCTTTGAATAGATTCATAACATCAATTAATTCATGAATTTTCGGGTCTAGGGTTTATGACCGAAAGATGAAATATTCAGGTGAATTGTTGTATTTTCAGGTTGAAATAATGATCAACGAAGGTTAATATTTATCAATTTTTATCACCGTTAATCGTTATCGTTTACAGATTATAACTAGAATAGATGAAAATACTGCAGCCTTTCGATGGGTTTTGGGGTTGAATGCGAATAAGAAACAGAAACAGGAAGACAGTAACCGGTATGAAGAAAGAAGACAGGACATTTACTTGTGTTGTTCGATCCAAACAAGAGGAAAAAGTAAGTGATGGTTTTCAAATATAACTTAGAAAAGTAATTTGATTTATTTGCAGGTGTTTGAAAACAGAAAAGATGATGTAGGGTGGTTGTGAAGTGATGATGGAGTGTGGTGGTTTTCAAACAAAGAAGCAACCACAGTCAGATGGGTTCGATGAGTTGCAGCTGATACAGGAATAAAATCAGTAGCAACAGTGAAACAGTCGAGTAGAAGGTTGCAGGTTCACGATTGTGTTTCTAGATGTATAAACAGACAGGTAAATAAGAATACAGCTCTAGTAGTAATCACATATCTTAGCAATTTGATTTTGATATTGAATTCGTATAAGCAAAACTTAAATCACTCCTTATGGGATATGCAGGTGCAGTTTGTTTGAGATATCAAAGTGGTGATCTTGACAGAAAATAGAATATAGCATAGTAGTAGCCGAATCTAAGGTATGTGGGTTGTTGGTTTTTCCTATCAAAGCAGCAAACTATATGTTTAACGGTTGTTGTGGTGGTTGTCAAGGTGGTGATGTTGGTAGAGAGGTGAGTCAAACAATAGCTTACATTAGTGATCGAGCTGTAATTGTTTTAGTGGTTCAATGATGGTATTAGGTTGGCTTTTGGTTACCTTCGACAGAAAACAAAAATATAAAGTGGATGTATCAACCGTAATGAAGTGAATTCAGGCAGTTGCAAGAAAAATAGAGGAAAGTTGTGATCATGGTATTGGTCGTGATCGGAACAGGAACAGTAGCACAACAAGAAGTGGCTAAAGGTTGCAGTTTCAAAAGGAAGATGGTGTTGCAGCAGTAGCAAAAGGAGAAGAAGAAGAAGAAGACGAACAATCTCTTAGGTAATAACTATGGTGGTCGATTAATAGCACAACAAGGTGGTGTTTGTTTGATGGTACATTGGTTTTCGAACAACTGACCAGCGTGGGTTTTGATGATAACGGAGTTCGATGGTGATAATGATTTGTGGTATACTTCATACGTATGTATTCATATCTATAGGGAAGATGGTGAAATGATTTGCAAACTAGGTGATGGTTGTCTGTGATTGATTCATCTGTGTTTTTCTTTCCATTAACTGTAACGATTGATACTATATATTAGTTGAAATTAGATAACTGAAACTGTTATATGTGATGTGATCAATTTATCTGTATTGTCCATTGATTTGGACTGGTAACTTATTTGAGACTAAAAAAATTCCTTTAAACCACTAAAGTCAATAATCAAATGGGTGAGATCATCTAATTGGTACAATTGTTACTTTGAAGCAACGAATTTACGAATATAACAAAATCACATACAGTTTGTTTGGTACCTAAAGCAGATTCTGATCCAATATCTTTACTTTATATATATATATACGATTTTATATTGATAATATATTAATAATAATAATAATAATAAATAAAATAATAACAATAATAATATTAATATAATTCACAATATTTATTAATAATAATAATAACATTAATGATAATAATATTAAGTTGTATCTTAATATAAATAACAATACCTATAATAATGATTTTTAATAGATATTAATACCCATTATGTTAATATTAATAATAATATTAATGAAAGTAATGATAATTATAACAATTAAAATTTTTAACTTGTGCTTACAACATAATCTTGATTTAGAATTTCAAACATGGATTTATATTTATACATATATATATATATATATATATATATATACATATATATATATATATATATATATATATATATATATATATATATATATATATATATATATATATATATATATATATATATATATATATATATATATATATACACAATTATGTTTTAAATGTTTAGTATATACCTAATTATATATAATAAACAATTAACCTCAACGTACCTCATTATATATTTAATATTTTGATAACGTTTGCAAATCAAGTTTGAATCATTTATATACAATGTACTAAAAATAACAAACTTTAGTTAAATATAGTGTAACAATACCTTAATATGATACATATGTATTTAGCAAGGCGTTGTTGTAACATCCCGCCTTTTTTCGTTTACTTTTCCGTTTAACTATTTAAATTCCGTTATATGATTATGACATCCCTCGTTAATACGCGTTTTAAAAATATCTCGTTTAGGTAATTCACGCACCCGCAACCGAACTCGAGGGACTAGTTTCGCCAAAGTGCCAAAGAGGTGACTAGCTTTTGACTAGTCACCCCACCACCCATCTTTTTCTTTTTCATTTTCCTTTTCTTCTTCTACTTTCCATTTTTCTCTCAAATCTTCAAACAAAGAATCATCATCTAAATCCAAGCTAGCGGGTGTGTTGCAAAACAAATTACATATTTGGAATCCTTGCAACTTCCTCTTCGATTCCATACCAACTTCATTACATTTGGGTAACTTTCTAAAATCACTAGATTTTGTGTTCTTGATATTTTGAACTTATAAAGCTGTTAATTAGTGTCTATGGCTCAAGTGTAACATGAATATATGATTTATGTGTTCGATTTCGTTATTTGAAGTAACTAGCTTGAGTATGAACTTTGGTGTGTTTGATTTGGTAATTTGGTTGCTTGAATGTTGTTAAATGTTATAAATGCATGTATTAAATGTGTCCCTAGTATCACTAGCTTCAATTTGATGTGTAGGTTGCTTGAGAAAACTCCATAAACTTTATTAGTGATTTTGGTGAATTCGGGTTAGGGTTTGATAAGCTTGAAATGAATATTTGATGCATTGAATGCCATGAACTATTGTTAGTAAGTAGTTAGTTGTATTGTATGCTCGATTACCTACAAAACGGCATGTTGTATGTATGCATTAAATGCCCAAATCATAAATGTGCACTTATCAAATTTTAGTATTAAATGTGTGCATTAATTGATCATTTACTTTGGAAAGCCGATTGTTACAAATAACGTTTTTGGTTGGTGAATTATATTTAGTTGTGTTCTTTGTCAAATTACCTTTCTAACGATATAAGATACGAGTTCTAAGTACTAGCGGTTTGTGAGTTATGCTTGAAAGTGTTTAGAATTGAGACTTGAACATTTGAGACTGACCAGGTACCAGTTTCCGTGTATTGTCGCGGCGCGGCAATCCTGGGTCGCGGCGCGGCATAAGCCGTGTTCAGGCTCTGACCTCCTTGATCAAATTATGAAAAAAGTTTGGCACGCTATGGACCTCCGATTCACATGTAACTTGTTCTAACATGCTTATATATGAATAAAAACCTCAGAAAAATAGTTCGGGACCCGACCCGAACGCGTTGACTTTTTCGTTGACCTTGACCGACTGAAGTTTGACTTTTTGTCAAACTTAACCAAATGATTATGCAACCTTCCTAACTTGTTCCTATACTTGTATCTTTCATGAAACATGACAATTTGATTCACATGCTACATAATCGAGTCGTAACAAGCCATAGGACTAATTGAACATCTTTGACCTATCGTGTTTACCGTTATTGATACGACCTATTTGTTTAGGTCAAGACTAGCACTATCCTTTGCACACGTTACTTTGTGAAGTACTTTTCGTACGTGCACTCAAGGTGAGATCATAGTCCCACCTTTCAAACAACTTTTATGCTTTAAACTATGGGATGAGAAACATATACGTATCATACTTTTACACTTGAACACAAGTACGAAAACGAACATTCCACGTACGGGTTTGAATGAAAATCCTCAATTCAATTATCATTAGTTACACTTGCAGGGTGTAAACGTGAACTTATATTATGTGATCACATGGGCTTGACGAGCCTCATTCGGACGGTTCGCTACCATTAGCGGATGAAATATATTTTCGGGTCTAGTGTATGTTCTAACACTACGCAAAGGGTGCAAAACAGTTAAGTTTGATAATTGGGTGCCCGCGAAACAAATAACAACTTTGGAATGCAAATGATTTTGATAATCATATTATATTAAATCTTGTGGTTCAAATGCAACGTTTACTAAAACACCTATGATTTCACCAACGTTTTTCGTTGACAGTTTACTATATGTTTTCTCAGGTCCTTGAAAGCTACTTGATACATGCTTCCGCACTCTTTTTGATACTTGCTTGGATGTCGAGTATACATGCATAGTTGGAGCGTCTTTTAACTACTTTAAATTGTGTCGCATAGGTTTCATTCGTATGTTAAACATTGTAATGTAACTAGTCTTTTGAACTACCTTTGTAAACTTGAAACATCCTTTTTCTTATGAAATGAATGCGACATATTTTGGTCAAACGTCATGATAAAGACTTATGACCACGCAACGGGACCTAAGTAGTCGGCGCCGTCAAACATGATTTGGTCGGGTCGCTACAGTTGTTATAACGATAATCATTATATATATCATTTCGAGTTTCTTAATTAGTAATCTCATTTTTTAGGTATATAGCTCATTGTTAATATACTTAGTGAGATACTTACCTATCATAATATCATGTTAACTATATATATATATATATATATATATATATATATATATATATATATATATATATATATATATATATATATATATATATATATATATATATCATCATATAGATTTTACAAGTTTTAATGTTCGTAAATCGCCAGTCAACACGGGTGGTCAATTGTCTACATGAATCTCATTTTAATTAATCAAGTCTTAACAAGTTTGATTGCTTAACATGTTGAAAACATTTAATCATGTAAATATCAATTTCATTAATATATATATAAATATGGAAAACTTCGGGTCACTACAGTACCTACCCGTTAAATAAATTTCGTCCCAAAATTTTAAGCTGTTGAAGGTGTTGACGCATCTTCTGGAAATAGGTGTGGATATTTCTTATTCATCTGATCTTCACGCTCCCAGGTGAACTCGGGTCCTCTACGAGCATTCCATCGAACCTTAAAAATTGGTATCTGGTTTTACTTAAATCTTTTAACCTCACGATCCATTATTTCGACGGGTTCTTCGATGAATTGAAGTTATTCATTGATTTGGATTTCGTCTAATGGAATAGTGAGATCTTCTTTAGCAAAACATTTCTTCAGATTCGAGACATGAAAATTATTATGTACTCCGGCGAGTTGTTGAGGTAAGTCAAGTCGGTAAGCTACAGGTCCGACACATCTATAATCTTGAATGGCCCAATGTACCTTGGATTTAGCTTCCCTCATTTACCAAATCGAACAACACCCTTCCAAGGTGAAACCTTAAGCATGACCATCTCTCCAATCTTAAATTCTATATCTTTTCTCTTAATGTCCACGTAGCTCTTTTGTCGACTTTGAGCGGTTTTCAACCGTTGTTGAATTTGAATGATTTTCTCTATGGTTTCTTGGATAATTTCTAGATCCGTAATCTGTCAATCCCCAACTTCACTCCAACAAATCAGAGACCTGTACTTTCTACCATAAAGTGCCTCGAATGGTGCCTTCTCAATACTCGAATGATAACTGTTGTTGTAGGAAAATTCTGCTAACGGTAGATGTCGATCCCAACTGTTTCCGAAATTGATAACAAATACTCGTAGCATGTATTCAAGGGTCTGTATTGTTCTTTACTTTGCCCATCAGTTTGTGGGTGATAAGCCATACTCCTGTCTAGACGAGTCCCCAATGCTTGTTGCAACGTCTGCCAGAATCTTGAAACAAATCTGACATCCCTATCAGAGATAATAGAGACTGGTATTCCATGTCTGGAGATGACTTTCTTCAAGTATAACATGCCAACTTTTCCATTTTATCATCTTCTCTCATTGGCAAAAAGTGTGCTGATTTGGTGAGACAATCGACTATTACAAAAATAGTATCATAACCACTTGCAGTCTTTGGCAATTTAGTAATGAAATCCATGGTAATGTTTTCCCATTTCCATTCTAGGATTTTAGGTTATTGAAGTAGACCTGATGGTTCTGATGTTCAGCTTTGACCTTAGAACATGTCAAATATTCTCCTACGTATGTAGCAATGTCGGCTTTCATGTCTGGCCACCAAAAGTGTTTCTTGAGATCTTTGTACATCTTCTCCTCTCCGGGATGTATTGAATATCTCGTTTTATGTGCTTCCTTAAGTACCTTTTCTCTCACATCTCCAAACTTTGGTACCCAAATTCTTTCAGCCCTATACCGGGTTCCGTCTTCCTGAATATTAAGATGTGTCTCCGATCCTTTGGGTATTTCATTCTTTAACTATCCTTCTCTTAAAATTCCTTATTGCGCCTCCTTTATTTGAGTAGTAAGGTTAGTACGAATAATTATATTCATAGTTTTTACCCGTATAGGTTCTCTGTCCTTTCTACTCAAGGCGTTGGCTACCACATTCGCCTTCCCCGGGTGGTAATGAATCTCAAAGTCGTAATCATTCAACAATTCAATCCATCTGCACTATCTCATCTTCAATTGTCTGGACACATTATTAGAAATTGCCCGAACCAGGAGAACACGAATGGACAAGGCCGCGGAAGAGTTTTCAATATTAATGCGGCAGAGGCACAGGAAGACCCGGAATCGAGAAATTAAACTGGGTAGTGAAATATTTAAGATTGATTTGATATCAGTAGAGTTAGGGAGTTTTGATGTAATAGTTGGCATGGACTGGCTGAAGGAGATGAAAGCAGAGATCGTATGTTACAAAAATGCAATTCGCATTGTACGAGAAGAAGGAGAACCCTTAATGGTGTACGGAGAAAAGGGCAACACGAAGCTACGTCTTAATAGTAATTTGAAGGAACAAAAACTAATAAGAAAAGGTTGCTATGCTGTTCTAACACACATCGATAAAGTACAAACTGAAGAAAAGAGCATCAATGATGTTCCCGTCTCAAAAAAAATTTCCCGATGTATTTCTGAAAGAATTACCGGGACTACCTCCACATCGATCTGTTGAATTTCAAATAGATCTTGTACCAGGAGCTGCACCAATAGCTCGTGCTCCTTACAGACTCGCACCCAGCGAGATGAAAGAACTGCAAAGCCAACTGTAAGAACTATTAGAACGTGGTTTCATTCGACCAAGCACATCACCATGGGGAGCTCCTGTTTTGTTTGTCAAGAAGAAGGATGGTACATTTAGGTTGTGTATTGACTACAGAGAGTTGAATAAACTTACCATCAAAAACCGTTATTCACTGCCGAGAATTGATGACTTATTTGATCTACTACAAGGCTCGTTGGTTTATTCAAAAATCGATTTACGTTCTGGATATCATCAAATGCGAGTAAAGGAGGATGATATTCCAAAAACTGCTTTTAGGACGTGTTATGGTCATTACGAGTTTATGGTTATGCCGTTTGGATTGACTAATGCACCAGCTGTGTTCATGGACCTTATGAACCGAGTGTGTGGGCCATATCTTGACAAGTTTATCATTGTTTTCATCGATGACATACTTATTTACTCAAAGAATGATCAAGAGCACGAAGAACATTTGAGAAAAGTGCTAGAAGTATTGAGGAAAGAAAAACTGTACGCTAAGTTTTCAAAGTGTGCATTTTGGTTGGAAGAAGTTCAATTCCTCAGTCACATAGTGAACAAAGAAGGTATCCAGGTGGACCCGACAACGATCGAAACCGTTGAAAAGTGGGAAACCCCAAAAACTTCGAAGCATATACGTCAATTTTTAGGATTGGCTGGTTACTACAGAAGATTCATCCAAGATTTCTCCAAAATAGCAAAACCCTTGACTGCATTAACGCATAAAGAGAAGAAATTTGAATGGAAGGATGAACAAGAGAAGGCGTTTCAGTTATTGAAGAAAAAGCTAACTACGGCACCTATATTGTCATTGACTGAAGGGAATGATGATTTTGTGATTTATTGTGACGCATCAAAGCAAGGTCTCGGTTGTGTATTAATGCAATGAATGAAGGTGATTGCTTATGCGTCTAGACAATTGAAGATTCACGAGCAAAATTATACAACTCACTATTTGGAATTGGGTGCTGTTGTTTTTGCATTAAAGACTTGGAGGCATTATTTATATGGGGTCAAAAGTATTATATATACTGACCACAAAAGTCTCCAACATATATTTAATCAGAATCAACTGAATAGGAGACAACGTAGGTGGATTAAACTATTGAATGATTATGATTTTGAGATTCGATACCACCCGGGGAAGGTGAATGTGGTAGCCAACGCTTTGAGTAGAAAGGACAGAGAACCTATACGGGTAAAAGCTATGAATATAATTATTTGTACTAACCTTACTACTCAATTGAAGAATGAGATACCCAAATGATTAGAGAAACATCTTAATATTTGGGAAGACGGAACCCGATATAGGGCTGATAGAATTTGGGTACCAAGGTTTGGAGATGTGAGAGAAATGGTACTTAAAGAAGCACATAAAACCAGATATTCAATACATCCCGGAGCGGGGAAGATGTATAAAGATCTCAAGAAACACTTTTGGTGGCCAGGTATGAAAGCCGATATTGCTAAATATGTAGGAGAATGTTTGATGTGTTCTAAGGTCAAAGCTGAACATCAGAAACCATCAGGTCTACTACAACAACCTGAAATCCCATAATGGAAATGGGAAAACATTACCTTGGATTTCATTACTAAATTGCCAAGGACTGCAAGTGGTTATGATACTATTTGGGTAATAGTTGATCGTCTTACCAAGTCAGCACACTTCCTGCCAATGAGAGAAGATGACAAAATGGAGAAGTTGGCACGATTGTATTTGAAGGAGGTTTTCTCCAGACATGGAATACCCGTCTCTATTATCTCTGATAGGGATGGTAGATTTGTTTCAAGGTTCTGGTAGACGTTGCAACAAGCATTGGGGACTCGTCTAGACATGAGTACTGCCTATCATCCACAAACTGATGGGCAGAGCGAAAGGATGATACAAACGCTTTAAGATATGCTACGAGCATGTGTTATTGATTTCGGAAACAGTTGGGATCGACACCTACCGTTAGCAGAATTTTCCTACAACAACAGTTATCATTCTAGTATTGAGATGGCGCCGTTTGAGGCACTTTATGGTAGAAAGTGCAGGTCTCCAATTTGTTGGAATGAAGTGGGGGATAGACAGATTACGGGTCCGGAGATAATACAAGAAACTACCGAGAAAATCATTCAAATTCAACAACGATTGAAAACTGCCCAGAGTCGACAAAAGAGCTATGTGGACAGTAAAAGAAAAGATATAGAGTTTGAAATTGGAGAAATGGTCATGCTTAAGGTTTCACCTTGGAAAGGCGTTGTTCGATTTGGTAAACGGGGGAAACTAAATCCAAGGTACATTGGACCATTCAAGATTATAGATCGGGTCGGACCAGTAGCTTACCAACTGGAGCTACCTCAACAACTCGCGGGTGTACATAACACCTTCCACGTCTCGAATTTGAAGAAATGTTTTGCTAAAGAAGATCTCACTATTCCGTTGGACGAAATCCAAATCAATGAAAAACTTCAATTCATTGAAGAACCCGTCGAAATAATATATCGTGAGGTTAAGAGACTTAAGCAAAACAAGATACCGATTGTTAAGGTTCGATGGAATGCTCGTAGAGGACCCGAGTTCACCTGGGAGCGTGAATATCAGATGAAGAAGAAATACCCGCATCTATTTCCAGAAGATTCGTCAACACCTTCAACAGCTTAAAATTTCGGGACGAAATTTATTTAACTGTAGGTACTGTAGTGACCCGAACTTTTCCATGTTTATATATATTAATTGAGATTAATATTTACATGACTAAATGTTTCCAACGTGTTAAGCAATCAAACTTTTTAAGACTTGATTAAATGAAATAAGTTTTATATAGACAATTGATCACCCAAGTTGTGATGCCTCGTACAAAACCATCGTATATGAATCATCAGCAACAGGATCATTACAAGGTCAAACACTATATGCGTTTTCAAAACAAGTTTGCATTCAAGATAAAAGCTGACGTCATAACCAACGTCAATTGTTTTACAACCAAAAGTATGCTTCTATGAATGGAAGCAAAGATAATAGTACGTGACCCTTAGGTCGTTACAAATCATAGTTCAAAAGTATTAAAGTTATGAATGAAAGATAAACAATTCATGCGGTGATAACTCTAGAGCAGCGGGTGTCTACAGCAAGACTAGTACACAGCGGAAGCAACTAACCTTAAGCACCTGAGAAAAACATGCTTAAAAACATCAACACAAAGGAAGGTGAGCTATAGTTTAAGTATAACAGTAATGTAAGGTATTCCACTAGATTTCAGTGCTACAAAGAGCGTTTCAAAACAGTATGATAAAGTATATGTTTAACCGTGGGCACTTGGTAACTAACTTAACGTTTATACCCCCTGAAAGTACACTTGACAAGTGCGTATGTATACGAAGTATTAAACACTCGTTAAATGCTAGCGCTACTAGCCCGAGTGGGGATGTCAAACCCTATGGATCCATATCTAAGATTCGCGTTCACTGGTTCAAAAACCAATGACTAAACGTTACCGAGCTAAATGGAATGTTTATGCCGTTGTATAACCCACACATATATAAAGTTTAAGTACTCATGCCTAGTATGTAAAACGTAAAATGCGCATGTATTCTTACCCCCAAAATAGTTAAAGTAAAAAGGGATGCTATAACTCACAGTGGTAAAGTAGTAGTAAAGTCGAGTCGGGAAATAAGCAAGTACGTAGGTCTAGAAAGTCCTCAACCTAAGTCAAATAGTACTAAGTCAGTAAATCATCCCAATAGGTTTAAATGTATGTAAATTAGGTCTTAAGGGTCATCATCATTCATCATCAAACAAAAGGTGTAAAGTAAGGTTCGTTCATGAAAAGAGTTTAAAACAAAGGCTGATTTCGGTCAGTCACCACGGCCTCTATACCTACTGAAATAAGGTGAGACCAGTGGCCATGGCTCCGTATATGAGTCCTCTAGTTGTGATAAAAATTCCAAAAGCAAACTCGTCTTCATTTGAGCGTGGCGACGGTCTAAGTGCGAGTAGGTCAGAATTTTCAGTACAACGTTAAAAGGACATAGTGACGATCGGAGGGCCATAAATCCTAAATCGTAACTCGGATTAAGATGAGTCCTAAGTGAAAAGTTATCTACTCGAACAGAGCTATGTGAAAATCATCTTTATAGTAGCCCAGGTTATACGGGTCAGACACAGAAACAGTAAAACAGTAGGTTCCGGTGGGTTCTTGGTGCTCGATGCTTATCACGGTTCTCATCCTTGATGCATATAGCTTCAAGTGTATAACTCGTTGATGTGTTTGCATCATCTTAACCAAGGTTTCACCATCATAACACTTTTGTAGTCTAAGACATGTAGCACAACTCAATTAAGTTTTGTATGTAGTTTGATGAACCAAAGTTACATCAAAGTCTTAGATTTAACACATACATAAACTATAAAAGTAATATTGAACTACAAACTTGAAAGTAAACTAACTAATCAAGATCTTAAGATGTAGAACATAGTTCTTAGTTAGATCTTGATGATCCAAGAACCAAAGGTCTAGATCTAAAGTTATTAAGTTAAATCAAGATCTTCCATGTTCTTGAACTTTTAAAGTTAACGTTTAGTTCCAAGAAGTATGAGATCAAGACTAACTTGTAATACTTGACCATTTAACAACAAACATGAATTTAAATGTACAAGAAATGAAGTAATAAACTAAATATACAAGTTAATAAGTCATGGTTTTTCATACTTTTAAAGATTCAAGCTAAAGTCTTGATCTTTAAGAATGTAAACTTTTAAGTTTACAAACATGAATTACCACAAGTATGGTTTTTGCAACACATGAAATTTAATCTTTACAACAATAAGTGTAGAACATAAACTAGAAAGTTTATGTTCTTGTATGTCTTGTAAGAACAAGTTAATATAAAGAATCAAACTAACAAGTTTGATTCTTAATAATTTGTAAGTAAACAACAAACAATTACAAGTATTTAAGTAACATACATGAACAAGTAATTAAACAACAATATGAAACAAGTAATGATGATGATTATGTGATGTTTGGTTTCGGTTTTTATGAAGAAAAAAGAAAGAAAAGAAACCTTGTTACTTACAAGAATTAGAGAGAAAAGTGAGAGAAATGGAAGTATGAAATGAAGAGTATGTGAGAGTGAAGTGATACTAATGAATCAAGTAGTAAAAAAAAAGATTTGAACCCTCCCATTGACCAAGGTGGTCGACAGTTTTGGGGAGCCACAAGAGGGAGAGAAGAGTCCACAAGGTTCTTCATGTAATGGCTCAAAAGTTGGTCATAAGGGTGCATGTGCATGGGAAGTAGATGTAATTAGCAAGTAACTAGATTCCATGCTACATAATCTATCTAGTTCCATCTAAATGTATACTTACATAAATAAAATGGGCTAACTAGTCCATGTAGTGTGTAGGGTGGGCTTATAATCCCATTAACATTAATAAAAGCCCAAGTTCAAGTAGTTAACAAGTTAATCCAATTAAATCCCAAGTAATTAACTAATAAACATAGTTAATCAAAATGATTAATAAAACTTAATCATGAATGTAAATAATACTCTAAAAATATTATTCGTGTAATGTACGTGTGTCACAAAGACGTTTCGGGCATTTAAAGTCAAGTATGATCAATCATGGTAACAAGTAAATGTAATAACATACATTCGTTAAATCACAAGTATTAATAATAACAATTTTAAGCTGAGGTAGATGGAGGAGTCGGGAAACGGTGAGGATACTTCTGCATCATTTGATCCTCTCGCTCCCAAGTAAACTCAGGTCCTCGTTTGGCATTCCATCGTACCCGGACGATCAGAATCTTGTTGCGTTTCAAAGTTTTGATCTCACGATCCATAATTTCAACAGGCTCTTCCACAAAGTGGAGTTTGTCATCAATTGTAAGTTCCTCAAGTGGTATGATAAGTCCAGGTGCAGCAAGACACTTCTTCAAGTTTGACACGTGGAAGGTAGGATGAACTGAGCTCAATTGTGCTGGTAGATCCAAACGGTAAGCAACGGGTCCAACACGTTCCAAGATTTCAAAAGGACCAATGTATCGTGGGTTCAACTTTCCACGTTTTCCAAAACGAATCACACCTTTCCAAGGTGCAACTTTCAACATTACACGGTCGCCCACATTGAATTCGAAGTCTTTACGTTTAAGATCGGCATAACTCTTTTGATGATCGCGGGCAGTCTTAAGTCTAGATTGAATCTGAGCAATCTTTTCCGTGGTTTCGTGGACTACCTCGGGTCCGGTGATTTGTTTTTCGCCGACTTCGGCCCAACAAATAAGAGATCGGAACTTGCGGCCATACAACGCTTCAAAAGGTGCGGCATTAATGCTAGAGTGATAACTGTTGTTGTAAGAAAATTCGGCGAGTGGCAAATGCCTTTCCCAGGCCTTTCCGAAATCAATGACACATGCACGCAACATGTTTTCCAAGGTCTGAATCGTACGTTCAATTTTCCCGTCGGTCTGTAGATGATAAGCAGTACTCATGTCGAGACGAGTTCCCATGGCTTCTTGCAAAGAACGCCAAAATCTAGAAGCAAAACGGGGATCGCGATCTGAGATGATCAATAAAGGTACACCATGATGAGATACAACCTCTTTGATGTATAATTGAGCAAGTCTCTCCATCGTATCCGTTTCCTTCATAGCCAAGAAGTGTGCAGATTTGGTAAGACGGTCAACGATAACCCATATGGTATCGTATCCGCCCACCGTCTTTGGTAGCTTGGTAATGAAATCCATTGTTATCCTTTCCCAATTCCATTGCGGGATTTCCGGTTGTTGAAGTAATCCAGATGGTCTTTGATGTTCAGCCTTAACTTTCGAACAAGTCAAACACTTTCCAACATAAGTTTCAACGTCCTTTTTAAGATTCGGCCACCAATACTGTTCTTTAAGGTCGTAGTACATTTTGCCCGCTCCAGGATGAATCGAATATCTCAATTTGTGTGCTTCATCAAGTATAAAGTCTCGTAGATCTCCATAACAAGGTAACCAAATTCTTTCGGCATAACATCAGAGTCCAGAATCCCTAACCTCGAATAGAGAGAAAAGAATGTTCAAATGTTCATGAGATATATTCTCCTCCGTGAGAGCCTCATCTTGGGCTACTCGGATCTGACTGTTGAGATTCGAATGGATGGTGATGTTCAGTGCCCTAACACGAAGAGGTGTCGTCCTCTCCTTTCGGCTTAAAGCGTCAGCTACAACATTGGCCTTGCCAGGGTGATAGCGAAGTTCACAATCATAGTCATTTAGCATCTCGATCCATCGACGCTGTCTCATATTCAGTTGCTTCTGATCAAAGATGTGTTGGAGACTTTTATGGTCGGTGAAAATAGTGCTCTTAGTTCCTTAAAGATAGTGTCTCCACAATTTGAGCGCAAAGACAACGGATCCAAGTTCAAGAACGTGAGTAGTGTAGTTCCGCTCGTGAATCTTCAATTGACGAGAAGCATAGGCAATAAACTTTGATCGTTGCATCAGTACACAACCAAAACTACTTTTCGAAGCATCGCAATAAACGAAGAAATTGTCACTGCCTTCAAGAAGATATAGGATAGGTGCGGTGGTTAACTTCTTCTTCAAGGTTTGAAATGCTGATTCGTGTGCGGGTTGCCAAATGAACTTTTTCCCTTTGTGAGTTAGCGCGGTCAAAGGATGCGCAATCAGTGAAAATCCTTCAATAAAACTTCGGTAGTAACTGGCGAGACCTAGGAATTGGCGGATATGGTTTGGAGTAGTGGGGGTTTCCCACTTGCTGATAGCTTCAATCTTGGTGGGATCAACTTTGATACCCTGGTCGCTCACAACATGACCCAGAAATTGAACTTCCTTCAACCAAAATTCACACTTGGAGAATTTGGCATAAAGTTGCTCTTGCCTCAAGAGTTCAAGTACTAGCCGGAGGTGTTGCTCATGTTCTTCTTCGCTCTTAGAGTAGATGAGGATATCATCTATGAAGACGATAACGAACTTATCCAGGTATGGCTTGCAGACATGATTCATGAGATCCATGAATACGGCAGGTGCGTTGGTTAAACCGAATGGCATCACGAGGAACACATAATGACCATAACGGGTTCGGAATGCAGTCTTCATCACGTCACTTTCCTTCACCCTCAACTGGTGATAACCGGATCGCAAATCGATCTTAGAGTAAACACTCGATCCTTGAAGTTGATCAAAAAGATCGTCAATGCGGGGAAGAGGATACCGATTCTTGATCGTCAATTTGTTGAGTTCACGGTAGTCGATACACATATGGAAGGATCCATCCTTCTTCTTCACAAAAAACACAGGTACACCCCAAGGCGAGAAACTTGGTTGGATAAATCCACGGTCTAGCAATTCTTGTAATTGACTCTGTAACTCTTGCATCTCGGAAGGTGCGAGTCAATAAGGTGCGCGAGCTACAGGTGCAGCTCCTGGCACTAAATCAATCTGAAACTCTACTGCTCTCGGCGGCGGTAATCCAGGAAATTCTTCAGGGAAGACATCGGAAAATTCGTTCACAATACGAATGTCGTTCACACTCTTCACCTCGGTTTCTACCATTTTCACATGCGATAGGACAGCAAGACGTCCCTTCTTCATGATCTTTTGCACTTTCATGCAACTAATGAGGTTCAGCTTCGAGGTACATCTCTCTCCGTAAATGATCAGTGGCTCACCATCTCCTTGCGGTATACGAAGAGCTTTATCTCCACAGATAATATCGGCCCTTATCTTGGTCAACCAATCCATACCGAAGATCACGTCAAAACTTCCCAATTTAATGGGTATTAGGTCAATCTCGAAATCTACACCAGCTATGTTGATAATAGCTCCTCGACTAATATGGTCAACTTTCTCAAGTTTTCCATTGGCTACCTCTACAAGCATACTTTCCTTTAACGGGACTAACGACCACTTAATCTTATCGCAAAAATGTCTACATACATAACTTCTATCGGCACCAGTATCAAATAGGATAGAAGCTAAAAGATTGTTGATAGTGAATATACCTGTCACCAAGTCGGGATTCTCGTGTGCATCCCTTGTATTAATGTTGAAAGCTCTACCACGGGGTGGTCCGCCGTCTTTTCTTTTGTTGGGGCACGCATTTCTGAAATGGCCCGTTTTTCCGCATTTGTAGCACTTTTTAGGTCCATTGGTGTTCGGCTTCCCATTCAAAGTGGTGACCTTGCAGTCCTTACCGATATGCCCAGTCCGTTGGCACTTTTCACAAACAACATTACAATACCAGTATGGTGCTTGTAGCACCGCTTGCATTGTGGTAAAGTTCCCTTGTAGTTCGGGTTTGAGTTGGTGTTTGGAGTGGGGTTTCCACCGTTGTTGTTTCCTCTGAAACCCTCATGTCGTTTCGCCGGGTTTTGATCATAGGTCCTTCCCATATTGTTATCTCATTTGCGCTTCTCACTACCACCCGCTTCAGACTTAGCCTTCTCCGGTTCATCGATGGTAATTTGATTCATTAAAGTATGCGCCATGCGCATCGCTTCCGGGACATTGGGTGGTTTGGACGAGGTGACGTTTCCCTTAATGCTCTTAGGAAGTCCCCAAAAGTATCTTTCCATATGCTTGAATTCCGGGGTGACCATGGTAGGACACATCAGGGCTAGTTCCAAAAACCTCCGTTTGTAACTATCAAGGTCGTTCCCTACAGCCTTTAACTGCATAAATTTCATCTCCATCTTCTGGATCTCGGTCCTAGGGCAATATTCCTCAATCAGAACCCCTTTGAATTCCTCCCATGGGGTAGCAAATGCCTCATCGATACCTTTTGCTTGAGCCAACGTATTCCACCACGGTAGTGCACCGTCAGATAGAGTGCATGAAGCAAACTTGGTTTTATTCGCCTCGGCACAGTTACTAACTCAAAACATAGATTCTAACTTCTTGAACCATCTAGTGAGACCAACCGGCCCCTCTGTTCCACTGAAGTTGTGGGCTTTGCAGCTTTGGAACTCTTTGTACGTGCACCCATTACGAATGGGCTGAATAACCGGTGGTGGTGGCGGTGGCGGTGGCGGTGGAGCTTGGGGTTGCATTTACGCAATGGCTACGGCTACCCTTTCGGCAATCATCTCCTCAATTTGGGCTGCGGTAGGTGTTGATGTTGATCGTCCGTTGGCCATGGTGTTCTAAACAAAAATTTTGACTTAAGTCAAAATCCAGTATGCAAATAGTAATAATACAGTATATGGTAACCAACATGGAATCAACACATCACATGTTTATTAAGTAATGCAACCAGGTACAAATACCACAGAATCATCATACAGTAATGTAAATAGAACATCGTGCAAGAATTAAATAACGCAAAGTTCCATTCATTAATAATAATAAGTTGCATACATCTGTATAAGTTCGTATAATACATAAGTGAAACATAAAACTACAACTAGATTACATAATGAAATCTACTACAAAACCCTACAATGATGGTGGGTGTAGGATGTCCAGTACATGAGACATCTGGTCCTCGAGCTCAGTTACCCGAGCACGGAGGATCTCCACCTCCCTCATCAGTTCCTCGACAGAGGGGGAGGGTGGGGCAGGAAGTGCAGTTGGTACGGGTGGTGCTGGTGGAGCTGGCGGTGCTGACGGTCCGGCTCCAGAAGTAGAGGCTGCGAGGCGGTAAGGCTTACGAATGAAGGGATCAGTAGGATACGGCACAAGCCGCTTACGGGTGGTAACCCTATGACGCCGACCAAAAGAGTCAGTAAATGCTCGACCTCCGTTGATCCCCGGAATAATGGTTCCATCGAAACGGTACCGCTTCTTCAGCGGGGTGGAGGGTGGCTGAACAGGTGCATTATCGGGGTCCTCCTCGTCGGAGTCATCGTCACTAGAGTCGTTTGTAGATGAGTCGTCGGATGAAGGATCATCTGAATTATGTAGAGGTGGCTGCACGGGTGGCTGTACTGGCTCTCCTCGGGCGGCCATCATCTGTCGGTATCTAAAAGGCGGGATCAACACCAAACGTCCATCAGGAGCGCGTCGGCACCAATGACGATACTGATTACGGAATGGACCTTCCCCAAAGTCCGCGGGAATCACAACACTACCAGGATGGTGCTGTGGCTCCTGAGGTATCGGGGGCAAGTGGAGCTGGAATCTCCGGGAGGTCCTGGGCTCCGTCTGTAGTACCCACTGGGGCAGGTGCATGACTACTAGCTTCGGAGGACGAAGTACCTGGATCACTAGAGTGTGTCGCTGACGGGATCGGGGGATCGGAAACAATGGCAGGTGAAGTGGCTGAAGAGTCTGAACTGCCCAATATGATAGCAGGTGGAATATCCGACATCTGAACAAGGAAAAATAAATTTTCCATGTTAGTAAGTCATAAAGCAAGCACGTATTAGGCCAAGTAACTACAACAGTCTAAATCATGTGTAACAGTAAGTAGCATGGCAATAACGACAAGTGTCATGCAATCGAAAGCAGATAATAGCATGCAGTAGCGAAATCATGTAATAGCATACGGCATATAGCAGTAAAAGTAAACAGCAGCATGCAATAAGTTTAGCGGAAACAAGTAAACTAGCAAGTTGTAGATTAGTCCTATTAGTGAATCCTACTCGGGTCGTTCTTAGACTCACTAATGCAACCTAATTCCCTACAACCAATGCTCTGATACCAAATGTGATGCCCCGTACAAAACCATCGTGTATGAATCATCAACAACAGGATCATTACAAGTTCAAACACTATATGCATTTTCAAAACAAGTTTGCATTCATGATAAAAGCTGACGTCATAACCAACGTCAATTGTTTTACAACCAAAAGTATGCTTCTATGAACGGAAGCAAAGATAATAGTACGTGACCCTTAGGTCGTTACAAATCATAGTTCAAAAGTATTAAAGTTATGAATGCAAGATAAACAATTCATGCGGTGATAACTCTAGAGCAGCGGGTGTCTACAGCAAGACTAGTACACAGCGGAAGCAGCTAACCTTAAGCACCTGAGAAAAACATGCTTAAAAACATCAACACAAAGGTTGGTGAGCTATAGTTTAAGTATAATAGTAATGTAAGGTAGGCCACGAGATTTCAGTGCTACAAAGAGCGTTTCAAAACAGTATGATAAAGTATATGTTTAACCGTGGGCACTTGGTAACTAACTTAACGTTTATACCCCCTGAAAGTACACTTGGCAAGTGCGTATGTATACGAAGTATTAAACACTCATTAAATGCTAGCGCTACTAGCCCGAGTGGGGATGTCAAACTCTATGGATCCATATCTAAGATTTGCGCTCACTGGTTCAAAAACCAATGACTAAACGTTACCGAGCTAAAGGGAATGTTTATGCCGTTTTATAACCCACACATATATAAAGTTTAAGTACTCGTGCCTAGTATGTAAAACGTAAAATGTGCATGTATTCCCAGTTCCCAAAATAGTTAAAGTAAAAAGGGATGCTATAACTCACAGTGGTAAAATAGTGGTAAAGTCGAGTCAGGAAATAAGCAAGTACGTAGGTCCGGAAAGTCCTCAACCTAAGTCAAATAGTACTAAGTCAGTAAATCGTCCCAATAGGTTTAAATGTATGTAAATTAGGTCTTAAGGGTCATCATCATTCATCATCAAACAAAAGGTGTAAAGTAAGTTTCGTTCATGAAAAGAGTTTAAAACAAAGGCTGACTTCGGTCAGTCACCACGGCCTCTATACTTACTGAAATAAGGTGAGACCAGTAGCCATTGCTCCGTATATGAGTCCTATAGTTGTGGTAAAAATTCCAGAAGCAAACTAGTCTTTGTTTGACCGTGGCGACGGTCTAAGTGCGAGTAGGTCAGAATTTTTAGCACAACGTTAAAAGGACATAGTGACGATCGGAGGGCCATAAATCCTAAACCATAACTCGGATTAAGACGAGTCCTAAGTGAAAAGTTATGTACTCAAACAGAGCTATCTGAAAATCATCTTTACAGTAGCCCAGGTTGTATGGATCAGACACAGAAATAGTAAAATAGTAGGTTCCGGTGGGTTCTTGGTGCTCGATGCTTATCACGGTTCTCATCCTTGATGCATATAGCTTCAAGTGTACAACTCGTTGATGTGTTTGCATCATCTTAACCAAGGTTTTATCATCATAACACTTGTGTAAGTCTAAGACATGTAGCACAACTCAATTAAGTGTTGTATGTAGTTTGATGAACCAAGTTTACATCAAAGTCTTAGATTTAACACATACATAAACTATAAAAGTAATATTGAACTACAAACTTGAAAGTAAACTAACTAATCAAGATCTTAAGATGTAGAACATAGTTCTTAGTTAGATCTTGAAGATACAAGACCCAAAGGTCTAGATCTAAAGTTATTAAGTTAAATCTAACACAAGTGTATGAAGTTATAACTAAAAAGTTATACTTCCATGTTCTTGAACTTTTAAATTTAACTTTTAGTTCCAAGAAGTATGAGATCAAGACTAACTTGTAATACTTGACCATTTAACAACAAACATGAATTTAAATGTACAAGAAATGAAGTAATAAACTAAATATACAAGTTAATAAGTCATGGTTGTTCATACTTTTAAAGATTCAAGCCAAAGTCTTGATCTTTAAGAATGTAAACTTTTAAGTTTACAAACATGAATTACAAGTATGGTTTTTGCAAAACATGAACTTTAATCTTTACAACAATAAGTGTAGAACATAAACTAGAAAGTTTATGTTCTTGTATGTCTTGTAAGAATAAGTTAATATAAAGAATCAAACTAACAAGTTTGATTCTTAATAATTTGTAAGTAAACAACAAGCAATTACAAGTATTTAAGTAACATACATGAACAAGTAATTAAACAACAATATGAAACAAGTAATGATGATGATTATGTGATGTTTGGTTTCGGTTTTTATGAAGAAAAAAGAAAGAAAAGAAACCTTGTTACTTACAAGAATTAGAGAGAAAAGTGAGAGAAATGGAAGTATGAAATGAAGAGTATGTGAGAGTGAAGTGATACTAGTGAATCAAGTAGTAAAAAAAAGATTTGAACCCTCCCATTGACCAAGGTGGCCGACGGTTTTGGGGAGCCACAAGAGGGAGAGAAGAGTCCACAAGGTTCTTCATGTAATGGCTCAAAAGTTGGTCATAAGGGTGCATGTGCATGGGAAGTAGATGTAATTGGCAAGTAACTAGATTCCATGCTACATAATCTATCTAGTTCCATCTAAATGTATACTTACATAAATAAAATGGGCTAACTAGTCCATGTAGTGTGTAGGGTGGGCTTATAAGCCCATTAACATTAATAAAAGCCCAAGTTCAAGTAGTTAACAAGTTAATCCAATTAAAGCCCAAGTAATTAACTAATAACCATAGTTAATTAAAATGATTAATAAAACTTAATCATGAATGTAAATAATACTCTAAAAATATTATTTGTGTAATGTACGTGTGTCACAAAGACGTTTCGGGCATTTAAAGTCAAGTATGATCAATCATGGTAACAAGTAAATGTAATAACATACATTCGTTAAATCACAAGTATTAATAATAACAATTATTAATAAATAAACGCTGGAAAAATCCAGGGTCGTTACACAAGTTGACCGGCGATTCACGAACGTTACAAAATTGTGAAAACTACATGTTGTGGTATATATAGACATATATATATATATGGTTAACATGAGATTATGATTAGTAAGTATCTCACTAAGTATATTAACAATGTGTGATATACATAAGAAATGAGATTACTAAGTTAAGAAACTCGAAATGATATATATAACGATTATCGTTATGATAACGTCTACTAAATACATATGTATCATATTAAGATATTCATGCACTATATTTAACATGATAAAATGATATTTAAATATATCATTAAGTGTGTTAACAATGAACTATATATGTAAAAACAAGACTACTAACTCAAGAATTACGAAACGAGACTTATATGTAACGATTATCGTTGTAACGATATTTTAATGTATGTATCATATTAAGAGATATTCATACATCATAATATCATGATTATATAATAATTTAACATCTCATTTGATATAATAAACATTAGGTTAACCACATTAATTGAGATCGTTAACTTAAAGGTTTCAAAACAACACTTACATGTAACGACTAACGAAGACTTAACGACTCCATTAGAATGTATATACATGTTGTGTTTTGATATGTATTCTTACACTTTTGAAAGACTTCAAGACACATATCAAAGTACCTCTACTTAAAAAATATGCTTACAATTACATCCTCGTTCAGTTTCATCAACAATTCTACTCGTATGCACCCGTATTCGTACTCGTACAATACACAGCTTCTAGATGTATGTACTATTAGTATATACACTCCAATGATTAGCTCTTAGCAGCCCATGTGATTCACCTAACACATGTGGGAACCATCATTTGGCAACTAGCATGAAATATCTCATAAAATTATAAAAATATTAGTAATCATTCATGACTTATTTACATGAAAACAAAATTACATATCCTTTATATATAATCCATATACCAACGACCAAAAACACCTACAAACAGTTTCATTCTTCAATTTTCTTCATGTAATTGATCTCTCTCAAGTTCCATCTTCAAGTTCTAAGTGTTTTTCATAAATTCCATAAGTATAGTTTCATAAAAATCAAGAATACTTCCAAGTTTGCAAGTCTACTTCCAAGCTTTATAATCCATTCCAAGTAATCATCTAAGATTAAGGAACCTTTGTTATTTATAGTAGGTTATCTTTCTAATTCAATGTAAAATTCATATTCAAACTTTGATTCAATTTCTACAACTATAACAATCTTATTTCGAGTGAAATCTTACTTGAACTGTTTTCGTGTCATGATTCTGCTTCAAGAACTTTTAAGCCATCCAAGGATCCTTTGAAGCTAGATCCATTTTTCTCATTTCTAGTAGTTTTATCCAGAAAACTTGAGGTAGTAATGATGTTCATAACATCATTTGATTCATACATATAAAGCTATCTTATTCGAAGGTTTAAACTTGTAATCACTAGAACATAGTTTAGTTAATTCTAAACTTGTTCGCAAACAAAAGTTAATCCTTCTAACTTGACTTTTAAAATAAACTAAACACATGTTCTATATCTATATGATATGCTAACTTAATGATTTAAAACCTAGAAACACGATGAACACCATAAAATCGGATATACGCCGTCGTAGTGAAACCAGGGGCTGTTTTGGTTTGGATAATTAAAAACTATGATAAGCTTTGATTTAAAAGTTGTTCTTCTGGGAAAATGATTTTTCATATGAACTTGAAACTATATCCAAAAATCTTGGTTAAACTCAAAGTGAAAGTATGTTTTTCAAAATGGTCATCAAGATGTCGTTCTTTCGATGGAAATGACTACCTCTTTAGTAATTGACATGTAACTTAAATTTCCGACTATAAACCTATGGTTTTTCTGTTTGGATTCTTAAATTAGAGTTCAATATGAAACCATAGCAATTTGATTCACTCAAAACGGATTTAAAATGAAGAAGTTATGGGTAAAACAAGATTGGATATTTTTGATCTTTATAGCTACGGGAAATGTTTAACAAATCTATACAAATCATATCCTAGCTAACTTATATTGTATTATAGATGTATTCTAATATATTATGTAATCTTGGGATACCATAGACACGTATGCAAATGTTTTGACATATCATATCGACCCATGTATATATATTATTTGGAACAACCATAGACACTCTATATGCAGTAATGTTGGAGTTAGCTATACAGGATTGAGGTTGATTCCAAAAATATATATACTTTGAGTTATGATCTAGCCTGAGACGTGTATACACTGGGTCGTGGATTGATTCAAGATAATATATATCGATTTATTTCTGTACATCTAACTGTGGACAACTAGTTGTAGGTTACTAACGAGGACAGCTGACTTAATACACTCAAATCTTTAAAACATAATAAAAATGGTTGTAATTATATTTTGATCATACTTTGATATATATGTACATATTTGTATAGGTTCGTGAATCGATCCGTGGCCAAGTCTTATTTCCGAGGAAGGAAATATCTGTGAAAGTGAGTTATAGTCCCACTTTTAAAATCTAATATTTTTGGGATGAGAATACATGCAGGCTTTATAAATGATTTACAAAATAGACACAAGTACGTGAAACTACATTCTATGGTTGAATTATTGAAATCGAATATGCCCCTTTTTATTAAGTCTGGTAATCTAAGAATTATGGAACAGACACCCTAATTGACGCGAATTCTAAAGATAGATCTATTAGGCCTAACAAACCCCATCCAAAGTACCGGATGCTTTAGTACTTCGAAATTTATATCATATCCGAAGGGTGTCCCGGAATGATGGGGATATTCTTATATATGCATCTTGTTAATGTCGGTTACCAGGTGTTCACCATATGAATGATTTTTATCTCTATGTATGGGATGTGTATTGAAATATGAAATCTTGTGGTCTATTATTACGATTTGATATATATAGGTTAAACCTATAACTCACCAACATTTTTGTTGACATTTAAAGCATGTTTATTCTCAGGTGAATACTAAGAGCTTCCGCTGTTGCATACTAAAATAAGGACAAGATTTGGAGTCCATGTTTGTATGATATTGTGTAAAAACTGTATTCAAGAAACATATGTCGATGTAATATATTTCTATTGTAAACCATTATGTAATGGTCGTGTGTAAACAGTATATTTTAGATTATCATTATTTGATAATCTAAGTAATGTTTTTAAAACCTTTATTGATAAAATAAAGGTTATGGTTGTTTTAAAAATGAATGCAGTCTTTGAAAAACGTCTCATATAGAGGTCAAAACCTCGCAACAAAATCAATTAATATGGAACGTTTATAATCAATATGAACGGGACATTTCAAATGCAGTCAAGGGTTTTGCTATTTTGGAAAAATCTTGGATGAATCTTCTGTAGTAACCAGCCAGTCCTAAAAATTGGCATATATGTTTCGGAGTTTTCGGGGTTTCCGACTTTTCAACGGTTTCAATCTTTGTCGGATCCACTTGAATACCTTCTTTGTTCACTATGTGACCGAGTAATTGTACTTCTTCTAACCAAAATACAAACTTTGAAAACTTAGCGTACAGTTTTTCTTTTCTCAACAATTCTAGCACTTTTCTCAAATGTTCTTCGTGCTCTTGATCATTCTTTGAGTAAATAAGTATGTCATCGATGAAAACAATGACAAACTTGTCAAGATATGGTCCACACACTCGGTTCATGAGGTCCATGAACATAGCTGGTGCGTTAGTCAAACCAAACGGCATAACCATAAACTCATAATGACCGTAACGCGTCCTGAAAGCAGTCTTCGGAATATCATCCTCCTTTACCCGCATTTGATGATACCCGGAACGTAAATTGATCTTCGAATAAACCGATGAGCCTTGTAGTTGATCAAATAAGTCATCGATTCTCGGTAGTGGGTAACGGTTCTTGATGGTAAGTTTGTTCAACTCTCGGTAGTACCATCCTTCTTTTTGACAAACAAAACAGGAGCTCCCCATGGTGATGTACTTGGTCGTATAAAACCACGCTCTAAAAGTTCTTGTAATTGGCTTTGGAGTTCCTTCATTTCACTGGGTGCGAGTCTGTATGGAGCACGAGCTTTTGGTGCAGCTCCTGGTACGAGATCTATTTGAAATTCAACTGATCTGTGTGGAGGTAGTCCCGGTAATTCTTTCGGAAATACATCGGGAAATTCTTTTGCGATGGTATTGACTTTCTCGACGTGTGCTAGAATGGCATAGCAACCTTTTCTTATTAGTTTTCGCGCCTTCAGGTTATTAATAAGATTTAACTTCGTGTTGCTCTTTTCTCCGTACACCATTAAGGGTTTTCCTTTTTCTCGTACAATGTGATTTTCATTTTTGTAACATACGATTTCCGCTCTCTCTTTTTTCAACCAGTCCATGCCGATTATCACATCAAAACTCCCTAACTCTACTAGTATATCAAATCAATCTTAAACGTTTCGCTAACCAGTTTAATTTCTCGATTCCAACATATATTATCTGCTGTAATTAATTTACCATTTGCTAATTCGAGTAAAAATATATTATCCAAGGGCGTCGGTGGACAACTTAGTTTAGCACAAAAATCTCTACTCATATAACTTCTATCTGCACCAGAATCAAATAAAATATAAGCAGATTTATTGTCAATAAGAAACGTATACGTAACAAGCTCCGGGTCTTCCTGCGCTTCTGCTGTATTAATATTGAAAACTCTTCCGCGGCCTTGCCCATTATTATTCCCTTTATTTGGGCAATCTCTATTAATGTGGCCCAGTTTTCCACATCCAAAACAAACTATGGTGGCATTATTTGTTCCGACATTATTTGTTCTTTTAATTCGGTTATACACTGGTCCGTAGACCTCATATTTCGTCGCGCTATGACCATTTCTGTAGTGACCCGAACTTTTCTATTTTTATATATATTAAATGAAATTGATATTTACATGATTAAATGTTTCCAATATGTTAAGCAATCAAACTTGTTAAGACTTGATTATTTGAAATGAGTGTCATGTAGATAATTGACTACCCAAGTTGACCGGTGATTCACGAACGTTAAAACTTGTAAAAACTATATGATGATATATATATGGATATATATATATATATATATACATATATATATATATATATATAATTAACATGATATTATGATAAGTAAGTATATCACTAGGTAAATTAACAATGACTTATATACATAAAAATGAGACTACTAAGTTAAGAAACTCGAAGCGATATATATAACGATTATCGTTATAACAACGTCTTACTAAATACATATGTATCATATTAAGATATTTTTACACTATATTTAACATGATAAAATGATAATTATGTATATCATTAAGTATATTAACAATGAACTACATATGTAAAACAAGACTACTAACTTAAGAATTTCGAAACAATATATATACGTAACGATTATCGTTGTAATAGTATTTTAACATGTATATGATGTTAAGATATACTCATACACCATGTTATCATGTTAACATAACAATTTAACATCTCATTTAAGTATAATAACAATGAATTAATTAAATTTAACAAGATCGTTAACTTAAAAGTTTCAAAACAACACTTACATGTAACGACTAACGATGACTTAATGACTCAGTTAAAATGTATATACATGTAGTGTATTTAGATGTATTAGTACACTTTTGAAAGACTTCAAGACACATATCAAAGTACTTCTACTTAACAAAAATGCTTACAATTAAATCCTCATTCATTTTCATCAACAAATCTACTCGTATGCACCTGTATTCGTACTCGTACAATACACAGCTTCTAGATGTATATACTATTGGTATATACACTTCAATGATCAGCTCCTTAGCAGCCCATGTGAGTCATTAAATATGTGGGAATCATCATTTGGCAACTAGCATTAAATATCTCACAAAATTACAAAAAATATTATAAATCATTCATGAATTATTTACATGAAAACAAACTTACACATCCTTTATATCTAATCCATATACCAACGACCAAAAATACCTACAAACACTTTCATTCTTCAATTTTCTTCATCTAATTGATCTCTCTCAAGTTCTATCTTCAAGTTCTAAGTGTTCTTCATATATTATATAAGTTCTATTTTCATAAAACCAAGAACACTTTCAAGTTTGCAGGATTACTTCCAAGCTTTCTAATCCATTCCAAGTAAATCATCTAAGATCAAGAAACCTTTGCTACTTACAGTAGGTTATCTCTCTAATTCAAGGTAATACTCATATTCAAACTTTGATTCAATTTCTATAACTATAATAATCTTAATTCGAGCAGAAATCTTACTTGAACTTGTTTTCGTGTCATGATTCTACTTCGAGAACTTTCAAGCCAGCCAAGAATCTTTTGAAGCTAGATCATTTCTTTTCACTTCCAGTAGGTTTATCTACTAAACTTAAGGTAGTAATGATATTCATAACATAATTCGATTCATACATATAAAGATATCTTATTCAAAGATTTAAACTTGTAATTATTAGAACATAGTTTAGTTAATTCTAAACTTGTTCGCAAATAAAGTTAATCCTTCTAACTTGTCTTTTTAAATCAACCAAACACATGTTCTATATCTATATTATATGCTAACTTAATGATTTAAAACATGGAAACACGAAGAACACCGTAAAACCGGACATACGCCGTCGTAGTGAAATCGGGGGCTGTTTTGGGTTAAAAAAAAATAAAAAGTATCTTAATCTTTGAATTAGAAGTTTGTTTTCTAGAAAAATGATATTACATATGAACATGATACTATATCCAAAAATCATGGTTAAACACAAAGTGGAAGTATGTTTTTCAAAATGGTCATCAAGATGTCATTTTGTCGACGGAAATGACTACCTCTTTAAAAAATGACTCGTAACCTGTATTTCCGACTATAAACTTATACTTTTGCTGTTTAGTTTCATAAATTTTAGTTCATTTTGAATCTATAGCAACTTGAATAACTCAAAACGGATTTGAAACGAAGAAATGACGGGTAAAACAAAATTGGATAAACTTGCTAGTTTTAGCTATGAAAATTTTGTAACAAATCTATACTAAACATATCCTAACTAATTTATATTGTATTATACATATTATGTAATCTTGGGATACCATAGACATGTATACAATGTTTTGACATGTCATATCGACCCATCTATATATATTATTTGGAACAACCATAGACAGTCTATATGCAGTAATGTTTGAGTTAGCTATACAGGGTTGAGGTTGATTCCAAAAATATATATATACTTTGAGTTGTGATCTAGCCTGAGACGTGTATACACTGGGTCGTGGATTGATTCAAGATAATATATATTGATTTATTTCTGTACATCTAACTACGGACGACTAGTTGTAGGTTAGTAACGAGGACTGCTAACTTAACAAACTTAAATCATAAAAACTTAATAAAAAATGTTGTGAATATATTTCGATCATACTTTGATATATATGTACACATTTGTTATAGGTTCATGAATCGACCAGTGGCCAAGTCTTACTTCCGACAAAGTAAAAATCTTTGAAAGTGAGTTATAGTCCCACTTTTACAATCTAATATTTTTTTTGGGATGAGAATACATGCAGCTTTATAAATGTTTTACAAAATAGACACAAGTACGCAAAACTACATTCTATGGTTGGATTATTAAACCGAATATCGCCCTTCAAGTCTGGTAACCTAAGAATTAGGGAAATGGCCCCTAATTGATGAGAATCCTAAAGATAGATCTATTGGGCTTAACAACCCCCATTGAGGTTATGGATGGTTTAGTACTTCGAGATTATTATACAGACGAGAGGTTCTGTTTTGGGGATGTTCTATGCATTAAGTTAACGTCGGTTACTAGGTGTTCTGAAGGATTTTCTTGTGCCCGAGAGACATAATAAATTAATGTGGCTTACATGTTGTGATCCAAGTCGGGTCATACCCAATAACAAGCTATCAACACTTTATGTATTTGTTTTGACAATCGGATCATTAAAGCAAATACACGACACTTGAATTTTAGAAATTGGTTTTCTAAAATAAATGCTAGATATAATTATTTGGATAATTATAAGTTACTACATGTTGTATATTATTTATATAGGTTATAAATAATATAAAGTGTATGTAACATATGTGTGTTGCATTTTATTTTATAAAAGGCTTATAAAATAAAATACTTACAACTAAATGCATGTATGTTTTATAAATATGTAATAAAATATAAAATAAATGGAAGGGGTGGGGGGCCATTTTTTTGAAGGCTCCTAGGTGCCAACCACCCTTCCTTGATTACTCCATATAATTATGACTAATACACATGCATTGGTGCAACTTTAACACACTCTTTGACTCTAGCATTTTGAAAATAATACTTGCAATTTCCTCTCCTTTCTTCAAGGGATTCTTGGTTGATTTTTGCAAGTAATTAAGTGTCTAAAATCCTAACCAAGTCTTGGGTGTTGATTATTGCTTGTGGGTATCAAAGATTTGAGGCTTCAAGTTAGAAGTTTTCTTCATCTACATCATCTTCTTCATCCTAGTTCTTCACCTCCATTTTGGAGTAGGTATAAACATCTAACTAGCTCTATTTACATTTAAGTGTATTTTCAAGACTAGATCTTTAATGGATTTCAAATTTAAAGGGTTAAACTTTACATGCATAAACTTGAAATTGCTTCCGCTTTATATATACATATACACACGAATTTATATGTAACAAAATGGGTTTGTGACTTTGTTTATGTATTGAAATCCATCAATGGTATCTAGAGCCAAAGTCTTGTTAATATGCTTCTTGTTTTTGGCTAGTAAACTCACTTTCTTTACAATCTACCAACATGCATGAAAGTAGAATGTAAAAATATTGAGTTTTGGTGGGTGTATGGTGATGGCCGAAATATTTGGTCCCAAAAATGGGTTTGGGATTTCAAGTTTTGGCCATGTTTGATGTTATGTTGTTGTTCACAATCGAGCCTAGGCCATGTGTTTGTTTGGTTGATTGATTTGGTGATTATTCATGGGTGTAATATTCATTCATATGGCTTGTAATTATTTTGTAATTTTGGTTTGTAAAAGTTGTAATTAATCTTGTATTTTGTATGTAATTTGTTCTATTTTGGTTTGTAAAATAGAATAGGTTGTTATTTCATTTTCTAGAAAAATTGTATTAGGATATGATTTTGTAAAATGAAAGTGAAGATTCATGAAGAAGATTACAAGATGAAGTTTTGAAGATTACAAGATTAAGTGGGAGATTTTGGTAAAATCTCTTACTTTGGTTTAACCCCTTAGGTGACATTTGTTTATTGGCTAAACAAATGTCTACCAAAATGGCTCTTGATTGTGAACACTTTGCTATGCATGTTTGTGTATGTTTGTATGTTTGGTTGCTACAAGATCATCACATGATTACACTTGCATAATACATTATAAAATGGTTATAATAAAACATAACAAAATGACACTAATAATTGGTTATTAGACTTGAATAAAATGGTTTATTTAAAAAGGTAATGAAATGGTTAAAACTAGTAATTGGTTACTAAAAGGCACATGAAAATGGGTTTTTCATAAACATACTACACACCAAATGCATGTTGGTGTATAGCACTTTGTTTTCTAAACTAGAATGTAGAAAACCTAAAATCCCTTTACTAATACAAGATAAACAAGTTAAACGCCATCCTTTTGTGGAAACACTTAGACATATTAGGAATCTCATGATGGGATAAAGGTCACCTAACCGTCATGAGTGAACTAATATGAATAAAGTACACTTTGCATGCTTGTGGGATAAAGGTCACCTAACCACTTGTATGTTAAGTCTACATGTCTACACAAGTAGGACGACTTGATTTGGGAATCATGAACTTAGGGTCACCGAAGCATGAGGAACAAATAGGCGTTGATGGGATTAATATGCCATGCAAAAGGATTGCATGATCCCATAACTTAGAAGTTGCAAAAGGATTGCAATTGTCATTATGACTACCTAGCTAAATCAAATGACGGGATAAAGGTCACCTAACCGAAATTTGATTTACCGTTGGATTCTAATATTTAATAAAACAAATTAAAAGGGTATTGTTTATTAAATCCAAATCGATACTTAAAAGAACTTTGTTGAATTTTGTAGATGGCCGCTAATAACAACAACAACATGAACAACGCACCACTTAACTTTAACAACCTATCGTTACGGTCTCTCCTCGAGAAAGACAAACTCAACCATACAAATTTTATGGATTGGTTCCGCAATCTTCGGATTGTCCTCAAACAAGAGGATAAAATGTATGTGATTGAGGACCCCATTCCCGACCAACCGGATGAGAGTGATGTGGAGGCAATGGCCTCTTACGATAAGTATTGCCACGACTCCCTTCAAGTCTCATGCTTAATGCTTGGGACTATGATACCCGAACTCCAAAAGGATTTCGAGCATCATAGCGCTTACGACATGATAACACAATTGAAGGAGATGTTTCTCCAACAAGCACGTGTTGAGCGTTTCGAAACGGTTCGGGCGCTTCATGCTTGTCGTATGGACGAATCCCAATCGGTTTCATCTTATGTACTTAAGATGAAAAGCCTTATCGATCGTGCTAACCGTCTCAACCTTAACATATCTAATGAGTTAGCCACCGATCTTATCCTTAACTCCCTATCAAAGAGGTTTGATCAATTTGTAATTAATTACAACATGAATGGGATGGATAAGAGCATAGGTGAGCTTCATGGTATGCTTAGGACGGCGGAAACAAGCATGGGTAAAAGAGCTTTACCCGTGTTAGCAATCGATCAAGGTGGGTCTAAAGGTAACACCTCTAAGCCAAAGGTGGCTAAGAGAAAAGGACCCGTCCATCAAGGCAAAGGGAAGGGGAAGATGGTTACCCCAACCATCAACAAGGCCAAGAAGCAAAAGGTAGCCGAGAAGGCAAACCCCAAGGAAGACCCATGTTTCGGTTGCGGTGAGATGGGTCATTGGAAACGAAACTGTCCGGTCTATCTTAAAGAGTTGAAGGACAAGAGGGATGCAGGGCAAACCTCAGGTAATATATATATGGTATATATAGAGCTTAGTATTACTTCTTCTAATACATGGGTATTAGACACGGGATGTGGAACTCATATTTGCAATTCTTTGCAGGGGTTCAAAAGAAGTGATCATAAAGCGGGAACATCAAGTCTCTATATGGGCAATGGTGCAAAGGTGCATGTTAAAGCTCAAGGAGAATTTGTTTTGAAGCTTCCAAGTGGATTGGAGCTTATTTTAGAAAATGTTTTGTATGCACCGGATTTATGTCGAAACATTATTTCTATTTCTCGCTTAAGACAATGTGGTTTCAATGTTAATTTTATTGATAATGATATCCATTTTTCTAAAGATGATATATTCTATTTCAAGGCTACGCCTTCAAATGGAATTTATGAATTGGTTCATGATGATGCATCATCTAATAGCTCAATATACCATACTAGCACCAAGAAACTCAAAAGGGATTTGAGTGATTCCTATTTATGGCATTGTCGCCTTGGACATATAAACAAGAACCGAATGCATACACTTCAAAGGAATGGACTTTTGAAATCAAATGAAATGGATTCGTTTGATGTATGTGAATCTTGTTTACAAGGCAAGATGACTAAAGCACCTTTCAAAGGCACTCATGAAAGGGCTAAAGATTTATTGGGTTTAATACATTCGGATGTATGTGGACCCTTTAAACCCATAACTAGGAATGGTGAAAGATACTTTGTTACTTTCATTGATGACTTTAGTCGTTTCGGATATGTCTATTTACTAAGACACAAGGACGAAACGTTTAAAGCATTCAAAGAATATCAAAACGAAGTACAAAATCAACTCAATAGGACAATCAAGGTACTTCGTACCGATAGAGGAGGTGAATACCTAAGCGATGCCTTCCAAGATCATCTTAGGAGTTGTGGGATCATCTCACAACTTACTCCACCCGGAACACCCCAACTTAATGGAGTATCCGAAAGGAGGAACCGAACCCTAATGGATATGGTTCGATCTATGATGGCTAGAAGCTCGTTACCTCTATCATTTTGGGGTTATTGTCTAAGCTCCGCGGCTCGTATTTTAAATATGGCCCCAACCAAGAAAGTGGAACGAACTCCTCATGAGATGTGGTTTGGAAAACCTCCTTCTCTTTCATACTTGAAAGTATGGGGATGTGAAGCTTATCCTAAGCGTTATGTAGCAAATAAGCTACATGCTCGATCCACAAAGTGTATCTTCATAGGATATCCCAAAGATGACATGGGATATTACTTCTATGATCCATCCGAGCAAACGGTATTTGTAGCTCGGAAAGCGGAATTCCTTGAAACCAAGTTCCTTATGGAAGGTGATGGTGAAAGAAAAATAGATCTTGTAGAGGTACAAGATCAAGCCGATGATACACAATTGGTTGACACTAGCACTCAACATGAGGATGCTGAAAATGATCAAGTGGATGATCAAGGTACACAAGACGTTCGAAGATCTAGTAGGATTAGTAATCCTCCCGAGAGATATGGGTTTCTCGTGGATGGTTGCTATACGGTTGATTTGGATGAACCGACAAACTACAAAGATGCTTTATCAAGGATAGATAAAGATAAATGGCAGGAAGCCATGAACGCCGAGATGCAATCCATGTATGAAAACCAAGTTTGGGAACTTGTTGAGCAACCTCCTAGCTCTAAGCTAGTTGATTGCAAGTGGATTTTCAAGATGAAAACCGACATACATGGAAACTTGGATACATACAAAGCTAGACTTGTAGCAAAGGGTTTCACTCAAACTCAAGGGGTTGACTATGATGAGACCTTCTCGCCTGTGGCAATGCTAAAGTCTATTAGGATATTATTTGCCATCGCTGCTCATTATGATTACGAAATTTGGCAAATGGATGTCAAAACCGCTTTCCTAAATGGATATCTTGAGGAAGATGTCTATATGGCACAGCCCGAAGGTTTTGTCGATCCGAAAAATCCTAAAAAAGTATGCAAGTTAAAGAAATCAATCTATGGGTTGAAACAAGCATCGAGAATGTGGAATCATCGTTTTAATGAAGAGGCAAAGAAATTTGGCTTTATTAAAAATGGTGATGAAGCTTGTGTATACAAGAAGGCTAGTGGGAGCTCCATAATGTTCCTTGTGCTATATGTGGATGACGTATTATTATTTGGGAATGATATAACCACAATGCAAGAGGTCAAAACTTGGTTAAAAAGTTGCTTCTCCATTAAGGATCTTGGAGAAGCACAATATATATTGGGGATTGGAATCTATAGGAATAGATCCAAGAGATTGATAGGCTTAAGTCAAAGTACATACATTGATAAGGTCTTGAAAAGGTTCAAGATGGAAAACTCTAAGAAAGGTTTGGTACCTATTCAAAGAGGAACCGTTCTCAGTTCATCTCAGTGTCCTACCACGAAAGATGAACAAGAGAGAATGAAGAAAGTCCCATACGCATCTGCTATTGGGTCTATCATGTATGCAATGATATGTACTAGACCGGATGTGTCATGCGCTCTAAGCTTGACAAGTAGATACCAGAATAACCCAGGAAATAGTCATTGGACTGCGGTTAAATGTATATTGAAATACCTTAGAAGGACTAAGGATATGTTTCTAATATATGGGTCTGGTGAGGAGGAACTCGTTGTAAAAGGTTACGTGGACGCGAGTTTCCAAACTGATCGAGATGACTCTCGGTCACAATCCGGTTATGTATTCATGTTAAATGGTGGTGCGGTCTCTTGGAAGAGTGCGAAACAGGAAGTTGTTGCGTTATCCACTACAGAGTCGGAGTACATTGCCGCCTCATTGGCAGCTCAGGAAGCTGCATGGATGAAGAAATTCATCGACGACTTAGGAGTGGTCCCTTCCATTCAGGACCCTCTTGAGATCTTTTGTGACAACGAGGGTGCGATTGCTCAAATCAAGGAACCTCGTGCTCATCAAAAGACTCGTCACATTGAGCGGAGATTCAACTACATTAGGGATGAGGTTGAAAAGGGAAAGATATGTATTCACAAAGTTCACACAGATCAAAATGTTGCGGATCCACTCACGAAGCTTTTACATGGGCCAAAACATGAGGGACATGTTTGTGCATTAGGGCTTCGACATTCTAGTGATTGGAATTGATCTACTTTATGTATTGTAACGGAACGAATTAGTTCAAACTCATTAATATAATTATGGTATTAATTTAAATTATGAGTCATGTTCCAATTTAGCATATTTTATCCATGAATAAATTATTATTCTAAATTCCGTAGTTGATCACATTTGTGGGAACAAGTGTGAGGTCTAGACTATTATGAACTTGGATTGGTTAACATTCAAATGGTGAATGTAGGGCAAGGTTGCAACCAAGGTTCATAGATATTTGTGGGACACAAATATTGGAAGACCCGCTCTCAAGATTACTATATGGAACCTTTGTGGTTGATCACATGTAATCTTGAGTAAAGGAGAATATCATTATATCCTCTGACCTGAGACACATATTGGGTTCAGATATTCACCGAATATTGTGCCTTGATTCTTTCCTTCGCTATTCTGAAACATGGTAGTACATAAGGGAGGTTTCAGGTATGGTACGAAGTGTAATGTCTAGGACGTATGTAGTCAAGATGGAATTTGTCCCTCTTATTCGTTGAGAGTCAGATGTCTAAGGCCTGACAAAGTTAAATCTATAAGAGAGTGATCATTCTATGTCTCTTGGATTTAACATGACATCTAGGGCAAAAGGATATATTGAAAGATTCACCTAAATCATATTCGAAATGGAAACTCGAAAGGGATGATGTTATTGAATGGCACTAAGTCATAACATGTTGGGGGTGATGGACGGTCGTTAGGTGGTATCTGTCACTTGCATTAATTCCTTATGTTTCTCGTGCAAGTGGGAGATTGAAGGATTTTCTTGTGCCCGAGAGACATAATAAATTAATGTGGCTTACATGTTGTGATCCAAGTCGGGTCATACCCAATAACAAGCTATCAACACTTTATGTATTTGTTTTGACAATCGGATCATTAAAGCAAATACACGACACTTGAATTTTAGAAATTGGTTTTCTAAAATAAATGCTAGATATAATTATTTGGATAATTATAAGTTACTACATGTTGTATATTATTTATATAGGTTATAAATAATATAAAGTGTATGTAACATATGTGTGTTGCATTTTATTTTATAAAAGGCTTATAAAATAAAATACTTACAACTAAATGCATGTATGTTTTATAAATATGTAATAAAATATAAAATAAATGGAAGGGGTGGGGGGCCATTTTTTTGAAGGCTCCTAGGTGCCAACCACCCTTCCTTGATTACTCCATATAATTATGACTAATACACATGCATTGGTGCAACTTTAACACACTCTTTGACTCTAGCATTTTGAAAATAATACTTGCAATTTCCTCTCCTTTCTTCAAGGGATTCTTGGTTGATTTTTGCAAGTAATTAAGTGTCTAAAATCCTAACCAAGTCTTGGGTGTTGATTATTGCTTGTGGGTATCAAAGATTTGAGGCTTCAAGTTAGAAGTTTTCTTCATCTACATCATCTTCTTCATCCTAGTTCTTCACCTCCATTTTGGAGTAGGTATAAACATCTAACTAGCTCTATTTACATTTAAGTGTATTTTCAAGACTAGATCTTTAATGGATTTCAAATTTAAAGGGTTAAACTTTACATGCATAAACTTGAAATTGCTTCCGCTTTATATATACATATACACACGAATTTATATGTAACAAAATGGGTTTGTGACTTTGTTTATGTATTGAAATCCATCATGTTCAACATATGAATGATTTTTATCTCTATGCAGTTTGCGAAATACCTGATATGAGATGTGTTATAAAAATGAAATCTTGTGGTCTATTATTATGATTTGATAATATATAGGTTAAACCTATAACTCACCAACATTTTTGTTGACATTTTAAGCATGTTTATTCTCAGGTGATTATTAAGAGCTTCCGCTGTTGCATACTAAAATAAGGACAAGATTTGGAGTCCATGCTTGTATGATATTGTGTAAAAACTGCATTCAAGAAACTTATTTTTGATGTAATATATTCTTATTGTAAACCATTATGTAATGGTCGTGTGTAAACGGTATATTTTAGATTATCATTATTTGATAATCTACGAAAAAAATTTTTAAACCTTTATCGATAAAATAAAGGTTATGGTTGTTTTAAAAATGAATGCAGTCTTTGAAAAAAGTCTCATATAGAGGTCAAAACCTCGTGACAAAATCAATTAATATGGAACGTTTATAATCAATATGAACGGGACATTTCAATTTCTTTTACACCTGTTGCAAAATGGCGTGCAGAACTCCGGGTGATGCTCTTCACACCTTTGGCATGGCTGTTTTTGGTTTTTGTTGCCATTGTTGTTGTTGAGATTGTTGTTGGGATTTTTATTATTGTTGAAACGATTGTTGTAGTTGTTGTTGTTGTTGGAACGTTTGTTGTAGCTATTGTTAGGATTGCGGTTATTGTTGTGATTGTTGTTGCGGTTGTTATGATTGTTATTGTGATTGTGGTTGTGATTGTTGTTGTTGTTGTATTGGTGACCCTTGTCACTGGTTTCTTCCCACTTTCTCTTGACCTGTTTCATGTTGGCCTCTTCGGCCGCCTGCTCCTTAATCCTTCCCTCAATCTGGTTTACTAGTTTGTGAGCCATACAGCTTGCCTTTTGTATGGAGGCGGGCTAGTGTGAACTCACATCTTCTTGAATCCTTTCTGGTAACCCTTTAGCAAATGCGTCGATCATCTCTTCTTCATCTTCGAACACTCTTGGACATAATAGGCACAACTCTGTGAATCGTCGTTCATAGGTGGTAATGTCGAATCCTTGCGTTCCTAATCCTCTAAGCTCTACTTTGAGCTTATTGACCTCGTTTCTGGGGCGATATTGTTCATTCATCAGGTGTTTGAATGCTGACCACGGTAGCGCGTAGGCAGTATCTTGTCCCACCTGCTCGAGATAGGTGTGTTAACGCAGTGCCTGTGAAGGTATGCGTAGCGTACTTTACTTTATCTTCTTCAGTGCACATACTTATGGCAAACACCGATTCGACCTTCTCGGTCCACCGTTTTAATCCAATTGGACCCTCGGTTCCATCGAATTCTAGAGCTTTGCAGGCAGTGAATTCTTTGTAGGAGCATCCTACACGATTTCTTGTGGAATTAGTTCCACTGCTAGATCCAGAGTTATTGTTATTTTGCATCGCAGCCTGTACTGCAGCTATGTTTGCTGCAAGGAAAACACGGAAGTCTTCCACGCTCATGTTCAAGTTCTGACAAGTATTCGGTGCCATTCCCTTCAAGAATAGCCAAACGAATTAAGTTAGTCATATATAATATTAAGAGTAGTCAATAGTATTTCGTAGCATAATATGAACTTATTTATAAAAGCTTTTTCTTCATATTAGCGTTTTATAATTTTTCATTCGGGTAGTACCTACCCGTTAAGTTCATACTTAGTAGCTAATATACAATTCAACTACTACAATTCTATATGAAAAACTGATTACAATAATATTTCGCGTTCAAACTTTTATACAATATTTTACAAACTTACAAAACCACTATATTACATATAGTATGAAATATAGCACAAAATAACTTTAATACAAGGCAGTTGCGAAGACAATTCTAGTTAATACGCAAGTCGTTAAGCAAAGGCAATAAAGACACGTAATTCATAAGTCCAGAAACAAGTCATGCATTCGGGTTTTACTAGTATTATTTCCAACCCTTGATCTTGTGGAAAATAACTATTGTGACCGTTGGCTAGGCAGCATGTTGTAACGTTTTCAAAAGGACGGGGGTTACGTAATGCCCAACAGCCCCGTAATAATCTAAAAATCTTATTTCTCACCCCAACTACTGAATCCGTCACTTGTGGGAATGTTTTATTTAGTAGTTACAATGCTATGTTCTTTTTCTCGATTTGGTGAGAAGCGAAAATTACTAACCCGTAGACATAACATGCTTCTTTATGTTGCATGTTTGAAGCTCTTTCTAAAGAACGAAGTCCTATGTTGGGATAGCTAGAGTCAAAATAGGCTCTCAACCCGTAGCATAAAATTGCATCTGGGTTCCCCGCATTCAATGCTTTAAAGAAAATACAGCGTAACTTATGGTCTCCCCAATGTGATATACCCCATCTATTAAAAGAAAACCTTTTATAAACTAAGGCATGCCTGGAACTTCTTTCAAATGTTTGACAAACTAATTTCGCCATAAATAATTGTGCCGATGAACTCTGGTCGAATCTAGACAAGATTTCATCAATCATGTCCCCGGGTAGGTCTTCTAAAATATTCAGTTATCTATCCTTAACGTCCATTGTGTGTTTTTATACTGTAAAACAGATGAAGTTTAGATTCGTAAAAGATAATTAACAAACAATACAAGCAATTTTTACATATAACATGAAAATACAAGCACACTACAATACATATATTACACAACATGATTACAACTCTTTATTCCGACTCACTCGTTTCTTCCTCTTCGAACTTGGTTTGTTTCGCTAATTTCCCGGGTTATAGTGAAAGTTTAAGAAATACGGGTGTTTACGGGTGACCCCATCAGGGTACTTCATGTTAACATAAAGTTCATCGGTTTTGGGCTCGGGTTTTTCTATTTTAATGCCTTTTCCCTTATTGTTTTCTTTGCTTTTTCAAATTGGGTCGAGGTAATTTCAATAACATCATCGAAATCCGATTCATCAGAAAACTGGTAATTTTCCCAATATTTTGCTTCCTTGGAGAAAACACCATTGACCATTTTTAACTTTGGTCCATTGGTTGAGGGTTTTCTTTTATTTAACCATTTTTTTGTAGTTATTAATATTTCTTCCTCCGAAACCTCTTCTTCTTCCGGTTCCTCCTCTTTCGGTTCTTCCTCGGGAATTTGTGAATCTTCCCAAAATATATTCGACTCTTCATTACTATTAGTTGAGCCGATGAGATTTGTACTAGAGGTAGACATATATCACACAATATCAAACACGTTAAGAGATTAATATATCACATAATATTTACATGTTCATAATATATAGTTTCCAACAAAAAGTGTTAAGCAATCATTTTTGAAGAAAACACGGTCGAAGTCCAGACTCACTAATGCATCCTAACAAACTCGGTAAGATACACTAATGCAAATTTCTGGTTCTCTAAGACCAACGCTAGGATACCAACTGAAATGTCCCGTTCATATCGATTATAAACGTTCCATATTAATTGATTTCGTTGCGAGGTTTTGACCTCTATATGAGACGTTTTTCAAAGAATGCATTCGATTTTAAAACAAACCATAACCTTTATTTTATCAATAAAGGTTTAAAAATATTACGACGATTATCAAATAATGATAATCAAAAATATAGCGTTTTCACACGATTATTACATAATGGTTTACAATAATATTACACATCAATTTAAATCATCGAATACAGTTTTTAAACAATATTATACAAGCATGCTGACTCGAACTCTTGTCCATAAATTAGCATGCAATAGCGGAAGCTCTTAATAATCACCTGAGAATAAACATGCTTTAAACGTCAACAAAAATGTTGGTGAGTTATAGGTTTAACCTATATATTTATCAATTCGTAATAATAGACCACAAGATTTCATATTCCATTTCTTGTAAACAACATGCATGCATAAAAATCATTCATCTGGTGAACACCTGGTAATCGACATTAACAAGATGCATATAAGAATATCCCCTATCATTCCGGGACATCCATCTGACATGATAAAACAACATCGAAGTACTAAAGCATCCGCAACCATGGATGGAGTTTGTTAGGCCCAATAGATCTATCTTTAGGATTCGCGTCAATTAGTAGATCGGTTTACTAATTCTTAGGCTACCAAGCAAAAAAGGGCATATTCGGCTTCGATCATTTACCCGTAGAATGTAGTTTCGATTATTTATGTCTATTTGAGAAAACATTTATAAAACTGCATGTATTCTCATCCTAAAAATATTAGATTTTAAAAGTGGGACTATAACTCACTTTCGCAGATTTTTACTTCGTCGAGAAATAAGACTTGGCTACTGGTCGATTCACGAACCTATAACAAATATGTACATATATATCAAATTATGATCGAAATATATTCACAACATTTTTTATTATGTTTTAATGATTTAAATTTGTTAAGTTAGCAGTCCAACGTTAGTAATCTACAACTAGTTGTCCACGGTTAGATGTACAGAAATAAATTAATATTATCTCGAATCAATCCACGACCCAGTGTATACAAGTCTCAGGCTAGATCATAAATTAAAGTATATATATTATTTTGGAATCAACCTCAACCCTGTATAGCTAACTCCAGCATTACTGCATATAGAGTGTCTATGGTTGTTCCCAATAATATATATAGATGGGTCGATATGATATGTCAAAACATTGTATACGTGTCTATGGTATCCCAAGATTACATAATATGTATAATACAATATAAATTAGTTAGGATATGATTAGTCTAGATTTGTTACAAAATTTTCGTAGCTAAAACTAGCAAGTTTATCTAATTTTGTTTTACCCGTCATTTCTTCGTTTCAAATCTGTTTTGAGTGATTCAAGTTACTATGGTTTCATAATGAACTAAAATTTATGAAACTAAACAGGAAAAGTATAAGTTTATAGTCGGAAATACAGGTAAGAAGTCATTTTTAAAAGAGGTAGTCATTTCCGTCGAAAGAACGACATCTTGATGACCATTTTGAAAAACATACTTCCACTTTGAGTTTAACCATGATTTTTGGATATAGTTTCATGTTCATAAGAAAAATCATTTTCCCAGAAGAACAACTTTTAAATCAAAGTTTATCATAGTTTTTAATTATCAAACCCAAAACAGCTCGCGGTGTTACTACAACGGCGTATGTTCGGTTTTATGGTGTTTTTCATGTTTCCAAGTTTTAAATCATTAAGTTAGCATATCATATAGATATATAATATGTGTTTAGTTGATTTTAAAAGTTAAGTTAGAAGGATTAATTTTTTTTGCGAACAAGTTTAGAATTAACTAAACTATGTTCTAGTGATTACATGTTCAAATCTTCGAATAAGATAGTTTTATATATATGAATCGAATGATGTTATGAACATCATTACTACCTCAACTATAGTAGGTAAACCTACTGGAAGTGAAAAAATTGATCTAGCTTTAAAGGATTCTTGGATGGCTTGAAATTTCTTGAAGTAGAATCATGACACGAAAACAAGTTCAAGTAAGATTTCCACTCGAAATAAGATTGTTATAGTTATAGAAATTGAACCAAAGTTTGAATATGAGTATTACCTTGAATTAGAGAGATAACCTACTGTAAATAACAAAGGTTTCTTGATACTAGATGATTTCTTGGAATGGAATAGAAAGCTTGGAAGTAGACTCGCAAACTTGAAAGTGTTCTTGAAGTTTTCTTGAGTAGTTGTTTTGTATGTTGATATAGGTTAGAAATTATGGGCTAGATTGATGTAGATTATGAAGGAAATGATGAAGAACACTTATAGCAATGGAAGAACACTTGAGAGAGAGTTGTTTAATGCAAAAATAATTGAAAATGAATGTGTTTGTGATGTGTACCAAAAATGTGAATATGCTAGTCAATATAAGGTTACATTTGTTGTTATTTTGTGAGATATTTCATGCTAGATATTAAATTATGGTTCCCACATGGTTAGGTGACTCACAAGGGCTGCTAAGAGCTGATCATTGAAGTGTATATACCAATAGTAAATACATTTAGCAGTTGGGTATTGTACGAGTACGAATACGGGTGCATACGAGTAGAATTGTTAATGAAAATGAATGAGAATGCAATTGTAAGTATTTTTGATAAGTAGAAGTACATTGATATGTGTCTTGAAGTCTTTCAAAAGTGTATGAATACATCTTAAAATACTACAAGTATATACATTTTAACTGAGTCGTTAAGTCATCGTTAGTCGTTACATGTAAGTGTTGTTTTGAAACTTTTAAGTTAACGATCTCATTTAATGTAGTTAACCCATTGTTTATTATATCTAATGAGATGTTAAATTATTACATTATCATGAAATTATGATGTATGAATATATCTTAATATGATATATATATATATATATATATATATATATATATATATATATATATATATATATATATATATATATATATATATATATATATATATATATATATATTAAAATGTCGATACAATGATAATCGTTACATATATGTCTCGTTTCGAAATCCTTAAGTTAGTAGTCTTGTTTTACATATTGAAATGTCCCGTTCTTATTGATTAAAAACATTCCATATTAATTGATTTCGTTGCGAGGTTTTGACCTCTATATGAGACGTTTTTTCAAAGACTGCATTCATTTTTAAAACAAACCATAACCTTTATTCCATAAATAAAGGTTTAAAAAGCTTTACGTAGATTATCAAATAATGATAATCTAAAATATCCTGTTTACACACGACCATTACATAATGGTTTACAATACAAATATGTTACATCGAAATCAGTTTCTTGAATGCAGTTTTTACACAATATCATACAAACATGGACTCCAAATCTTGTCCTTATTTTAGTATGCAACAGTGGAAGCTCTTAGTATTCACCTGAGAATAAACATGCTTTAAACGTCAACAAAAATGTTGGTGAGTTATAGGTTTAACCTATATATATCAAATCGTAACAATAGACCACAAGATTTCATATTTCAATACACATCCCATACATAGAGATAAAAATCATTCATATGGTGAACACCTGGTAACCGACATTAACCAGATGCATATATAAGAATATCCCCATCATTCCGGGACACCCTTCGGATATGATATAAATTTCGAAGTACTAAAGCATCCGGTACTTTGGATGGGGTTTGTTAGGCCCAATAGATCTATCTTTAGGATTCGCATCAATTAGGGTGTCTGTTCCCTAATTCTTAGATTACCAGACTTAATAAAAAGGGGCATATTCAATTTCGATAATTCAACCATAGAATGTAGTTTCACGTACTTGTGTCTATTTTGTAAATCATTTATAAAACCTGCATGTATTCTCATCCCAAAAATATTAGATTTTAAAAGTGGGACAATAACTCACTTTCACAGATTTTTACTTCGTCGGGAAGTAAGACTTGGCCACTGGTTGATTCACGAACCTATAACAATATATACATATATATCAAAGTATGTTCAAAATATATTTACAATACTTTTAATTCATTTTGATGTTTAAAGTTTATTAAGTCAGCTGTCCTCGTTAGTAACCTACAACTAGTTGTCCACAGTTAGATGTACAGAAATAAATCGATAAATATTATCTTGAATCAATCCACAACCCAGTGTATACGTATCTCAGTATTGATCACAACTCAAAATATATATATATTTTAGAATCAACCTCAACCCTGTATAGCTAACTCCAACATTCACATATAGAGTGTCTATGGTTGTTCCGCAATATATATATAGATGGGTTGACATGATAGGTCAAAACATTGTATACGTGTCTATGATATCTCAAGATTACATAATATACAATATAAGTTGATTAGGTTATGGTTGGAATAGATTTATTACTAACTTTCACGTAGGTAAAATGAGTAGTTTTTATCAATCTTGTTTTACTCGCCATTTCTTCGTTTCTAATCCGTTTTGAGTGATTCCAGTGGCCACGGTTTCGTATTGAACTTAAATTTATGAATCTAAATAGAAAAAGTATAAGTTTATTGTCAGAAATACAAGTTACAAGTCGTTTTTGAAAGAGGTAGTCATTTCCGTCGAAAGAACGACATCTTGATGACCATTTTGAAAAACATACTTTCACTTTGTGTTTAACCATGATTTTTGGATATAGTTTCATGTTCATAAGAAAAATCATTTTTCCATAAGTATAGCTTTTAAATCAAAGTTCTTCTTATCTTTTAATTATCCCAACCAAAACAGCCCCCGATTTTACTACGACGGCGTATATCCAGTTTTATGGTGCTTATCGTGTTTCCGGGTTTTAAATCATTAAGTTAGCATATCATATAGATATAGAACATGTGTTTAGTTGATTTTAAAAGTCTAGTTAGAAGGATTAACTTTATTTGCAAACAAGTTTAGAATTAACTAAACTATGTTCTAGTGATTACAAGTTTATAACGTTGAATAAGACAACTTTTTATGTATGAATCGAATGATGTTATGAACATCATTACTACCTCAAGTTACTTGGATAAACCTACTGGAAATGAGAAAAATGGATCTAGCTTCAAAGGTTCCTTGGATGGCTTGAAAGTTCTTGAAGCAGAATCATGACACGAAAACAATTTCAAGTAAGATTTCCACTCGAAATAAGATTGTTATAGTTATAGAAATTGAATTAAAGTTTGAATATGATTATTACCTTGTATTAGAAAGATAACCTACTGTAATTAACAAAGGTTTCTTGATCTTAGATAATTACTTGGAATGGATTTAGAAAACCTGGAAGTAAACTTGCAATCTTGGAAGTATTCTTGATTTTATGAAACTAGAACTTTTGGAATTTATGAAGAACACTTAGAACTTGAAGATAGAACTTGAGAGAGATCAATTATATGAATAAAATTGAAGAATGAAAGTGTTTGTAGGTGTTTTTGGTCGTTGGTGTATGGATTAGATATAAAGGATATGTAATTTTGTTTTCATGTAAATAAGTCTTGAATGATTACTCATATTTTTGTAATTTTATGAGATATTTCATGCTTGTTGACAAATGATGGTTCCCACATGTATTAGGTGACTCACATGGGCTGCTAAGAGCTAATCATTGGAGTGTATATACTAATAGTACATACTGTGACAACCCGGAAATTTCCAACCAAATTTAAACTTTAATCTTTATATGTTTCCGACACGATAAGCAATATTTGTTAAGTTAAATTTCAAGAATTTTAAACTATGTTCATACATTCATTCAACCTCGACCAAGTTCCAATGATTCACGAACCATTAAACGAATATGATTATATATGTATATGTGTATATATATTATAACTTGAAACGTAAACAAAATATTAGATTAAATACTTTATATGATTGTATCTGTTTCAAAATGTTTATCAATGGAATTAGAAGATAAGATCAAATGATTGAATTATCAGATATATTGAATTATGATTACAAGTCTCTGTTGAAAGGCCCACGTTGATTTGAGAAATCTTTCCATTTTAACAATATTTGGAAAATGGTAAAGTGATTTATAAATAAAAATAAATTGTCAATCATTGAGAAATAGACAAAGGATAGTGGAAGATTGAATCTCATAAAGACTCGATTGATCTATTTAGTTTCAAACGTACAAAAACGTTTTCAGTTTAAAAAGAACTTTATTATTAAAACGTATATAACTTTTATAAATATCTAGAACCACTTTTGACAACTCATTACTTAACTAGTATGATAAAGATAACGATATTTATATTTTATTTTATATATATAACGATTTAAATTAATATTATATATATTTATACGCGTATTATACGTACATAGTTTTATACTTTTACTATACTTAAACTTTACCTTTACTTTATTTTTACTTTACTTTAACTTTAATAATTCACTTTAATAATTCATACTTTAATAATTTACTTTAATAATTCATACTTTAATAATTCACTTTAATAATTCATACTTTAATAATTCACTTTAATAATTCATACTTTAATAATTCACTTTAATAATTCAAAAATCTATTATAAATTGAATTCAATAGTTTTCATTATTTCATAGAAACTTGAAAATATTTTTCTCTAAACTCTCTCAATCGATTTACATATATATATTTACTCCGTATTATTTCAAGATATTATTAATATACATAAAATATTACGACGGAGTGCTGTTCGAGTGATTTCGAAATTATTTTTCGAGTGGGATAGGATTAAGGAAATTATGGGTTATAGCTATGGAGGTGATTGAGTATGGTTCATGGGTATGCTCGTGAGGTCAATATAGTGTTTATCATTTCCGTTGCGTCTACGTACCTTTCCTGCAATATTGAATCTCAATATTGATACGTGAGTACTCATAATTTAACTTTTACATACTAATAGTGTATCCCTGACTAGTGCTCGAGTATTTAGGATTATGCATGCTTGTACTTTTGATATTGCCCTTAGACAGGTTAGGTTGAATGTTGAATTAGTTACACTTGCGGTTGAGATAAGGTATAAGATATGCATGTCCTTGGAAAGCTAGCGAAAAATTAAGAACTTTTCCTTTAGATATCGAATGGTTTCGATGAACGGATTAGAAGTTATAATCAATTGAATTTTCGATATTTTTATTAAAAATGATTATTATTATCGTCGTTCTAGTTTTATCTTATTATTATCATTATTATTATCTTTATCAATAAAAGGGATTTATCATTAAAAATTATTATTTTTTTATTATTACTATAGTTATTATCGTTAAAGTTATAATTAGTATTATTATTATTATCCAATTATTATTATTATTATTATTGGTATTATTATTATTATTGTCATTATTAATATATATATCATTATTTAAAAATGGTTATTGTTATTGTTATTATTATTATTACTATATTATCCTTAAGATAATTATTAGTATTATCGTTAATAATTTTATAGTAACTATCATTATTAATATTAGTGTAATTAAAACAAATATTTGTAACACCTAATTATTTTGATTACTATTATTATCATTATTATGAACACGATATAAAAGACGATTAAAAGCTATTAAACGAAACGATTAGGAAATAATGGGTAAGAGTATCATGATGAAATTAAAATATTATAAGATATTGATTTAGATAAAATTATCGTTCTTATTATTTTTATCATTACTATTATTATTAAAAGTATCGTTAGTATTAAAACTATCATTTTAACAAAAATTATCATTTTAATAGAAATGTCATTGTTACTATAAAATATCATTATTATTATTATTATTTTAAATAGAATTATTATTTTAAAGATAATATTAAAAATTATCGTAAATATTAAAGTTATCATAATTAGAATTATCGTTTTATCTAATGTCATCTTAGTAATTATAAAGATTGATATTTTTATAATAATAATTATTATTACAAAATAATACAACTTTTACTTACTATCATTATAGATATTATTTTATCAAATAAATATGTGATACAAACATATTTTACTACGTGTAATAACTTACTTTAATAATACCTATCATATTATCTTTATGATATTAAATGAACCCTATAAATTTTATTACTTAATATATATAAAAGTATATTTTATTATATAAATTTAATATAAAATTTTATTTATTAATAAATAAATTATATTATTTACTCCAATAAATCTTTTAAAAATATTTAAAAATATAAAACAACGATATTTAAACTATATATTAATCATGTATAGATTTTTGGAAATTATTTTGAGTCAAATTTACTTTTGTTGACTTTTGCATATTAGTCTCGAGCATTAGGATTGTGGTACACTATGACTTGACCTAATTTGTTAGACAAATATTGACCAACACATAAATATATATAATTAATTTAGGTTCGTGAATCCGAGGCCAACCTTGCACTTGTTCAATGACGTTATATGTATTTTTACTACGAAATACAGTATGGTGAGTTTCATTTGATCCCTTTTACTCTTTACATTTTTGGGACTGAGAATACATGCGTTTTTTTTTTTTTTTTTTTTTTTTTTTTACAATTGCTTATTTAACTGCTTTTGAAATATATCTTGAATTGAGAATACATGCAAATGCTTTATTAACCATTTTACAATAATTATATGCGTGAGTTTCATTTGCCTTTTTACCCTTTATATTTTTGGGACTGAGAATACATGCGCTTTTATAAATGTTTGACGAAATAGACACAAGTAATTGAAACTACATTCTATGGTTGAATTATCGAAATCGAATATGCCCCTTTTTATTAAAGTCTGGTAATCTAAGAATTAGGGAACAGACACCCTAATTGACGCGAATCCTAAAGATAGATCTATTGGGCCTAACAAACCCTATCCAAAGTACCGGATGCTTTAGTACTTCGAAATTTATATCATGTTCGAAGGAGGATCCCGGAATGATAGGGGATATTCTTATATGTATCTAGTTAATGTCGGTTACCAGGTGTTCACCATATGAATGATTATTTTTGTCTCTATGCATGGGACGTATATTTATGAGAACTGGAAATGAAATTCTTGTGGTCTATTAAAATGATGGAAATAAATGATTATGATAAACTAATGAACTCACCAACCTTTTGGTTGACACTTTAAAGCATGTTTATTCTCAGGTGTTAAAGAAATCTTCCGCTGTGCATTTGCTCATTTTAAAGATATTACTTGGAGTCTTTCATAGCATATTTCGAAGAACGTTGCATTCGAGTCATTGAGTTCATCAAAGATTATTATTAAATCAATTTATAGTTGGATAGTGGATATTATGAAATAGTATGCATGCCTGTCAATTTTCGATGTAAAGAAAGATTGTCTTTTAAAAACGAATGCAATGTTTGTAAAATCTATCATATAGAGGTCAAATACCTCGCAATGTAATCAACTATTGTGAATCGTTTATAATGTATATGAACGGGTCCTTTCACATACGTCTAAAAGCTGTGTATTATACGAGTACGAATACGGGTGCATACGAGTAGATTTGTTGATGAAACTGAACGAGGATGTAATTGTAAGCATTTTTGTTAAGTAGAAGTATTTTGATAAGTGTATTGAAGTCTTCCAAAAGTGTATGAATACATATTAAAACACTACATGTATATACATTTTAACTGAGTCGTTAAGTCATCGTTAGTCGTTACATGTAAATGTTGTTTTGAAACCTTTAGGTTAACGATCTTGTTAAATGTTGTTAACCCAATGTTTATAATATCAAATGAGATTTTAAATTATTATATTATCAAGATATTATGATGTACGAATATCTCTTAATATGATCTATATACATTAAATGTCGTTACAACGATAATCGTTACATATATGTCTCGTTTCAAAATCATTAAGTTAGTAGTCTTATTTTTACATATGTAGTACATTGTTAATACACTTAATGATATATTTACTTATCATTTAACATAATTAACCAAGTGTATCAATATCTTAATATGATTCATATGTACCTAGTAAGACGTTATAACGATAATCGTTATATATATCGTTTTCGAGTTTCTTAATTTAATAGTCTCATTTTTATGTATATAACTCATTGTTAAAATACCTAATGAGATACATACTTATAATAAAATCATGTTAACTATATATATAACCATATATATGTCATCGTAGAGTTTTTACAAGTTTTAACGTTCGTGAATCACCGGTCAACTTGGGTGGTCATTTGTCTATATGAAACCTATTCCAATTAATCAAGTCTTAATAAGTTTTATTGCTTAACATGTTGGAAACACTTAATCATGTAAATATCAATTTCATTTAATATATATAAACATTGAAAAGTTCGGGTCACTACACATATGTAGTTCATTGTTATATATATCATTTTATTATATTAAATATAGTGTAACAATACCTTAATATGATACATATGTATTTAGTAAGGCGTCGTTATAACGATAATCATTATATATATCGTTTCAAGTTTCTTAACTTAGTAATCTCATTTTTTAGGTATATAAATCATTGTTAATATACTTAGTGAGATACTTACCTATCATAATATCATGGTAACTATATATATATATATATATATATATATATATATATATATATCCATATATATATATATCCATATATATATATATATATATATATATATATATATATATATATATATATATATATATATATATATATATATATATATCATCATATTGTTTTTACAAGTTTTAACGTTCGTGAATCGCCGATCAACACGGGTGGTCAATTGTCTACATGAATCTCATTTTAATTAATCAAGTCTTAACAAGTTTGATTGCTTAACATGTTGAAAACATTTAATTATGTAAATATCAATTTCATTAATATATATATAAATATGGAAAAGTTCGGGGCACTACAGTTTGAATAGCCATATCTCTATTAATGAAGTCTGGGAGATAGATAAGACTATGTCCTGTGTGAAAGAACCTTCGTCTAGTTATCGGAACCCCCAACAGTTTTCTGAATTCATGAAGGGATATTGTTGTTCTTTTTTCTTTTAATCTAAATGAAACTTATCCTTCAACATAAATGAAACTAGAGTAAAAGCTTCAAACAAGTGATGGATATATGGGTCCATTTAGATCACGAAATGCATTCCACTTTAAATCTGAGAATGCTGCAACCATTTCAGGAAAATCTTCCACATTGACTCTTCTTCCTTCCACTATCCTTTGATTACTCACTCTTTCTCTATTGAGTGTTGATCGATGTGGGGGGTATTTGGAGGAGCTTTCCCCTTGATTGGCCATTTTCTACACAATGATACTTTAAATTAATTCAAAGTGCATGTAATTCAATTGTAGGCTACAAATTTTGCAAACTTTAATTATCATCAATACTTAGATGTTGTGATGTTAATGTACTTCACATTTCCACTTCTTCATTAGTGTTAATGAGTTTGCAACTAGATTATGATTTTCCACAAAGTTCATATGTGTTCTAGACTTTTAAGATCATCATCAACACATGTTTTGACATTTAACATTATCACACTCAATTTGTAACAATGTTGTTTATATCATATGAAAAATGATTCTATGAAAATCTAACCTAGATGTATAATGAACTCTAGAATTGTCCAAAGTTAAATCAATGCATAGATATACTACAATCATCACTACAATCGTTTCTAAATGGTTCTTCAAGAACAATTTTGATTCTTTGCATCAATTTGAGTTTTGATTCATTCTATTTAGGGTTTCTTCATAAACCTAATTCATTATACAAGCACAATTTAAAGCTAGGAAAGCAAGGATTAATCATACTAAAAGTAGGAATTGAGATGGAAGGAATGCGTGTTCTTCTTTGTGCGGTCGATCTCCTCAGCCGTGTAGAGAGTGTGTGTTTTGAATTGAGTTTGAATGAAGTAAGAAGTGAGGGTTTTATTGGTTTTAAAATAGAATCAGACCACGCACGGTCGAAGCACGGTCGACCGTGGTGTTAACCGTAAGAGAATTTCCAGACTTGTGAAACAGAAGTCATCGGTCGAGTCTGCGATCAGCCGTGATTCAGCTATGTATTCTTCCGATCACCAATTTCTTCACTACTTCTTCTCTTGAGTGCGTTTTGACGATTCATAGGTTCTATAGAATACTTGAGGACAAGTTTTCTTTTCCTAACATTTAATGATCACATCCTCCCGATGTTTCATCATCAATGACACGTAATACAGTATATATATATATATATATATATATATATATATATATATATATATATATATATATATATATATATATATATATATATATATATATATATATATACCTATATGCAATTCATAGTTTCACACAAACACACAATCCTAATACAAGTAAACTTTCTTCAACAATTCTTTTAAAATCATTTTTCAAAAACAATTTTGCATTTGTATGAATAACCTTTCATTAATTCAAAGTGTTTTGAAAAGGTTATTCTCATTAGCATTTTGATCATTGGTTTTGATTGATTTTAAGGTTACCCAATCCTTGACTTATCCCTTCCATTAAATTGCTAGCTTGGTCCATTTTTTCCATGTTCTCAATTTTCCTAATAATAGATAATGGACTTTGATTACATATTTTGTGTTTGCTAGAGTCGTGACACATTTTATCTTTTGATGAATCATAAATAGTCATCCTTTCAAGTTTTCTTTTTAAAGTGTTGTTTTCATCAATTAAAATTTTGTTAAGTTGTCTAACTTTGTGTAATTCTTTTTCCAAGAGTTTTACTTTGTCACGACTATTATCATACACAAATTTAATAGTCTTGTAATCATCTAACAATTCTTCATAATTAGAAGGATAGAATACATGTACCTCATTGCAATCCATGCTTGAGACATCATATTCTTTGAAGGGAGATTCAACCTCTTCACTTTGACCATCTTGATTTAGATCACTCCAAGAACCCATGAGGCAAAAATCTTCATTTCCATCCAAATCCTTTTCTTGAAAATCAAAGTCTCCAAGCTTCTTCAAATTCACTCTTAACCTTTTACCCTTTAAACTCCTAGAGTTTTCTTCTTCTTGAAAGCATAGTGAATCCCAACATTCCTTTGCACTTTCTAATGAGATTATCTTCATTATTTCTTCACTAGGAAGAACTTCATGAAGTAGTGACATAGCATCAAATTGTTTTAAAACTTCATTATTTTGAAATGTTGACTTCACTAGTCTTGAACTTGCTTGTGGAACAAAAGTCTCCTACTTTGATTATTCTCCACAAGTAGTAATCTTTGGATTTGAGATAGGTCTCAAATCTTGATTTTCACACGTTAATATCTTCTTTATCAAAGATTGGTGCTTCTTTCACCAATTCTTCCAAGTATCCCATAGTTTGAATTGATTCGAGAATCGTTGACTCAAATTTTTGCACAAAAAAGAATTTTGACACTTTCAAAAACATTGATAGAGCAATAATTTGAGCAACCGCTCTGATACCAATTGTAAGTAACTAGAGGGGGGAGGGGTTAATAGTTACTTGATATGTTTTTAACACTTTTTCGATCGATCACTAAATTCGATTAACTATGATCAATCAATTCATAATAAATTCAAGAACGTGAGTAGTGTAGTTCCGCTCGTGAATCTTCAATTGACGAGAAGCATAGGCAATAACCTTTGATCGTTGCATCAGTACACAACCAAAGCTACTTTTCGAAGCATCGCAATAAACGAAGAAATTGTCACTACCTTCAGGAAGATATAGGATAGGTGCGGTGGTTAACTTCTTCTTCAAGGTTTGAAATGCTGATTCGTGTGCGGGTTGCCAAATGAACTTTTTCCCTTTGTGAGTCGGCGCGGTTAAAGGATGCGCAATCAGTGAAAATCCTTCAATAAAACTTCGGTAGTAACTGGCGAGACCTAGGAATTGGCGGATATGCGTTAGAGTAGTGGGGGTTTCCCACTTGCTGATAGCTTCAATCTTGGTGGGATCAACTTTGATACCCTGGTCTCTCACAACATGACCCAGAAATTGAACTTCCTTCAACCAAAATTCACACTTGAAGAATTTGGCATAAAGTTGCTCTTGCCTCAAGAGTTCAAGTACTAGCCGGAGGTGTTGCTCATGTTCTTCTTCGCTCTTAGAGTAGATGAGGATATCATCTATGAAGACAATAACGAACTTATCCAGGTATGGCTTGCAGACACGATTCATGAGATCCATGAATACGGCAGGTGCGTTGGTTAAACCGAATGGCATCACGAGGAACACATAATGACCATAACGGGTTCGGAATGCAGTCTTCATCACGTCACTTTCCTTCACCCTCAACTGGTGATAACCGGATCGCAAATCGATCTTAGAGTAAACACTCGATCCTTGAAGTTGATCAAAAAGATCGTCAATGCGGGGAAGAGGATACCGATTCTTGATCGTCAATTGGTTGAGTTCACGGTAGTCGATACACATACGGAAGGATCCATCCTTCTTCTTCACAAACAACACAGGTACACCCCAAGGCGAGAAACTTGGTTGGATAAATCCACGGTCTAGCAATTCTTGTAATTGACTCTGTAACTCTTGCATCTCGGAAGGTGCGAGTCGATAAGGTCGCGAGCTACAGGTGCAGCTCCTGGCACTAAATCAATCTGAAACTCTACTGCTCTCGGCAGCGGTAATACAGGAAATTCTTTAGGGAAGACATCGGAAAATTCGTTCACAATTCGAATGTCGTTAACACTCTTCACCTCGGTTTCTACCGTTTTCACATGCGATAGGACAGCAAGACGTCCCTTCTTCATGATCTTTTGCACTTTCACGCAACTAATGAGGTTCAGCTTCGAGGTACATCTCTCTCCTTAAATGATCAGTGGCTCACCATCTGCTTGCGGTATACGAAGAGCTTTATCTCCACAGATAATATCGGCCCTTATCTTGGTCAACCAATCCATGCCGACGATCACGTCAAAACTTCCCAATTTAATGGGTATTAGGTCAATCTCGAAATCTACACCAGCTATGTTGATAATAGCTCCTCGACTAATATGGTCAACTTTCTCAAGTTTTCCATTGGCTACCTCTACAAGCATACTTTCCTTTAACGGGACTAACGACCACTTAATCTTATCACAAAAATGTCTACATACATAACTTCTATCGGCACCAATATCAAATAGGACAGAAGCTAAAAGATTGTTGATAGTGAATATACCTGTTACCAAGTCGGGATTCTCGTGTGCATCCCTTGCATTAACGTTGAAAGCTTTACCACGGGGTGGTCCGCCGTCTTTTCTTTTGTTGGGGCACGCATTTCTGAAATGGCCCGTTTTTCCGCATTTGTAGCACTTTTTAGGTCCATTGGTGTTCGGCTTCCCATTCAAAGTGGTGACCTTGCAGTCCTTACCGATATGCCCAGTCCGTTGGCACTTTTCACAAACAACGTTATAATACCAGTATGGTGCTTGTAGCACCGCTTGCATTATGGTAAGGTTCCCTTGTAGTTCGGGTTTGAGTTGGTGTTTGGATTGGGGTTTCCACCGTTGTTGTTTCCTCTGAAACCCTCATGTCATTTCGCCGGGTTTTGATCATAGGTCCTTCCCCTATTGTTATCCCATTTGCGCTTCTCACTACCACCCGCTTCAGACTTAGCCTTCTCCGGTTCATCGATGGTAATTTGATTCATTAAAGTATGCGCCATGCGCATCGCTTCCGGGACATTGGGTGGTTTGGACGAGGTGACGTTTCCCTTAATGCTCTTAGGAAGTCCCCAAAACTATCTTTCCATATGCTTGAATTCAGGGGTGACCATGGTAGGACACATCAGGGCTAGTTCCAAAAACCTCTGGTTGTAACTATCAAGGTCGTTCCCAACAGCCTTTAACTGCATAAATTTCATCTCCATCTTCTGGATCTCGGTCCTAGGGCAATATTCCTCAATCAGGACCGCTTTGAATTCCTCCCATGGGGTAGCAAATGCCTCATCGATACCTTTTGCTTGAGCCAACGTGTTCCACCACGGTAGTGCACCGTCAGACAGAGTGCATGAAGCAAACTTGGTTTTATTCGCCTCGGCACAGTTACTAACTCGAAACACAGATTCTAACTTCTTGAACCATCTAGTGATACCAACCGGCCCCTCTGTTCCACTGAAGTTGTGGGCTTTGCAGCTTTGGAACTCTTTGTACGTGCACCCATTACGAATGGGCTGAATAACCGGTGGCGGAACTCTTTGGAACTCTTGGGGTTGCATTTCCGCAATGGCTACGGCTACCCTTTCGGCAATCATCTCCTCGATTTGGGCTGTGGTAGGTGTTGATGTTGATTGTCCGTTGGCCATGGTGTTCTAAACAAAATTTTTTACTTAAGTCAAAATCCAGTATGCAAATAGTAATAATACAGTATATGGTAACCAACATGGAATCAACACATCACATATTTATTAAGTAATGCAACCAGGTACAAATACCACATAATCATCATACAGTAATGTAAATAGAACATCGTGCAAGAATTAAATAACGCAAAGTTCCATTCATTAATAATAATAAGTTGCATACATCTGTATAAGTTCTTATAATACATAAGTGAAACATAAAACTACAACTAGATTACATAATGAAATCTACTACAAAAGCCCTACGATGATGGTGGGTGTAGGATGTCCAGTACATGAGACATCTGGTCCTCGAGCTCAGTTACCCGAGCACGGAGGATCTCCACCTCCGTCATCAGTTCCTCGACAGAGGGGAGGGTGGGGCAGGCAGTGCAGTTGGTACGGGTGGTGCTGGTGGAGCTGGCAGTGCTGACGGTCTGGCTCCAGAAGTAGAGGCTGCGAGGCGGTAAGGCTTACGAATGAAGGGATCAGCAGGATACGGCACAAGCCGCTTACGGGTGGTAACCCTATGACGCCGACCAAAAGAGTCAGTGAATGCTCGACCTCCGTTGATCCCCGGAATAATGGTGCCGTCGAAACGGTACCGCTTCTTCGGCGGGGTGGAGGGTGGCTGAACAGGTGCATTATCGGGGTCCTCCTCGTTGGAGTCATCGTCACTAGAGTCGTCTGTAGATGAGTCGTCGGATGAAGGATCATCTGAATTATGTGTAGGTGGCTGCACGGGTGGCTGTACTGGCTCTCCTCAGGCGGCCATCATCTGTCGGTATCTAAAAGGCGGGATCAGCACCAAATGTCCATCAGGAATGCGTCGGCACCAATGACGATACTGATTACAGAATGGACCTTCCCCAAAGTCCGCGGGAATCACAACACTACCAGGATGGTGCTGTGGCTCCTGAGGTACCGGGGGCAAGTGGAGCTGGAATCTCCGGGAGGTCCTGGGCTCCGTCTGCAGTACCCACTGGGGCAGGCGCATGACTACTAGCTTCGGAGGACGAAGCGCCTGGATCACTAGAGTTTGTCGCTGATGGGATCGGGAGATCGACAACAGTGGCAGGTGAAGTGGCTGAAGAGTCTGAACTGCCCAATATGATAGCAGGTGGAATATCCGACATCTGAACAAGGAAAAATAAATTTTCCATGTCAGTAAGTCATAAAGCAAGCACGTATTAGGCCAAGTAACTACAACAGTCTAAATCATGTGTAACAGTAAGTAGCATGGCAATAACGACAAGTGTCATGCAATCGAAAGCAGATAATAGCATGCAGTAGCGAAATCATGTAATAGCATACGGCATATAGCAGTAAAAGTAAACAGCAGCATGTAGTAAGTTCAGCAGAAACAAGTAAACTAGCAACTTGTAGATTAGTCCTATTAGTGAATCCTACTCGGGTCGTTCTTAGACTCACTAATGCAACCTAATTCCCTACAACCAATGCTCTGATACCAAATGTGATGCCTCGTACAAAACCATCGTGTACGAATCATCAACAACAGGATCATTACAAGGTCAAACACTATATGCTTCTATGAACGGAAGCAAAGATAATAGTACGTGACCCTTAGGTCATTACAAATCATAGTTTAAAAGTATTAAAGTTATGAATGCAAGATAAACAATTCATGCGGTGATAACTCTAGAGCAGCGGGTGTCTACAGCATGACTAGTACACAGCGGAAGCAGTTAACCTTAAGCACCTGAGAAAAACATGCTTAAAAACATCAACACAAAGGTTGGTGAGCTATAGTTTAAGTATAACAGTAATGTAAGGTAGGCCACGAGATTTCAGTGCTACAAAGAGCGTTTCAAAACAGTATGATAAAGTATATGTTTAACCGTGGGCACTTGGTAACTAACTTAACGTTTATACCCCCTGAAAGTACACTTGGAAAGTGCGTATGTATACGAAGTATTAAACACTCATTAAATGCTAGCGCTACTAGCCCGAGTGGGGATGTCAAACTCTATGGATTCATATCTAAGATTTGCGTTCACTGGTTCAAAAACCAATGACTAAACGTTACCGAGCTAAAGGGAATGTTTATGCCGTTTTATAACCCACACATATATAAAGTTTAAGTACTCGTGCCTAGTATGTAAAACATAAAATGCGCATGTATTCTCAGTTCCCAAAATAGTTAAAGTAAAAAGGGATGCTATAAATCACAGTGATAAAATAGTGGTAAAGTCGAGTCGGGAAATAAGCAAGTACGTAGGTCCGGAAAGTCCTCAACCTAAGTCAAATAGTACTAAGTCAGTAAATCGTCCAAATAGGTTTAAATGTATGTAAATTAGGTCTTAAGGGTCATCATCATTCATCATCAAACAAAAGGTGTAAAGTAAGTTTCGTTCACGAAAAGAGTTTAAAACAAAGGCTGAATTCGGTCAGTCACCACGGCCTCTATACTTACTGAAATAAGGTGAGACCAGTGGCCATTGCTCCGTATATGAGTCCTCTAGTTGTGGTAAAAATTCCAGAAGCAAACTAGTCTTCGTTTGACCGTGGCGACGGTCTAAGTGCGAGTAGGTCAGAATTTTTAGCACAACATTAAAAGGACATAGTGACGATCGGAGGGCCATAAATCCTAAACCGTAACTCGGATAAAGACGAGTCCTAAGTGAAAAGTTATGTACTCAAATAGATCTATCTGAAAATCATCTTTACAGTAGCCCAAGTTGTACGGGTCAGACACAGAAATAGTAAAACAGTAGGTTCCGGTGGGTTCTTGGTGATCGATGCTTATCACGGTTCTCGTCCTTGATGCATATAGCTTCAAGTGTACAACTCGTTGATGTGTTTGCATCATCTTAACCAAGGTTTTATCATCATAACACTTGTGTAAGTCTAAGACATGTAGCACAACTCAATTAAGTGTTGTATGTAGTTTGATGAACCAAATTTACATCAAAGTCTTAGATTTAACACATACATAAACTATAAAAGTAATATTGAACTACAAACTTGAAAGTAAACTAACTAATCAAGATCTTAAGATGTAGAACATAGTTCTTAGTTAGATCTTGAAGATCCAAGACCCAAAGGTCTAGATCTAAAGTTATTAAGTTAAATCTAACACAAGTGTATGAAGTTATAACTAAAAAGTTATACTTCCATGTTCTGGAACTTTTAAAGTTAACTTTTAGTTCCAAGAAGTATGAGATCAAGACTAACTTGTAATACTTGACCATTTAACAACAAACATGAATTTAAATGTACAAGAAATGAAGTAATAAACTAAATATACAAGTTAATAAGTCATGGTTGTTCATACTTTTAAAGATTCAAGCCAAAGTCTTGATCTTTAAGAATGTAAACTTTTAAGTTTAGAAACATGAATTACAAGTATGGTTTTTGCAAAACATGAACTTTAATCTTTACAACAATAAGTGTAGAACATAAACTAGAAAGTTTATGTTCTTGTATGTCTTGTAAGAATAAGTTAATATAAAGAATCAAACTAACAAGTTTGATTCTTAATAATTTCTAAGTAAACAACAAGCAATTACAAGTATTTAAGTAACATACATGAACAAGTAATTAAACAACAATATGAAACAAGTAATGATGATGATTATGTGATGTTTGGTTTCGGTTTTTATGAAGAAAAAAGAAAGAAAAGAAACCTTGTTACTTACAAGAATTAGAGAGAAAAGTGAGAGAAATGGAAGTATGAAATGAAGAGTATGTGAGAGTGAAGTGATACTAGTGAATCAAGTAGTAAAAAAAAGATTTGAACCCTCCCATTGACCAAGGTGGCCGACGGTTTTGGGGAGCCACAAGAGGGAGAGAAGAGTCCACAAGGTTCTTCATGTAATGGCTCAAAAGTTGGTCATAATGGTGCATGTGCATGGGAAGTAGATGTAATTGGCAAGTAACTAGATTCCATGCTACATAATCTATCTAGTTCCATCTAAATGTATACTTACATAAATAAAATGGGCTAACTAGTCCATGTAGTGTGTAGGGTGGGCTTATAAGCCCATTAACATTAATAAAAGCCCAAGTTCAAGTAGTTAACAAGTTAATCCAATTAAAGCCCAAGTAATTAACTAATAACCATAGTTAATCAAAATGATTAATAAAACTTAATCATGAATGTAAATAATACTCTAAAAATATTATTTGTGTAATATACGTGTGTCACAAAGACGTTTCGGGCATTTAAAGTCAAGTATGATCAATCATGGTAACAAGTAAATGTAATAACATACATTCGTTAAATCACAAGTATTAATAATAACAATTATTAATAAATAAACGCTGGAAAAATCCAGGGTAGTTACACAAGTTGACCGGCGATTCACGAACGTTACAAAATTGTGAAAACTACATGTTATGGTATATATATATATATATATATATATATATATATATATATATATATATATATATATATATATATATATATGGATGACATGAGATTATGATGAGTAAGTATCTCACTAAGTATATTAACAATGTGTGATATACATAAGAAATGAGATTACTAAGTTAAGAAACTCGAAATGATATATATAACGATTATCGTTATGATAACGTCTACTAAATACATATGTATCATATTAAGATATTGATACACTATATTTAACATGATAAAATGATATTTAAATATATCATTAAGTGTGTTAACAATGAACTATATATGTAAAAACAAGACTACTAACTCAAGAATTACGAAACGAGACTTATATGTAACGATTATCGTTGTAACGATATTTTAATGTATGTATCATATTAAGAGATATTCATACATCATAATATCATGATTATATAATAATTTAACATCTCATTTGATATAATAAACATTAGGTTAACCACATTAATTGAGATCGTTAACTTAAAGGTTTCAAAACAACACTTACATGTAACGACTAACGAAGACTTAACGACTCCATTAGAATGTATATACATGTTGTGTTTTGATATGTATTCTTACACTTTTGAAAGACTTCAAGACACATATCAAAGTACCTCTACTTAAAAAAAAATGCTTACAATTACATCCTCGTTCAGTTTCATCAACAATTCTACTCGTATGCACCCGTATTCGTACTCGTACAATACACAGCTTCTAGATGTATGTACTATTAGTATATACACTCCAATGATCAGCTCTTAGAATCCCATGTGAGTCACCTAACACATGTGGGAACCATCATTTGGCAACTAGCATGAAATATCTCATAAAATTACAAAAATATTAGTAATCATTCATGACTTATTTACATGAAAACAAAATTACATATCCTCTATATATAATCCATATACCAACGACCAAAAACACCTACAAACACTTTAATTCTTCAATTTTCTTCATGTAATTGATCTCTCTCAAGTTTCATCTTCAAGTTCTAAGTGTTTTTCATAAATTCCATAAGTATAGTTTCATAAAAATCAAGAATACTTCCAAGTTTGCAAGTCTACTTCCAAGCTTTATAATCCATTCCAAGTAATCATCTAAGATAAATGAACCTTTGTTATTTGAAGTAGGTTATCTTTCTAATTCAAGGTAATATTCATATTCAAACTTTGATTCAATTTCTACAACTATAACAATCTTATTTCGAGTGAAAATCTTACTTGAACTGTTTTCGTGTCATGATTCTGCTTCAAGAACTTTCATGCCATCCAAGGATCCTTTGAAGCTAGATCCATTTTTCTCATTTTCAGTAGTATTATCCAGAAAACTTGAGGTAGTAATGATGTTCATAACATCATTTGATTCATACATATAAAGCTATCTTATTCGAAGGTTTAAACTTGTAATCACTAGAACATAGTTTAGTTAATTCAAAACTTGTTCGCAAACAAAAGTTAATCCTTCTAACTTGACTTTTAAAATAAACTAAACACATGTTCTATATCTATATGATATGCTAAGTTAATGATTTAAAACCTAGAAACACGATGAACACCATAAAATCGGATATACGCCGTCGTAGTGAAACCAGGGGCTGTTTTGGTTTGGATAATTAAAAACTATGATAAGCTTTGATTTAAAAGTTGTTCTTCTGGGAAAATGATTTTTCATATGAACTTGAAACTATATCCAAAAATCTTGGTTAAACTCAAAGTGAAAGTATGTTTTTCAAAATGGTCATCAAGATGTCGTTCTTTCGACGGAAATGACTACCTCTTTAGTAATTGACATGTAACTTAAATTTCCGACTATAAACCTATGCTTTTTCTGTTTGGATTCTTAAATTAGAGTTCAATATGAAACCATAGCAATTTGATTCACTCAAAACGGATTTAAAATGAAGAAGTTATGGGTAAAACAAGATTGGATATTTTTGATCCTTTTAGCTACGGGAAATGTTTAACAAATCTATACAAATCATATCCTAGCTAACTTATATTGTATTATACATGTATTCTAATATATTATGTAATCTTGGGATACCATAGACACGTATGCAAATGTTTTGACATATCATATCGACCCATGTATATATATTATTTGGAACAACCATAGACACTCTATATGCAGTAATGTTGGAGTTAGCTATACAGGGTTGAGGTTGATTCCAAAAATATATATACTTTGAGTTATGATCTAGCCTTCGACGTGTATACACTGGGTCGTGGATTGATTCAAGATAATATATATCGATTTATTTCTGTACATCTAACTGTGGACAACTAGTTGTAGGTTACTAACGAGGACAGCTGACTTAATACACTCAAATCTTTAAAACATAATAAAAATGGTTGTAATTATATTTTGATCATACTTTGATATATATGTACATATTTTTATAGGTTCGTGAATCGATCCGTGGCTAAGTCTTATTTCCGAGGAAGGAAATATCTGTGAAAGTGAGTTATAGTCCCACTTTTAAAATCTAATATTTTTGGGATGAGAATACATGCAGGCTTTATAAATAATTTACAAAATAGACACAAGTACGTGAAACTACATTCTATGGTTGAATTATTGAAATCGAATATGCCCCTTTTTATTAAGTCTGGTAATCTAAGAATTATGGAATAGACACCCTAATTGACGCGAATCCTAAAGATAGATCTATTAGGCCTAACAAACCCCATCCAAAGTACCGGATGCTTTAGTACTTCAAAATTTATATCATATCCGAAGGGTGTCCCGGAATGATGGGGATATTCTTATATATGCATCTTGTTAATGTCGGTTACCAGGTGTTCACCATATGAATGATTTTTATCTCTATGTATGGGATGTGTATTGAAATATGAAATCTTGTGGTCTATTGTTACGATTTGATATATATAGGTTAAACCTATAACTCACCAACATTTTTGTTGACGTTTAAAGCATGTTTATTCTCAGGTGAATACTAAGAGCTTCCGCTGTTGCATACTAAAATAAGGACAAGATTTGGAGTCCATGTTTGTATGATATTGTGTAAAAACTGCATTCAAGAAACATATGTCGATGTAATATATTTCTATTGTAAACCATTATGTAATGGTCGTGTGTAAACAGTATATTTTAGATTATCATTATTTGATAATCTAAGTAATGTTTTTAAAACCTTTATTGATAAAATAAAGGTTATGGTTGTTTTAAAAATGAATGCAGTCTTTGAAAAACGTCTCATATAGAGGTCAAAACCTCGCAACGAAATCAATTAATATGGAATGTTTATAATCAATATGAACGGGACATTTCAAATGCAGTCAAGGGTTTTGGTATTTTGGAAAAATCTTGGATGAATCTTCTGTAGTAACCAGCCAGTCCTAAAAATTGGCGTATATGTTTCGGAGTTTTCGGGGTTTCCGACTTTTCAACGATTTCAATCTTTGTCGGATCCACTTGAATACCTTCTTTGTTCACTATGTGACCGAGTAATTGTACTTCTTCTAAACAAAATGCACAATTTGAAAACTTAGCGTACAGTTTTTCTTTTCTCAACAATTCTAGCACTTTTCTCAAATGTTCTTCGTGCTCTTGATCATTCTTTGAGTAAATAAGTATGTCATCGATGAAAACAATGACAAACTTGTCAATATATGGTCCACACACTCGGTTCATGAGGTCCATGAACACAGCTGGTGCGTTAGTCAAACCAAACGGCATAACCATAAACTCGTAATGACCGTAACGCGTCCTGAAAGCAGTCTTCGGAATATCATCCTCCTTCACCCGCATTTGATGATACCCGGAATGTAAATCGATCTTCAAATAACCGATGAGCTTTGTAGTTGATCAAATAAGTCATCAATTCTCGGTAGTGGGTAACGGTTCTTGATGGTAAGTTTGTTCAACTCTCGGTAGTACCATCCTTCTTTTTGACAAACAAAACAGGAGCTCCCCATGGTGATGTACTTGGTCGTATAAAACCACGCTCTAAAAGTTCTTGTAATTGGCTTTAGAGTTCCTTCATTTCGCTGGGTGCGAGTCTGTATGGAGCACGAGCTTTTGGTGCAGCTCCTGGTACGAGATCTATTTGAAATTCAACTGATCGGTGTGGAGGTAGTCCCGGTAATTCTTTCAGAAATACATCGGGAAATTCTTTTGCGATGGTATTGACTTTCTCGACGTGTGCTAGAATGGCATAGCAACCTTTTCTTATTAGTTTTCGCGCCTTCAGGTTACTAATAAGATTTAACTTCGTGTTGCTCTTTTCTCCGTACACCATTAAGGGTTTTCCTTTTTCTCGTACAATGTGATTTGCATTTTTGTAACATACGATTTCTGCACTCTCTTTTTTCAACCAGTCCATGCCGATTATCACATCAAAACTCCCTAACTCTACTGGTATATCAAATCAATCTTAAACGTTTCGCTAACCAGTTTAATTTCTCGATTCGAACATATATTATCTGCTGTAATTAATTTACCATTTGCTAATTCGAGTAAAAATATATTATCCAAGGGCGTCGGTGGACAACTTAGTTTAGCACAAAAATCTCAACTCATATAACTTCTATCTGCACTAGAATCAAATAAAACATAAGCAGATTTATTGTCAATAAGAAACGTACACGTAACAAGCTCCGGGTCTTCCTGCGCTTCTGCTATATTAATATTGAAAACTCTTCCGCGGCCTTGCCCATTAGTATTCCCTTTATTTGGGCAATCTCTATTAATGTGGCCCGGTTTTCCACATCCAAAACAAACTATGGTGGCATTATTTGTTCCGACATTATTTGTTCTTTTAATTCTGTTATACACTGGTCCGTAGACCTCACATTTCGTCGCGCTATGACCATTTCTGTAGTGACCCGAACTTTTCTATTTTTATATATATTAAATGAAATTTATATTTACATGATTAAATGTTTCCAATATGTTAAGCAATCAAACTTGTTAAGACTTGATTATTTGAAATGAGTGTCATGTAGACAATTGACTACCCAAGTTGACCGGCGATTCACGAACGTTAAAACTTGTAAAAACTATATGATATATATATATATATATATATATATATATATATATATATATATATATATATATATATATATATATATATATATATATATATATATATATATATATATATATATATATATATATAATTAACATGATATTATGTTAAGTAAGTATATCACTAGGTAAATTAACAATGACTGATATACATAAAAATGAGACTACTAAGTTAAGAAACTCGAAGCGATATATATAACGATTATCTTTATAACAACGTCTTACTAAATACATATGTATCATATTAAGATATTGTTACACTATATTTAACATGATAAAATGATAATTATATATATCATTAAGTATATTAACAATGAACTATATATGTAAAACAAGACTACTAATTTAAGAATTTCGAAACAATATATATACGTAACGATTATCATTGTAATAGTATTTTAACATGTATATGATGTTAAGATATACTAATACACCATGTTAACATAACAATTTAACATCTCATTTAAGTATAATAACAATGAATTAATTACATTTAACAAGATCGTTAACTTAAAAGTTTCAAAACAACACTTACATGTAACGACTAACGATGACTTAATGACTCAGTTAAAATGTATATACATATAGTGTATTTAGATGTATTAGTACACTTTTGAAAGACTTCAAGACACATATCAAAGTACTTGTACTTAACAAAAATGCTTACAATTAAATCCTCATTCATTTTCATCAACAAATCTACTCGTATGCACCTGTATTCGTACTCGTACAATACACAGCTTCTAGATGTATATACTATTGGTATATACACTTCAATGATCAGATCCTTAGCAGCCCATGTGAGTCATTAAATATGTGGGAATCATCATTTGGCAACTAGCATGAAATATCTCACAAAATTACAAAAAATATTATAAATCATTCATGAATTATTTACATGAAAACAAACTTACACATCCTTTATATCTAATCCATATACCAACGACCAAAAATACCTACAAACACTTTCATTCTTCAATTTTCTTCATCTAATTGATCTCTCTCAAGTTCTATCTTCAAGTTCTAAGTGTTCTTCATATATTATATAAGTTCTATTTTCATAAAACCAAGAACACTTTCAAGTTTGCAGGATTACTTCCAAGCTTTCTAATCCATTCCAAGTAATCATCTAAGATCAAGAAACCTTTGCTACTTATAGTAGGTTATCTCTCTAATTCAAGGTAATACTCATATTCAAACTTTGATTCAATTTCTATAACTATAACAATCTTAATTCGAGCAAAAATCTTACTTGAACTTGTTTTCGTGTCATGATTCTACTTCAAGAACTTTCAAGCCAGCCAAGAATCTTTTGAAGCTAGATCATTTCTTGTAACTTCCAGTAGGTTTATCTACTAAACTTAAGGTAGTAATGATATTCATAACATAATTCGATTCATACATATAAAGCTATCTTATTCGAAGATTTAAACTTGTAATTATTAGAACATAGTTTAGTTAATTCTAAACTTGTTCGCAAATAAAGTTAATCCTTCTAACTTGACTTTTAAAATCAACCAAACACATGTTCTATATCTATATGATATGCTAACTTAATGATTTAAAACATGGAAACACGAAGAACACCGTAAAACCGGACATACGCCGTCGTAGTAAAATCGGGGGATGTTTTGGGTAAAAAAAAATAAAAAGTATCTTAATCTTTGAATTAGAAGTTTGTTTTCTAGAAAAATGATATTACATATGAACATGATATTATATCCAAAAATCATGGTTAAACACAAAGTGGAAGTATGTTTTTCAAAATGGTCATCAAGATGTCGTTTTTTCGACGGAAATGACTACCTCTTTAAAAAATGACTTGTAACCTGTATTTCCGACTATAAACTTATACTTTTTCTGTTTAGTTTCATAAATTTTAGTTCATTTTGAAACTATAGCAACTTGAATAACTCAAAACGGATTTGAAACGAAGAAATGACGGGTAAAACAAAATTGGATAAACTTGCTAGTTTTAGCTACGAAAATTTTGTAACAAATCTATACTAAACATATCCTAACTAATTTATATTGTATTATACATATTATGTAATCTAGGGATACCATAGACACGTATACAATGTTTTGACATGTCATATCGACCCATCTATATATATTATTTGGAACAACCATAGACAGTCTATATGCAGTAATGTTTGAGTTAGCTATACAGGGTTGAGGTTGATTCTAAAAATATATATATACTTTGAGTTGTGATCTAGCCTGAGACGTGTATACACTAGGTCGTGGATTGATTCAAGATAATATATATTGATTTATTTCTGTACATCTAACTGTGGACGACTAGTTGTAGGTTAGTAATGAGGACTGCTAACTTAACAAACTTAAATCATAAAAACGTAATAAAAAATGTTGTGAATATATTTCGATCATACTTTGATATATATGTACACATTTGTTATAGGTTCGTGAATCGACTAGTGGCCAAGTCTTACTTCCAACAAAGTAAAAATCTTTGAAAGTGAGTTATAGTCCCACTTTTACAATCTAATATTTTTTTTGGGATGAGAATACATGCAGCTTTATAAATGTTTTACAAAATAGACACAAGTACGCAAAACTACATTCTATGGTTGGATTATTAAACCGAATATCGCCCTTCAAGTCTGGTAACCTAAAAATTAGGGAAATGGCCCCTAATTGACGAGAATCCTAAAGATAGATCTATTGGGCTTAACAACCCCCATTGAGGTTATGGATGGTTTAGTACTTCGAGATTATTATACAGGCGAGAGGTTCTGTTTTGGGGATATTCTATGCATTAAGTTAACGTCGGTTACTAGGTGTTCAACATATGAATGATTTTTATCTCTATGCAGTTTGCGAAATGCTTGATATGAGATGTGTTATAAAAATGAAATCTTGTGGTCTATTATTATGATTTGATAATATATAGGTTAAACCTATAACTCACCAACATTTTTGTTGACGTTTTAAGCATGTTTATTCTCAGGTGATTATTAAGAGCTTCCGCTGTTGCATACTAAAATAAGGACAAGATTTGGAGTCCATGCTTGTATGATATTGTGTAAAAACTGCATTCAAGAAACTTATTTTTGATGTAATATATTCTTATTGTAAACCATTACGTAATGGTCGTGTGTAAACGGTATATTTTAGATTATCATTATTTGATAATCTACGAAATTTTTTTTTTAAACCTTTATCGATAAAATAAAGGTTATGGTTGTTTTAAAAATGAATGCAGTCTTTGAAAAACGTCTCATTTAGAGGTCAAAACCTCGCGACGAAATCAATTAATATGGAACGTTTATAATCAATATGAACGGGACATTTCAATTTCTTTTACACCTGTTGCAAAATGTCGTGCAGAACTCCAGGTGATGCTCTTCACACCTTTGGCATGGCTGTTTTTGGTTTTTGTTGCCATTGTTGTTGTTGAGATTGTTGTTGGGATTTTTATTGTTGTTGAAACGATTGTTGTAGTTGTTGTTGTTGTTGGGACGTTTGTTGTAGCTATTGTTAGGATTGCGGTTATTGTTGTGATTGTTGTTGCGGTTGTTATGATTGTTATTGTGATTGTGGTTGTGATTGTTGTTGTTGTTGTATTGGTGACCCTTGTCGCTGGTTTCTTCCCACTTTCTCTTAACCTGTTTCATGTTGGCCTCTTCGGCCGCCTGCTCCTTAATCCTTCCCTCAATCTGGTTTACTAGTTTGTGAGCCATACAGCTTGCCTTTTGTATGGAGGCGGGCTAGTGTGAACTCACATCTTCTTGAATCCTTTCTGGTAACCCTTTAGCAAATGCGTCGATCATCTCTTCTTCATCTTCGAACACTCTTGGACATAATAGGCACAACTCTGTGAATCGTCGTTCATAGGTGGTAATGTCGAATCCTTGCGTTCGTAATCCTCTAAGCTCTACTTTGAGCTTATTGACCTCATTTCCGGGGCGATATTGTTCATTCATCAGGTGTTTGAATGCTGACCACGGTAGCGCGTAGGCAGTATCTTGTCCCACCTGCTCGAGATAGGTGTGTTAACGCAGTGCCTGTGAAGGTATGCGTAGCGTACTTTACTTTATCTTCTTCAGTGCACTTACTTATGGCAAACACCGATTCGACCTTCTTGGTCCACCGTTTTAATCCAATTGAACCCTCGGTTCCATCGAATTCTAGAGGTTTGCAGGCAGTGAATTCTTTGTAGGAGCATCCTACACGATTTCTTGTGGAATTAGTTCCACTGCTAGATCCAGAGTTATTGTTATTTTGCATCGCAGCCTGTACTGCAGCTATGTTTGCTGTAAGGAAAACACGGAAGTCTTCCACGCTCATGTTCAAGTTCTGACAAGTATTCGGTGCCATTCCCTTCAAGAATAGCCAAAAGAATTAAGTTAATCATATATAATATTAAGAGTAGTCAATAGTATTTCGTAGCATAATATGAACTTATTTATAAAAGCTTTTTCTTCATATTAGCGTTTTATAATTTTTCATTCGGGTAGTACCTACCCGTTAAGTTCATACTTAGTAGCTAATATACAATTCAACTACTACAATTCTATATGAAAAACTGATTACAATAATATTTCGCGTTCAAACTTTTATACAATATTTTACAAACTTACAAAACCACTATATTACATATAGTATGAAATATAGCACAAAATAACTTTAATACAAGGCAGTTGCGAAGACAATTCTAGTTAATACGCAAGTCGTTCAGCAAAGGCAATAAAGACACGTAATTCATAAGTCCAGAAACAAGTCATGCATTCGGGTTTTACTAGTATTATTTCCAACCCTTGATCTTGTGGAAAATAACTATTGTGACCGTTGGCTAGGCAGCATGTTGTAACGTTTTCAAAAGGACGGGGGTTACGTAATGCCCAACAGCCCCGTAATAATCTAAAAATCTTATTTCTCACCCCAACTACTGAATCCGTCACTTGTGGGAATGTTTTATTTAGTAGTTGCAATGCTATGTTCTTTTTCTCGATTTGGTAAGAAGCGAACATTACTAACCCGTAGACATAACATGCTTCTTTATGTTGCATGTTTGAAGCTCTTTCTAAAGAACGAAGTCCTATGTTGGGATAGCTAGAGTCAAAATAGGCTCTCAACCCGTAGCATAAAATTGCATCTGGGTTCCCCGCATTAAATGCTTTAAAGAAAATATGGCGTAACTTATGGTCTCCCCAATGTGATATACCCCATCTATTAAAAGAAAACCTTTTATAAACTAAGGCATGCCTGGAACTTCTTTCAAATGTTTGACAAACTAATTTCGCCATAAATAATTGTGCCGATGAACTCTGGTCGAATCTAGACAAGATTTCATCAATCTTGTCCCCGGGTAGGTCTTCTAAAATATTCAGTTATCTATCCTTAACGTCCATTGTGTGTTTTTATACTGTAAAATAGATGAAGTTTAGATTCGTAAAAGATAATTAACAAACAATACAAGCAATTTTTACATATAACATGAAAATACAAGCACACTACAATACATATATTACACAACATGATTACAACTCTTTATTCCGACTCACTCGTTTCTTCCTCTTCGAACTTGGTTCGTTTCGCTAATTTCCTAGGGATATATGGTGCTCCCATAATACGAGCCTTTCTTTTCTCAAATGGTCTAGAAAAACCTAGTGGCTTAGATGTTCCCGGGTTATAGTGAAAGTTTAAGAAATACGGGTGTTTACGGTACACCCCATCAGGGTACTTCATGTTAACATAAAGTTCATCGGTTTTGGGCTCGGGTTTTTCTATTTTAATGCCTTTTCCCTTATTGTTTTCTTTTTCTTTTTCAAATTGGGTCGAGGTAATTTCTATAACATCATCGGAATTCGATTCATCAGAAAACTGGTAATTTTCCAAATATTTTGCTTCCTTGGCAAAAACACCATTGACCATTTTTAACTTTGGTCCATTGGTTGAGGGTTTTCTTTTATTTAACCATTTTTCTGTAGTTATTAATATTTCTTCCTCCGAAACCTCTTCTTCTTCCGGTTCCTCCTTTTCCGGTTCCTCCTCGGGAATTTGTGAATCTTCCCAAAATATATTCGACTCTTCATTACTATTAGGTGAGTCGATGAGATTTGTACTAGAGGTAGATATATATCACACAATATCAAACACATTAAGAGATTAATATATCACATAATATTTACATGTTCATAATATATAGTTTCCAACAAAAAGTGTTAAGCAATCGTTTTTGAAGAAAACACGGTCGAAGTCCAGACTCACTAATGCATCCTAACAAACTCGGTAAGATACACTAATGCAAGTTTCTGGTTCTCTAAGACCAACGCTAGGATACCAACTGAAATGTCCCGTTCATATCGATTATAAACGTTCCATATTAATTGATTTCGTTGCGAGGTTTTCACCTCTATATGAGACGTTTTTCAAAGAATGCATTCGATTTTAAAACAAACCATATCCTTTATTTTATCAATAAAGGTTTAAAAATACTACGACGATTATCAAATAATGATAATCTAAAATATAGCGTTTTCACACGATTATTACAAAATGGTTTACAATAATATTACACATCAATTTAAATCTTCGAATACAGTTTTTAAACAATATTATACAAGCATGCTGACTCCAACTCTTGTCCATAAATTAGCATGCAACAGCGGAAGCTCTTAATAATCACCTGAGAATAAACATGTTTTAAACGTCAACAAAAATGTTGTTGAGTTATAGGTTTAACCTATATATTTATCAATTCGTAATAATAGACCACAAGATTTCATATTCCATTTCTTGTAAACAACATGCATGCATAAAAATCATTCATATGGTGAACACCTGGTAACCGACATTAACAAGATGCATATAAGAATATCCCCTATCATTCCAGGACATCCATCGGACATGATAAAACAACATCGAAGTACTAAAGCATCCGCAACCATGGATGGAGTTTGTTAGGCCCAATATATCTATCTTTAGGATTCGCGTCAATTAGTAGATCGGTTTACTAATTCTTAGGCTACCAAGCAAAAAAGGGCATATTCAGCTTCGATCATTCACCCATAGAATGTAGTTTTGATTATTTGTGTCTATTTGAGAAAACATTTATAAAACTGCATGTATTCTCATCCCAAAAATATTAGATTTTAAAAGTGGGACTATAACTCAGTTTCGCAGATTTTTACTTCGTCGAGAAATAAGACTTGGCTACTGGTCGATTCACGAACCTATAACAAATATGTACATATATATCAAATTATGATCGAAATATATTCACAACATTTTTTATTATGTTTTAATGATTTAAATTTGTTAAGTTAGCAGTCCAACGTTAGTAATCTACAACTAGTTGTCCACAGTTAGATGTACAGAAATAAATCAATATTATCTCGAATCAATCCACGACCCAGTGTATACAAGTCTCAGGCTAGATCATAAATTAAAGTATATATATTATTTTGGAATCAACCTCAACCCTGTATAGCTAACTCCAGCATTACTACATATAGAGTGTCTATGGTTGTTCCCAATAATATATATAGATGGGTCGATATGATATGTCAAAACATTGTATACGTGTCTATGCTATCCCAATATTACATAATATGTATAATACAATATAAATTAGTTAGGATATGATTAGTCTAGATTTTTTACAAAATTTTCGTAGCTAAAACTAGCAAGTTTATCTAATTTTGTTTTACCCGTCATTTCTTCGTTTCAAATCTGTTTTGAGTGATTCAAGTTACTATGATTTCATAATGAACTAAAATTTATGAAACTAAACAGGAAAATTATAAGTTTATAGTCGAAAATACAGGTTACAAGTCATTTTTTAAAGAGGTAGTCATTTCCGTCGAAAGAACGACATCTTGATGACCATTTTGAAAAACATACTTCCACTTTGAGTTTAACCATGATTTTTGGATATAGTTTCATGTTCATAAGAAAAATCATTTTCCCAGAAGAACAACTTTTAAATCAAAGTTTATCGTAGTTTTTAATTATCAAACCCAAAACAGCCCGCGGTGTTACTACAACGGCGTATGTCCGGTTTTATGGTGTTTTTCATGTTTCCAAGTTTTAAATCATTAAGTTAGCATATCATATAGATATAGAACATGTGTTTAGTTGATTTTAAAAGTTAAGTTAGAAGGATTAATTTTTTTTGCGAACAAAGTTTAGAATTAACTAAACTATGTTCTAGTGATTACATGTTCAAATCTTCGAATAAGATAGTTTTATATATATGAATCGAATGATGTTATGAACATCATTACTACCTCAACTATAGTAGGTAAACCTACTGGAAGTGAAAAAATTGATCTAGCTTTAAAGGATTCTTGGATGGCTTGAAATTTCTTGAAGTAGAATCATGACACGAAAACAAGTTCAAGTAAGATTTTCACTCGAAATAAGATTGTTATAGTTATAGAAATTGAACCAAAGTTTGAATATGAGTATTACCTTGAATTAGAGAGATAACCTACTATAAATAACAAAGGTTTCTTGATACTAGATGATTTCTTGGAATGGATTAGAAAGCTTGGAAGTAGACTCGCAAACTTGAAAGTGTTCTTGAAGTTTTCTTGAGTAGTTGTTTTGTATGTTGATATAGGTTAGAAATTATGGGCTAGATTGATGTAGATTATGAAGAAAATGATGAAGAACACTTATAAGAATGGAAGAACACTTGAGAGAGAGTTGTTTAATGCAAAAATAATTGAAAATGAATGTGTTTGTGATGAGTACCAAAAATGTGAATATGCTAGTCAATATAAGGTTACATTTGTTGTTATTTTGTGAGATATTTCATGCTAGATATTAAATTATGGTTCCCACATGGTTAGGTGACTCACAAGGGCTGCTAAGAGCTGATCATTGAAGTGTATATACCAATAGTAAATACATTTAGCAGTTGGATATTGTACGAGTACGAATACGGGTGCATACGAGTAGAATTGTTAATGAAAATGAATGAGAATGCAATTGTAAGTATTTTTGATAAGTAGAAGTACATTGATATGTGTCTTGAAGTCTTTCAAAAGTGTATGAATACATCTTAAAATACTAGATGTATATACATTTTAACTGAGTCGTTAAGTCATCGTTAGTCGTTACATGTAAGTGTTGTTTTGAAACTTTTAAGTTAACGATCTCATTTAATGTAGTTAACCCATTGTTTATTATATCTAATGAGATGTTAAATTATTACATTATCATGAAATTATGATGTATGAATATATCTTAATATGATATATATATATATATATATATATATATATATATATATATATATATATATATATATATATATATATATATATTAAAATGTCGATACAACGATAATCGTTACATATATGTCTCGTTTCGAAATCCTTAAGTTAGTAGTCTTGTTTTACATATTGAAATGTCCCGTTCTTATTGATTAAAAACGTTCCATATTAATTGATTTCGTTGCGAGGTTTTGACCTCTATATGAGACGTTTTTTCAAAGACTGCATTCATTTTTAAAACAAACCATAACCTTTATTTCATAAATAAAGGTTTAAAAAGCTTTACGTAGATTATCAAATAATGATAATCTAAAATATCCTGTTTACACACGACCATTACATAATGGTTTACAATACAAATATGTTACATCGAAATCAGTTTCTTGAATGCAGTTTTTACACAATATCATACAAACATGGACTCCAAATCTTTTCCTTATTTTAGTATGCAACAGCGGAAGCTCTTAGTATTCACCTGAGAATAAACATGCTTTAAACGTCAACAAAAATGTTGGTTAGTTATAGGTTTAACCTATATATATCAAATCGTAACAATAGACCACAAGATTTCATATTTCAATACACATCCCATACATAGAGATAAAAATCATTCATATGGTGAACACCTGGTAACTGACATTAACAAGATGCATATATAAGAATATCCCCATCATTCCGGGACACCCTTCGGATATGATATAAATTTCGAAGTACTAAAGCATCCGGTACTTTGGATGGGGTTTGTTAGGCCCAATAGATCTATCTTTAGGATTCGCGTCAATTAGGGTGTCTGTTCCCTAATTCTTAGATTACCAGACTTAATAAAAAGTGGCATATTCGATTTCGATAATTCAACCATAGAATGTAGTTTCACGTACTTGTGTCTATTTTGTAAATCATTTATAAAACCTGCATGTATTCTCATCCCAAAAATATTAGATTTTAAAAGTGGGACTATAACTCACTTTCACAGATTTTTACTTCGTTGGGAAGTAAGACTTGGCCACTGGTTAATTCACGAACCTATAACAATATATACATATATATCAAAGTATGTTCAAAATATATTTACAATACTTTTAATTCATTTTGATGTTTAAAGTTTATTAAGTCAGATGTCCTCGTTAGTAACCTACAACTAGTTGTCCACAGTTAGATGTACAGAAATAAATCGATAAATATTATCTTGAATCAATCCACGACCCAGTGTATACGTATCTCAGTATTGATCACAACTCAAAATATATATATATTTTGGAATCAACCTCAACCCTGTATAGCTAACACCAACATTCACATATAGAGTGTCTATGGTTGTTCCGCAATATATATATAGATGGGTCGACATGATAGGTCAAAACATTGTATACGTATCTATGATATCTCAAGATTACATAATATACAATATAAGTTGATTAGGTTATGGTTGGAATAGATTTATTACTAATTTTCACGTAGGTAAAATGAGTAGTTTTTATCAATCTTGTTTTACTCGTCATTTCTTCGTTTCTAATCCGTTTTGAGTGATTCCAGTGGCCACGGTTTCGTATTGAACTTAAATTTATGAATGTAAATATAAAAAGTATAAGTTTATAGTCGGAAATACAAGTTACAAGTCGTTTTTGAAAGAGGTAGTTATTTCCGTCGAAAGAACGACATCTTGATGACCATTTTGAAAAACAAACTTTCACTTTGAGTTTAACCATGATTTTTGGATATAGTTTCATGTTCATAAGAAAAATCATTTTTCCAGAAGTATAGATTTTAAATCAAAGTTCTTCTTAGCTTTTAATTATCCAAACCAAAACAGCCCCCGATTTTACTACGACGGCGTATATCCAGTTTTATGGTGCTTATCGTGTTTCCGGGTTTTAAATCATTAAGTTAGCATATCATATAGATATAGAACATGTGTTTAGTTGATTTTAAAAGTCTAGTTATGAAATGTCCCGTTCTTATTGATTAAAAACGTTCCATATTAATTGATTTCGTTGCGAGGTTTTGACCTCTATATGAGACGTTTTTCAAAGACTGCATTCATTTTTAAAACAAACCATAACCTTTATTTCATAAATAAAGGTTTAAAAAGCTTTACGTAGATTATCAAATAATGATAATCTAAAATATCCTGTTTACACACGACCATTACATAATGGTTTACAATACAAATATGTTACATCGAAATCAGTTTCTTGAATGCAGTTTTTACACACTATCATACAAACATGGACTCCAAATCTTGTCCTTATTTTAGTATGCAACAGCGGAAGCTCTTAATATTCACCTGAGAATAAACATGCTTTAAACGTCAACAAAAATGTTGGTGAGTTATAGGTTTAACCTATATATATCAAATCGTAACAATAGACCACAAGATTTCATATTTCAATACACATCCCATACATAGAGATAAAAATCATTCATATGGTGAACACCTGGTAACCGACAATAACAAGATGCATATATAAGAATATCCCCATCATTCCGGGACACCCTTCGGATATGATATAAATTTCGAAGTACTAAAGCATCCGGTACTTTGGATGGGGTTTGTTAGGCCCAATAGATCTATCTTTAGGATTCGCGTCAATTAGGGTGTCTGTTCCCTAATTCTTAGATTACCAGACTTAATAAAAAGGGGCATATTCGATTTCGATAATTCAACCATAGAATGTAGTTTCACGTACTTGTGTCTATTTTGTAAATCATTTATAAAACCTGCATGTATTCTCATCCCAAAAATATTAGATTTTAAAAGTGGGACTATAACTCACTTTCACAGATTTTTACTTCGTCGGGAAGTAAGACTTGGCCACTGTTGATTCACGAACCTATAACAATATATACATATATATTAAAGTATGTTCAAAATATATTTACAACACTTTTAATATATTTTGATGTTTTAAGTTTATTAAGTCAGCTGTCCTCGTTAGTAACCTATAACTAGTTGTCCACAGTTAGATGTACAGAAATAAATCGATAAATATTATCTTGAATCAATCCACGACCCAGTGTATACGTATCTCAGTATTGATCACAACTCAAACTATATATATTTTGGAATCAACCTCAACCCTGTATAGCTAACTCCAACATTCACATATAGAGTGTCTATGGTTGTTCCGAAATATATATAGATGTGTCGACATGATAGGTCGAAACATTGTATACGTGTCTATGGTATCTCAAGATTACATAATATACAATACAAGTTGATTAAGTTATGGTTGGAATAGATTTGTTACCAATTTTCACGTAGCTAAAATGAGAAAAATTATCCAATCTTGTTTTACCCATAACTTCTTCATTTTAAATCCGTTTTGAGTGAATCAAATTGCTATGGTTTCATATTAAACTCTATTTTATGAATCTAAACAGAAAAAGTATAGGTTTATAGTCGGAAAAATAAGTTACAAGTCGTTTTTGTAAAGGTAGTCATTTCAGTCGAAAGAACGACGTCTAGATGACCATTTTAGAAAACATACTTCCACTTTGAGTTTAACCATAATTTTTGGATATAGTTTCATGTTCATAATAAAAATCATTTTCTCAGAATAACAACTTTTAAATCAAAGTTTATCATAGTTTTTAATTAACTAACCCAAAACAGCCTGCGGTGTTACTACGACGGCGTAAATCCGGTTTTACGGTGTTTTTCGTGTTTCCAGGTTTTAAATCATTAAGTTAGCATATCATATAGATATAGAACATGTGTTTAGTTGATTTTAAAAGTCAAGTTAGAAGGATTAACTTTTGTTTGCGAACAAGTTTAGAATTAACTAAACTATGTTCTAGTGATTACAAGTTTAAACCTTCGAATAAGATAGCTTTATATGTATGAATCGAATGATGTTATGAACATCATTACTACCTTAATTTCCTTGGATAAACCTACTGGAAAAGAGAAAAATGGATCTAGCTTCAATGGATCCTTGGATGGCTCGAAGTTCTTGAAGCAGAATCATGACACGAAAACAAGTTCAAGTAAGATCATCACTTGAAATAAGATTGTTATAGTTATAGAAATTGAACCAAAGTTTGAATATGATTATTACCTTGTATTAGAATGATAACCTGCTGTAAGAAACAAAGATTTCTTGAGGTTGGATGATCACCTTACAAGATTGGAAGTGAGCTAGCAAACTTGAAAGTATTCTTGATTTTATGAAACTAGAACTTTTGGAATTTATGAAGAACACTTAGAACTTGAAGATAGAACTTGAGAGAGATCAATTAGATGAATAAAATTGAAGAATGAAAGTGTTTGTAGGTGTTTTTGGTCGTTGGTGTATGGATTAGATATAAAGGATATGTAATTTTGTTTTCATGTAAATAAGTCATGAATGATTACTCATATTTTTGTAATTTTATGAGATATTTCATGCTAGTTGCCAAATGATGGTTCCCACATGTGTTAGGTGACTCACATGGGCTGCTAAGAGCTGATCATTGGAGTGTATATACCAATAGTACATACATCTAAAAGCTGTGTATTGTACGAGTACGAATACGGGTGCATACGAGTAGAATTGTTGATGAAACTGAACGAGGATGTAATTGTAAGCATTTTTGTTAAGTAGAAGTATTTTGATTAGTGTATTGAAGTCTTTCAAAAGTGTATAAATACATATTAAAACACTACATGTATATACATTTTAACTGAGTCGTTAAGTCATCGTTAGTCGTTACATGTAAGTGTTGTTTTGAAACCTTTAGGTTAACGATCTTGTTAAATGTTGTTAACCCAATGTTTATAATATCAAATGAGATTTTAAATTATTATATTATCATGATATTATCATGTATGAATATCTCTTAATATGATATATATACATTAAATGTCTTTACAACGATAATCGTTACATATATGTCTCGTTTAAAAATCATTAAGTTAGTACTCTTGTTTTTACATATGTAGTTCATTGTTAATATACTTTATGATATGTTTTCTTATCATAGTATCATGTTAACTATATATATATATATATATATCCATATATATGTCATCATATAGTTTTTACAAGTTTTAACGTTCGTGAATCACCGATCAACTTGGGTGGTCAATTGTCTATATGAAACATATTTCAATTAATCAAGTCTTAACAAGTTTGATTGCTTAACATGTTGGAAACATTTAATCATGTAAATATCAATCTTAATTAATATATATAAACATGGAAAAGTTCGGGTCACTACAGTACCTACCCGTTAAATAAATTTCGTCCCGAAATTTTAAGCTGTTGAAGGTGTTGACGAATCTTCTGGAAATAGATGCGGGTATTTCTTCTTCATCTGAGCTTCACGCTCCCAGGTGAACTCGGGTCCTCTACGAGCATTCCATCGAACCTTAACAATTGGTATCTTGTTTTGCTTAAGTCTTTTAACCTCACGATCCATTATTTCGACGGGTTCTTCGATGAATTGAAGTTTTTCGTTGATTTGGATTTCATCTAACGGAATAGTGAGATCTTCTTTAGCAAAACATTTCTTTAAATTCGAGACGTGGAAAGTGTTATGTACAGCTGCGAGTTGTTGAGGTAACTCTAGTCGGTAAGCTACTGGTCCGACACGATCAATAATCTTGAATGGTCCAATATACCTTGGATTTAATTTCCCTCGTTTACCAAATCGTACAACGCCTTTCCAAGGTGCAACTTTAAGCATGACCATCTCTCCAATTTCAAATTCTATATCTTTTCTTTTAATGTCAGCGTAGCTCTTTTGTCGACTTTGGGCGGTTTTCAACCGTTGTTGAATTTGGATGATCTTCTCGGTAGTTTCTTGTATAATCTCCGGACCCGTAATCTGTCTATCCCCCACTTCACTCCAACAAATCGGAGACCTGCACTTTCTACCATAAAGTGCTTCAAACGGCGCCATCTCAATGCTTGAATGGTAGCTGTTGTTGTAGGAAAATTCTGCTAACGGTAGATGTCGATCCCAACTGTTTCCGAAATCAATAACACATGCTCGTAGCATGTCTTCAAGCGTTTGTATCGTCCTTTCGCTCTGCCCATCAGTTTGTGGATGATAGGCAGTACTCATGTCTAGACGAGTTCCTAATGCTTGCTGTAATGTCTGCCAGAATCTTGAAATAAATCTGCCATCCCTATCAGAGATAATAGAGATTGGTATTCCATGTCTGGAGACGACTTCCTTCAAATACAGTCGTGCTAACTTCTCCATCTTGTCATCTTCTCTTATTGGTAGGAAGTGTGCTGATTTGGTGAGACGATCAACTATTACCCAAATAGTATCAAAACCACTTGCAGTCCTTGGAAATTTAGTGATGAAATCCATGGTAATGTTTTCCCATTTCCATTCCGGGATTTCGGGTTGTTGAAGTAGACCTGATGGTTTCTGATGCTCAGCTTTGACCTTAGAACACGTCAAACATTCTCCTACGTATTTAGCAACATCGGCTTTCATACCCGGCCACCAAAAATGTTTCTTGAGATCCTTGTACATCTTCCCCGTTCCAGGATGTATTGAGTATCTGGTTTTATGAGCTTCTCTAAGTACCATTTCTCTCATATCTCCAAATTTTGGTACCCAAATCCTTTCAGCCCTATATCGGGTTCCGTCTTCCCGAATATTAAGATGCTTCTCCGATCCTTTGGGTATTTCATCCTTTAAATTTCCCTCTTTTAAAACTCCTTGTTGCGCCTCCTTTATTTGAGTAGTAATGTTATTATGAATCATTATATTCATAGATTTTACTCGAATGGGTTCTCTGTCCTTCCTGCTCAAGGCATCGGCTACCACATTTGCCTTCCCCGGGTGGTAACGAATCTCAAAGTCGTAATCATTCAATAATTCAATCCACCTACGCTGACTCATATTCAGTTGTTTCTGATTAAATATGTGTTGAAGACTTTTGTGGTCGGTATATATAATACTTTTGACCCCATATAAGTAGTGCCTCCAAGTCTTTAATGCAAAAACAACTGCGCCTAATTCCAAATCATGCGTCGTATAATTTTGTTCGTGAATCTTCAATTGTCTAGACGCATAAGCAATCACCTTCGTCCATTGCATTAATACACAACCGAGACCTTGCTTTGATGCGTCACAATAAATCACAAAATCATCATTCCCTTCAGGCAATGACAATATAGGTGTCGTAGTTAGCTTTTTCTTTAATAACTGAAACGCTTTCTCTTGTTCATCATTCCATTCAAATTTCTTCCCTTTATGCGTTAATGCAGTCAAGGGTTTTGCTATTCTGGAAAAGTCTTGGATGAACCTTCTGTAGTAACCAGCTAGTCCTAAAAACTGGCGTATGTGTTTCGGAGTTTTCGAGGTTTCCCACTTTTCAACAGTTTCTATCTTTGCCGGATCCACCTTAATACCTTCTTTGTTCACTATGTGACCGAGGAATTGAACTTCTTCCAATCAAAATGCACACTTTGAAAACTTAGCGTACAATTCTTCCTTCCTCAATACTTCTAACACCTTTCTCAAATGTTCACCGTGTTCTTGGTCATTCTTTGAGTAAATAAGTATGTCATCAATGAAAACAATGACAAACTTGTCAAGGTATGGTCCACACACTCGGTTCATAAGGTCCATGAACACAGCTGGTGCATTAGTTAAACCAAACGGCATGACCATAAACTCGTAATGACCGTAACGTGTTCTGAAAGCAGTCTTTGGAATATCATCTTCTTTCACCCGCATTTGATGATACCCGGAACGTAAGTCAATCTTTGAATAAACAGACGAGCCTTGTAGTTGATCAAATAATTCGTCGATTCTCGGTAGTGGGTAGCGGTTCTTGATGGTAAGTTTGTTCAACTCTCGGTAGTCGATACACAACCTGAATGTACCATCTTTCTTCTTGACAAACAAAACAGGAGCTCCCCACGGTGATGTGCTTGGTCGAATGAAACCACGCTCTAAAAGTTCTTGTAATTGGCTTTGCAGTTCTTTCATCTCGCTGGGTGCGAGTCTGTAAGGAGCACGAGCTATTGGTGCAGCTCCTGGTACAAGATCTATTTGAAATTCAACGGATCGATGTGGGGGTAATCCCGGTAATTCTTTCGGAAATACATCGGGAAATTCTTTTGCAATGGGAACATCATTGATGCTCTTTTCTTCAGTTTGTACTTTCTCGACGTGTGCTAGAACAGCATAGCAACCTTTTCTTATTAGTTTTTGTGCCTTCAAATTACTAATAAGATGTAGCTTCGTGTTGCCCTTTTCTCCGTACACCATTAAGGGTTTTCCTTTTTCTCGTATAATGCGAATTGCATTTTTGTAACAAACGATCTCCGCTTTCACTTCTTTCAACCAGTCCATACCGATTATCACATCAAAACTCCCTAACTCTACTGGTATCAAATCAATCTTAAATGTTTCGCTAACCAGTTTAATTTCTCGATTCCGACATATATTATCTGCTGAAATTAATTTACCATTTGCTAATTCGAGTAAAAATTTACTATCCAAAGGCGTCAATGGACAACTTAATTTAGCACAAAAATCTCTACTCATATAGCTTCTATCCGCACCCGAATCAAATAAAACGTAAGCAGATTTATTGTCAATAAGAAACGTACCCGTAACAAGCTCCGGGTCTTCCTGTGCCTCTACCGCATTAATATTGAAAACTCTTCCACGGCCTTGTCCATTCGTGTTCTCCTGGTTCGGGCAATTTCTAATAATGTGGCCTGGTTTTCCACATTTATAACAAACTACATTGGCATAACTTGCTCCGACACTACTTGCTCCGCCATTACTCGTTCCGACACTATTTGTTCCTTTCGTTCTATTAACCCCTGGTCCGTAGACCTCACACTTCGCCGCGCTATGACCATTTCTTTTACACTTGTTGCAAAATTTGGTGCAGAACCCCGAGTGATTCTTTTCACACCTTTGGCATAGCTGCTTCTGATTGTTGTTGTTGTTGCGGTTATTATTGTTGTTGGGATGATTGTTGTAGTTGCTGTTGTTGTTGTTGTTGTTGTTGTTGTTGGGCCGTTTGTTGTAGTTGCGATTGATGTTGCGATTGTTGGGATAATTGTTGCGATTATTGTTGTAATTGCTGTTGTTGTTGTATTGGTGATTCTTATCACCGTTTTCCTCCCACTTTCTTTTGACTTGCTTCACATTAGCCTCTTCAGCAGTCTGTTCTTTAATTCTTTCTTCAATCTGGTTCACTAGTTTGTGAGCCATTCTACATGCCTGTTGTATGGAGGCGGGCTCGTGTGAACTTATATCTTCTTGAATTCTTTCCGGTAATCCTTTCACAAACGCGTCGATCTTCTCTTCCTCATCTTCGAATGCTCCCGGACACAATAGGCACAATTCTGTGAATCGTCTTTCGTACGTGGTAATATCAAATCCTTGGGTTCGTAACCCTCTAAGTTCTGTCTTGAGCTTATTGACCTCGGTTCTGGGACGGTACTTCTCGTTCATCAAGTGCTTGAATGCTGACCACGGTAGTGCGTACGCATCATCTTGTCCCACTTGCTCTAGATAGGTATTCCACCATGTTAACGCAGAACCTGTGAAGGTATGCGTAGCGTACTTCACTTTGTCCTCTTCAGTACACTTACTTATGGCAAACACCGATTCAACCTTCTCGGTCCACCGTTTCAATCCGATTGGTCCTTCGGTTCCATCAAATTCCAAAGGTTTGCAGGCAGTGAATTCTTTGTAGGTGCATCCTACACGATTTCCTGTACTGCTAGATCCAAGGTTATTGTTGGTATGTAGCGCAGCCTGTACTGCGGCTATGTTTGAAGCTAGAAAAGTACGGAATTCCTCTTCATTCATATTCACGGTGTGTCGAGTAGTCGGTGCCATTTCCTTCAAAATAGTTAAATGGAACAAGTTAATCATACAGAATATTAAGAGTAGTTAATAGTATTTCGTAGCATAATATGAACTCATTTATAAAAGCTTTTTCTTCATATTAGCGTTTTATAAGTTTAAATTCGGGTAGTACCTACCCGTTAAGTTCATACTTAGTAGCTAATATACAATTCAACTACTACAATTCTATATGAAAAACTGATTATAATAATATTTCGCGTTCAAACTTTTATACAAAATTTTACAAACTTACAATACCGCTTATTTTACATAAAGCATGAAATATAGCACACAATAACTTTGATACAAGATAGTTGTGAAGACAATTCTAGCTAGTACACAAGTCGTTCAGCAAAGGCAATAAAGACACGTAATTCATACGTCCAGAAACAAGTCATGCATTCTGGTTTTACTAGGACTACTTCCCATCCTTGGTCTTGTGCAACATAACCGTTATGGCCGTTGATAAGACAGCGTGTTGTAACGTCATCAAAGGGACGAGGGTTACGTAATGTCCAACAGTCCCGTAATAATCTAAAAACCTCATTTCTTACCCCAATTACCGACTCCGTCACTTGTGGAAACGTTTTGTTTAATAGTTGTAGCCCGATGTTCTTGTTCTCACTTTGGTGAGAAGCGAACATTACTAATCCGTAAGCATAACATGCTTCTTTATGTTGCATGTTAGCCGCTTTTTCTAAATCACGAAGTCCAATATTCGGATATATTGAGTCAAAATAATTTCTTAACCCGTTGCGTAAAATAGCATTTGGGTTTCCCGCAATATATGCGTCAAAGTAAACACATCGTAACTTATGGGTTTCCCAATGTGATATCCCCCATCTTTCAAACGAAAGTCTCTTATAAACCAAGACATTCTTGGAACGTTCTTCGAATGTCTTACAAACTGATCTCGCCTTAAATAGTTGTGCCGAAGAATTCTGGCCGACTCTAGACAAGATTTCATCAATCATGTCTCCGGGTAGGTCTCTTAAAATATTGGGTTGTCTATCCATTTTGTGTTTTTAAACTTTAAAATAGACAAGAGTTAGATTCATAAAAAAAATACTTATTAATACAAGCAATTTTTACATATATCATAAAGCATAAGAACACTATATTACATATATTACACCACACGAATACAACTATCTTATTCCGACTCGCTCGTTTCTTCTTCTTCGGTTTTGGTTCGTTTTGCCAAGTTTCTAGGGATATATGATGTTCCCCTAATACGAGCCGTCGTTGTCCACATTGGTTTAGAAAAACCTGGTGGTTTAGAGGTTCCCGGGTCATTGTTACAACTTAAGGACTTCGGGGGTTGACGATACATATAAAGTTCATCGGGGTTGGAATTAGATTTCTCTATTTTTATGCCCTTTCCCTTATTATTTTCTTTTGCCTTTTTAAATTCAGTTGGGGTAATTTCTATAACATCATCGGAATTCTCGTCGGAATCCGATTCATCGGAGAATTGGTAATCCTCCCAATATTTTGCTTCCTTGGCGGAAACACCATTGACCATAATTAACTTTGGTCGGTTGGTTGAGAATTTTCTTTTACTTAACCGTTTTATTATTTCCCCCACCGGTTCTATTTCTTCATCCGGTTCTGATTCTTCTTCCGGTTCCGATTCTTCTTCCGGTTCCGACTCTTCTTCCGGTTCCTCTTCGGGAACTTGTGAATCAGTCCACAAATCATTCCAATTTACATTTGACTCTTCATTATTATTAGGTGAGTCAATGGGACTTGTTCTAGAGGTAGACATCTATCACATAATATCAAACATGTTAAGAGATTAATATATCACATAATATTCATATGTTAAAAATATATAGTTTCCAACAAAAATGTTAAGCAATCATTTTTAAAGAAAACACGGTCGAAGTCCAGACTCACTAATGCATCCTAACAAACTCGATAAGACACACTAATGCAAATTTTCTGGTTCTCTAAGACCAACGCTCGGATACCAACTGAAATGTCCCGTTCTTATTGATTAAAAACGTTCCATATTAATTGATTTCGTTGCGAGGTTTTGACCTCTATATGAGACGTTTTTCAAAGACTGCATTCATTTTTAAAACAAACCATAACCTTTATTTCATAAATAAAGGTTTAAAAAGCTTTACGTAGATTATCAAATAATGATAATCTAAAATATCCTGTTTACACACGACCATTACATAATGGTTTACAATACAAATATGTTACATCGAAATCAGTTTCTTGAATGCAGTTTTTACACACTATCATACAAACATGGACTCCAAATCTTGTCCTTATTTTAGTATGCAACAGCGGAAGCTCTTAATATTCACCTGAGAATAAACATGCTTTAAACGTCAACAAAAATGTTGGTGAGTTATAGGTTTAACCTATATATATCAAATCGTAACAATAGACCACAAGATTTCATATTTCAATACACATCCCATACATAGAGATAAAAATCATTCATATGGTGAACACCTGGTAACCGACAATAACAAGATGCATATATAAGAATATCCCCATCATTCCGGGACACCCTTCGGATATGATATAAATTTCGAAGTACTAAAGCATCCGGTACTTTGGATGGGGTTTGTTAGGCCCAATAGATCTATCTTTAGGATTCACGTCAATTAGGGTGTCTGTTCCCTAATTCTTAGATTACCAGACTTAATAAAAAGGGGCATATTCGATTTCGATAATTCAACCATAGAATGTAGTTTCACGTACTTGTGTCTATTTTGTAAATCATTTATAAAACCTGCATGTATTCTCATCCCAAAAATATTAGATTTTAAAAGTGGGACTATAACTCACTTTCACAGATTTTTACTTCGTCGGGAAGTAAGACTTGGCCACTGTTGATTCACGAACCTATAACAATATATACATATATATTAAAGTATGTTCAAAATATATTTACAACACTTTTAATATATTTTGATGTTTTAAGTTTATTAAGTCAGCTGTCCTCGTTAGTAACCTATAACTAGTTGTCCACAGTTAGATGTACAGAAATAAATCGATAAATATTATCTTGAATCAATCCACGACCCAGTGTATACGTATCTCAGTATTGATCACAACTCAAACTATATATATTTTGGAATCAACCTCAACCCTGTATAGCTAACTCCAACATTCACATATAGAGTGTCTATGGTTGTTCCGAAATATATATAGATGTGTCGACATGATAGGTCGAAACATTGTATACGTGTCTATGGTATCTCAAGATTACATAATATACAATACAAGTTGATTAAGTTATGGTTGGAATAGATTTGTTACCAATTTTCACGTAGCTAAAATAAGAAAAATTATCCAATCTTGTTTTACCCATAACTTCTTCATTTTAAATCCGTTTTGAGTGAATCAAATTGCTATGGTTTCATATTAAACTCTATTTTATGAATCTAAACAGAAAAAGTATAGGTTTATAGTCGGAGAAATAAGTTACAAGTCGTTTTTGTAAAGGTAGTCATTTCAGTCGAAAGAACGACGTCTAGATGACCATTTTAGAAAACATACTTCCACTTTGAGTTTAACCATAATTTTTGGATATAGTTTCATGTTCATAATAAAAATCATTTTCTCAGAATAACAACTTTTAAATCAAAGTTTATCATAGTTTTTAATTAACTAACCCAAAACAGCCCGCGGTGTTACTACGACGGCGTAAATCCGGTTTTACGGTGTTTTTCGTGTTTCCAGGTTTTAAATCATTAAGTTAGCATATCATATAGATATAGAACATGTGTTTAGTTGATTTTAAAAGTCAAGTTAGAAGGATTAACTTTTGTTTGCGAACAAGTTTAGAATTAACTAAACTATGTTCTAGTGATTACAAGTTTAAACCTTCGAATAAGATAGCTTTATATGTATGAATCGAATGATGTTATGAACATCATTACTACCTTAATTTCCTTGGATAAACCTACTGGAAAATAGAAAAATGGATCTAGCTTCAATGGATCCTTGGATGGCTCGAAGTTCTTGAAGCAGAATCATGACACGAAAACAAGTTCAAGTAAGATCATCACTTGAAATAAGATTGTTATAGTTATAGAAATTGAACCAAAGTTTGAATATGATTATTATCTTGTATTAGAATGATAACCTGCTGTAAGAAACAAAGATTTCTTGAGGTTGGATGATCACCTTACAAGATTGGAAGTGAGCTAGCAAACTTGAAAGTATTCTTGATTTTATGAAACTAGAACTTTTGGAATTTATGAAGAACACTTAGAACTTGAAGATAGAACTTGAGAGAGATCAATTAGATGAAGAAAATTGAAGAATGAAAGTGTTTGTAGGTGTTTTTGGTCGTTGGTGTATGGATTAGATATAAAGGATATGTAATTTTGTTTTCATGTAAATAAGTCATGAATGATTACTCATATTTTTGTAATTTTATGAGATATTTCATGCTAGTTGCCAAATGATGGTTCCCACATGTGTTAGGTGACTCACATGGGCTGCTAAGAGCTGATCATTGGAGTGTATATACCAATAGTACATACATCTAAAAGCTGTGTATTGTACGAGTACGAATACGGGTGCATACGAGTAGAATTGTTGATGAAACTGAACGAGGATGTAATTGTAAGCATTTTTGTTAAGTAGAAGTATTTTGATAAGTGTATTGAAGTCTTTCAAAAGTGTATAAATACATATTAAAACACTACATGTATATACATTTTAACTGAGTCGTTAAGTCATCGTTAGTCGTTACATGTAAGTGTTGTTTTGAAACCTTTAGGTTAACGATCTTGTTAAATGTTGTTAACCTAATGTTTATAATATCAAATGAGATTTTAAATTATTATATTATCATGATATTATCATGTATGAATATCTCTTAATATGATATATATACATTAAATGTCTTTACAACGATAATCGTTACATATATGTCTCGTTTAAAAATCATTAAGTTAGTACTCTTGTTTTTACATATGTAGTTCATTGTTAATATACTTTATGATATGTTTTCTTATCATAGTATCATGTTAACTATATATATATATATCCATATATATGTCATCATATAGTTTTTACAAGTTTTAACGTTCGTGAATCACCGATCAACTTGGGTGGTCAATTGTCTATATGAAACATATTTCAATTAATCAAGTCTTAACAAGTTTGATTGCTTAACATGTTGGAAACATTTAATCATGTAAATATCAATCTCAATTAATATATATAAACATGGAAAAGTTCAGGTCACTACAAGTTAGATGGATTAACTTTATTTGCGAACAAGTTTAGAATTAACTAAACTATGTTCTAGTGATTACAAGTTTATAACGTTGAATAAGACAGCTTTTTATGTATGAATCGAATGATGTTATGAACATCATTACTACCTCAAGTTCCTTGGATAAACCTACTAGAAATTAGAAAAATGGATCTAGCTTCAAAGGTTCCTTGGATGGCTTGAAAGTTCTTGAAGCAGAATCATGACACGAAAACAATTTCAAGTAAGATTTCCACTCGAAATAAGATTGTTATAGTTATAGAAATTGAATTAAAGTTTGAATATGATTATTATCTTGTATTAGAAAGAAAACTTACTGTAAGTAACAAAGGTTTCTTAATCTTAGATAATTACTTGGAATGGATTTAGAAAACCTGGAAGTAAACTTGCAATCTTGGAAGTATTCTTGATTTTATGAAACTATAACTTTTGGAATTTATGAAGAACACTTAGAACTTGAAGATAGAACTTGAGAGAGATCAATTAGATGAATAAAATTGAAGAATGAAAGTGTTTGTATGTGTTTTTGGTCATTGGTGTATTGATTAGATATAAAGGATATGTAATTTTGTTTTCATGTAAATAAGTCTTGAATGATTACTCATATTTTTGTAATTTTATGAGATATTTCATGCTTGTTGCCAAATGATGGTTCCTACATGTATTAGGTGACTTACATGGGCTGCTAAGAGCTGATCATTGGAGTGTATATACCAATAGTACATACGTCTAAAAGCTGTGTATTATACGAGTACGAATACGGGTGCATACGAGTAGATTTGTTGATGAAACTGAACGAGGATGTAATTGTAAGCATTTTTGTTAAGTAGAAGTATTTTGATAAATGTATTGAAGTCTTTCAAAAGTGTATGAATACATATTAAAACACTACATGTATATACATTTTAACTGAGTCGTTAAGTCATCGTTAGTCGTTACATGTAAATGTTGTTTTGAAACCTTTAGGTTAACGATCTTGTTAAATGTTGTTAACCCAATATTTATAATATCAAATGAGATTTTAAATTATTATATTATCAAGATATTATGATGTACGAATATCTCTTAATATGATCTATATACATTAAATGTCGTTACAACGATACTCGTTACATATATGTCTCGTTTCAAAATCATTAAGTTAGTAGTCTTATTTTTACATATGTAGTTCATTGTTAATATACTTAATGATATATTTATTTATCATTTAACATAATTAACCAAGTGTATCAATATCTTAATATGATTCATATGTACCTAGTAAGACGTTATAACGATAATCGTTATATATATCGTTTTCGAGTTTCTTAATTTAATAGTCTCATTTTTATGTATATAACTCATTGTTAAAATACCTAATGAGATACATACTTATAACAAAATCATGTTAACTATATATATAACCATATATATGTCATCGTATAGTTTTTACAAGTTTTAACATTCGTGAATCACCGGTCAACTTGGGTGGTCATTTGTCTATATGAAACCTATTCCAATTAATCAAGTCTTAATAAGTTTTATTGCTTAACATGTTGGAAACACTTAATCATGTAAATATCAATTTCATTTAATATATATAAACATGGAAAAGTTCGGGTCACTACACATATGTAGTTCATTGTTATATATATCATTTTATTATATTAAATATAGTGTAACAATACCTTAATATGATACATATGTATTTAGTAAGGCGTTGTTATAATGATAATCATTATATATATCGTTTCGAGTTTCTTAACTTAGTAATCTCATTTTTTAAGTATATAACTCATTGTTAATATACTTAGTGAGATACTTACCTATCATATTATCATGGTAACTATATATATATATATATATATATATATATATATATATATATATATATCCATATATATATATATGTATATATATATATATGTATATATATATATGTATGTATATATATATATATATATGTATATATATATATATATATATATATATATATATATATATATATATATATATATACATATATATATATATATCATCATATAGTTTTTACAAGTTTTAACATTCGTGAATCGCCGGTCAACACGGGTGGTCAATTGTCTACATGAATCTCATTTTATTTAATCAAGTCTTAACAAGTTTGATTGCTTAACATGTTGAAAACATTTAATCATGTAAATATCAATTTCATTAATATATATATAAATATGGAAAAGTTCGGGGCACTACAGTTTGAATAGCCATATATCTATTAATGAAGTCTGGGAGATAGATAAGACTATGTCCTGTGTGAAAGAACCTTCGTCTAGTTATCGGAACCCCCAACAGTTTTCTGAATTCATGAAGGGATATTGTTGTTCTTTTTTCTTTTAATCTAAAGGAAACTTATCCATCAACATAAATGAAACTAGAGTAAAAGCTTCAAACGAGTGATGGATATATGGGTCCATTTAGATCACGAAATGCATTCCACTTTAAATCTGAGAATGCTGCAACCATTTCAGGAAAATCTTCCACATTGACTCTTCTTCCTTCCACTATCCTTTGATTACTCACTCTTTCTCTATTGAGTGTTGATTGATGTGGGGGATATTTGGAGGAGCTTTCCCCTTGATTGGCCATTTTCTACACAATGATACTTTAAATTAATTCAAAGTGCATGTAATTCAATTGTAGGCTACAAATTTTGCAAACTTTAATTATCATCAATACTTAGATGTTGTGATGTTAATGTACTTCACATTTCCACTTCTTCATTAGTGTTAATGAGTTTGCAACTAGATTATGATTTTCCACAAAGTTCATATGTGTTCTAGACTTTTAAGATCATCATCAATACATGTTTTGACATTTAACATTATCACACTCAATTTGTAACAATGTTGTTTATATCATATGAACAATGATTCTATGAAAATCTAACCTAGATGTATAATGAACTCTAGAATTGTCCAAAGTTAAATCAATGCATAGATATACTACAATCATCACTACAATCGTTTCTAAATGGTTCTTCAAGAACAATTTTGATTGTTTGCATCAATTTGAGTTTTGATTCATTCTAGTTAGGGTTTCTTCATAAACCTAATTCATTATACAAGCACAATTTAAAGCTAGGAAAGCAAGGATTAATCATACTAAAAGTAGGAATTGAGATGGAAGGAATGCGTGTTCTTCTTTGTGTGGTCGATCTCCTCAGCCGTGTAGAGAGTGTGTGTTTTGAATTGAGTTTGAATGAAATAAGAAGTGAGGGTTTTATTGGTTTTAAAATAGAATCAGACCACGCACGGTCGAAGCACGGTCGATCGTGGTGTTAGCCGTAAGAGAATTTCCAGACTTGTGAAACAGAAGTCATCGGTCGAGTCTGCGATCAGCCGTGATTCAGCTATGTATTCTTCCGATCACCAATTTCTTCACTACTTCTTCACTTGAGTGCGTTTTGACGATTCATAGGTTCTATAGAATACTTGAGGATAAGTTTTCTTTTCCTAACATTTAATGATCACATCCTCCCGATGTTTCATCATCAATGACACGTAATACAGTATATTTATATGTATGTATATATATATATATATATATATACCTATATGCAATTCATAGTTTCACACAAACACACAATCCTAATACAAGTAAACTTCCTTCAACAATTCTTTTAAAATCATTTTTCAAAAACAATTTTGCATTTGTATGAAAAACCTTTCATTAATTCAAAGTCTTTTGAAAAGGTTATTCTCATTAGCATTTTGATCATTGGTTTTGATTGATTTTAAGGTTACCCAATCCTTGACTTATCCCTTCCATTAAATTGCTAGCTTGGTCCATTTTTCCCATGTTCTCAATTTTCCTAATAATAGATAATGGACTTTGATTACATATTTTGTGTTTGCTAGAGTCGTGACACATTTTATCTTTTGATGAATCATAAATAGTCATCCTTTCAAGTTTTCTTTTAAAAGTGTTGTTTTCATCAATTAAAATTTTGTTAAGTTGTCTAACTTTGTGTAATTCTTTTTCCAAGAGTTTTACTTTGTCACGACTATTATCATACACAAATTTAATAGTCTTGTAATCATCTAACAATTCTTCATAATTAGAAGGATAGAATACATGTACTTCATTGCCATCCATGCTTGAGACATCATATTCTTTGAAGGGAGATTCAACCTCTTCTTCACTTTGACCATCTTGATTTAGATCACTCCAAGAACCCACGAGGCAAAAATCTTCATTTCCATCCAAATCCTTTTCTTGAAAATCAAAGTCTCCAAGCTTCTTCAAATTCTCTCTTAACGTTTTACCCTTTAAACTCCTAGAGTTTTCTTCTTCTTGAAAGCATAGTGAATCCCAACATTCCTTTGCACTTTCTAATGAGATTATCTTCATTATTTCTTCACTAGGAAGAACTTCATGAAGTAGTGACATAGCATCAAATTGTTTTAAAACTTCATTATTTTGAAATGTTGACTTCACTAGTCTTGAACTTGCTTGTGGAACAAAAGTCTCCTACTTTGATTATTCTCCACAAGTAGTAATCTTTGGATTTAAGATAGGTCTCAAATCATGATTTTCACACGTTAATATCTTCTTTATCAAAGATTGGTGCTTCTTTCACCAATTCTTCCAAGTATCCCATAGTTTGAATTGATTCGAGAATCGTTGACTCAAATTTTTGCACAAAAAAGAATTTTGACACTTTCAAAAACATTGATAGAGCAATAATTTGAGCAACCGCTCTGATACCAATTGTAAGTAACTAGAGGGGGGAGGGGTTAATAGTTACTTGATATGTTTTTAACACTTTTTCGATCGATCACTAAATTCGATTAACTATGATCAATCAATTCATAATAAATTCAAGAACGTGAGTAGTGTAGTTCCGCTCGTGAATCTTCAATTGACGAGAAGCATAGGCAATAACCTTTGATCGTTGCATCAGTACACAACCAAAACTACTTATCTATCTATATATATACATGCAATTTTTTTTCTTTCCTTTACGTTTCTGTTTACTTCCCCAACGACAAACCACCATTTATTATTATTTTTTTTCTTCTAGTTGTGATTAACCAAAACCATTGAAAACCCTCATAACCTCCACACCCGCCACCAAAACTTGCTGTTGCTATATTTCTTTCAATTTCGGTCACCATCACCATTGTTAAGTTACTACGACTATCACTGCAGCTGTTAGATTCCCGGTTTCAAACAACATGTTTAACCACCATAACCGCTGCTACGTAATTACTGCCATTGTAGCTTCACCATTCGGTTTCCTGTTTTGAATCACCTCCATAACTTTCCAAACCTGCTGCAATTAGAATTGTTTTAGTGTTTCTATTTTCTATCGTAAAGACCAAACCCAGGAACAACTATCGGAACCCATAGATTTTTTTTTTATATAACATGATGAAAAGATCATGAATTTGATGACAAGAATTAGTGGTGATGATAAAGGATGAATAACGAAGTGAATGATGATGATTGCAGCACCTTGTACCGATCCTGTTTTTAGATTCATCGTAACCAGGTTGTTCTATTTGATTTTTTTATAAAAAAATACTGATGAACGATAATGGGGGACCGAAGACCCCACCCTTTGCTTTCCTGTCGATAACCTACTTCTAAATCCACAAAAACTATTACTGATTATTATTTGGGCTTGGAATCAAAGTGTTGGATTGTTTGAACGGGCTTTTGTGTTGGGCCGTTACCCATTTGCTAGCAATTGTTTCTATTATTTTCGTTTTAGCTGTGAAAGAACAATCGAAGTGAATGATACATGAGGGTGATTGTTTTAGGATGATACATGATGATGTCGTGTAATTGATGATAATGGGGATGTACATGATGATGATATAGGATGATGAGAATGATGGTGATGAATTATTGGGAAGATGATAAAACTATTTCGTAAATGTTATATAATTAAGTATCCGATATATTACATGAAAGTTTGAGTGGTTCAATGGTTAGGTGTGTTTGTGGTTAATTGATAGGTCACGGGTTCGAGTCTGGGCAGCGGTTATTTTTTTTTGGAACTTGTTTCTTTTTCTTCAAAGGTTGTAACCTATTTCATTCTTATTATTTTTATGGTTATTATTATTATTATTTAATTATTATTATTATTATTATTATTATTATTATTATTATTATTATTATTATTATTATTATTATTATTATTATTATTATTATTAGTGTAAGTATTATTATTATTATCATTATTAAAATTATCATTTTTTTTCATTTTTATTTTTATTATTATTATTGTTATGAATATTATTATTACTAGGAATATTACTATTATTAACACTAATATTATTACTATCAAGTATTATTATTAAGTATTTTATGTACTGTTATTATAAAAAGATACAACTTTTTATTATTATTAATATTATTTTATCTAATAAAGAACATTTATATAAAACTATATTTAATACACATAACTTAACTATAATAATATTTTTATATATAAAATGAAAATATTTAGTTAAATTAATAAATAAAACCTATAAATTATTAAATATAACAATATTAATATATAAATTTGTTCGATTACGATTATATGTTTTAATAGATATACAAATAATATAGGTTCGTGAATCCGAGGCCAACCCTACAATTGAACATTGTCGTTATATGTATTTTTACTACAAAATACATTAGGTGAGTTTCATTTGCTCCCTTTTTACTCGTTACATTTTTGGGCTGAGAATACATGCAAATGCTTTATTAACTGTTTTATAATATTTATATGCGTGAGTTTCATTTGCTCCCTTTTTACTCTTTACATTTTTGGGGCTGAGAATACATGCAAATGCTTTATTAACTGTTTTACAATATTTATATGCGTGAGTTTCATTTGCTCCCTTTTACTCTTTACATTTTTGGGACTGAGAATACATGCGCTACTTTTACAACTGCTTTATTAAATTCTTTTGAAATACATTTTGAACTGCGAATACATGAAAATGCTTTATTAACTTTTTTACAATATTTATATGCGTGAGTTTCATTATTTCCTTTTTAAATACTTTTGCAATATATATTTTTGGGACTGAGAATACATGCGCTGCTTTTATAAATGCTTTACGAAATAGACACAAGTGATCGAAACTACATTCTATGGTTGGATTATCAAATCGAATATCACCCTATATAGTCTGGTAATCTAAGAATTAGGGAACAGAAACCCTAATTGACGCGAACTCTAAAGATAGATCTATCAGGCCCAACAAGCCTCATCCAAAGTACCGGATGCTTTAGTACTTCGAAATTTATATCATGTCCGAAGGAGGATCCCGGAATGATGGGGATATTCTTATATACATATTGTGAATGTCGGTTACCAGGTGTTCAATCCATATGAATGATATTTTTGTCTCTATGCATGGGACGTATGTTTATGAGAAATGGAAATATGAAATCTTGTGGTCTATTAAAATTATGAAATGATTATTTATGATAAACTAATGAACTCACCAACCTTTTGGTTGACACTTGAAAGCATGTTTATTCTCAGGTACGAAAGAAATCTTCCGCTGTGCATTTGCTCATTTTAGAGATATTACTTAGAGTCATTCATGACATATTTCAAAAGACGTTGCATTCGAGTCATTGAGTTCATTAAGATTATTATCAAGTCATTTATAGTTGGATAAATTAGGAAATGGTATGCATGCTGTCAACTTTTGATGTAATGAAAGTTTGTCTTTTAAAAACGAATGCAATGTTTGTAAAATGTATCATATAGAGGTCTAGTACCTCGCGATGTAACCAAATGTAATGTATTGGTCCGGATGGATTAGGACGGGTCTTCACAGTTGGTATCAGAGCGGTGGTCTTAGTGAACCAGGTCTTGCATTAGTATGTCTAACTGATAGTCGTTAGGATGCATTAGTAAGTCTGGACTTCGACCGTGTCTGCATGTCAAAAGTTTTGCTTATCATTTTTGTCAGAAATCATCTGTTTATCATCCTTAGGAAATTACCGGCTTATCATTCTTAGTCTAGACACATCTTACTGCAATGATTGCATGAATAGTGTATAGACAAAATTCGTATCTTAGCGTATCTGCTAATTCATATCTTGGCATATCTGTTACTGTAGACTTTGCCTGACAACTTCCGTAGATTTCTCCGTAACTTATGGGATATTAGTATTATATATGCATATGTAAACTATGTATTGCAGGGTACTAATCTACATCCGATAATCTATTTCTTATCGAAAATCCTTCATCTGATCGTACGAGATGAATCCCTCAATCAGTTCGAGTCCCTCAGATTCTGATAGCTATTCTGATAGTTATTCTGACAGCTATTCCGACATGGATGTTCATTTAAACTCCGAAAGTAGCGTCACCAGAATGAATTCAACCAATCAACCATCCCCAATTCATCTGATGGGTTCGTAGTTGACTTAATCAATGGAGACGCGAAGAAGGCGATCCCTTCCATCAACTGAATTCACCTATTGGCGAAGAACCTGAAACACTCAACGGCGAACCAATCCGAAACACTATTTTTGCTCTCATTTCCTGAATATCTCACCACGATTATATTCTATTCAGAATTCTAAACCTTATTTATCTGCTCGTTTCGACCGACAATCATCCCGGAATAATAAAAGAAGTCAACGAACTTCGCGCTCGAGTAATCAATTTGGAAAATATGGTGCAAAACGTACCAGCTTCAGCAACATCACCGGCACCAACCGTACTACCAACATCAACACTAGTACCACCAACAATCCAAGTATCAACAATCCATGCCTCAACATCCCATTCAGTACCTCGAGTACAATCATCGTTCTATGTATCGTTCTACATCAATTATCTTCATTCTTCATGGCGATTATGTAATCTCTAATGTTTTAGAGATTATATATTCTTGTTCTAACGGTAAATCAAATGAGTCTAATATCATATTGACTCATTAAATCCATGATTACATCTGAAGAAAATATACATGTATATATGTTTTCATAAAGGTTGTAATTAAAAATTCTTTCGTACAAACTGTTAATGATGAAAATATTTTAACGGGTAGGTAATACCTGAGGAATATTTAAATTTCACATTAATAAGTTACACTGTACATTCTTCGAATCTGATTCAACAAATCATTTACTATCATATTTACATCCACCGATATACAAATCCATTCACCACAGAATAACCATATTCATCCAATTTCAAATTTGGATTTTGATTTATCAGAATCCAACAAGTGGCATAATGAAGAAATAATGGACACAATAAAAATTGATTAGAAACAGACTAATTAACAATATAAAATTTTGTTAAGAAACCACGCTAACTGTTCCTAGCTAACTGTTCCTAGCTAACTGTTCCTAGCTAACTGGTTACATTTTATTTATCGCAATTTAATAATCGCAATTTACATTCTCGCAATTTTATTTATCGTCATTTAATTTCTGTTATTTATTTTACGCACTTTATTTATCGTCATTCTGTTATTTACGCATTTTAAATATCGGAACACGTATACAATGTTTTGACATATCATATCGACCCATATATATATATATATATATATATATATATATATATATATATATATATATATATATATATATATATAGTTTGAGTTGTGATCGAGTCTGAGACGTATACAGGTCACGATACTTATTAATTCGAATATTATATATATAATTATATATGAATTATTGAATTGCTAACTGTGGACTATCAACTGAGGACTATCAACATTGAACAATTAAAATGAATTAAAATATTGTTTATAACATATGAAACTAAATAATTCTTCAAGTTGCCACTTGAATTCGTCTTAAACATAATTTGTATCTTCACGATTACATTCTGCGTTCAAACCTTTCATGATTCTTGAAAATACCTCAATCGAGAGGATGAATCAACCGCACTTCATCTATGGAAGGAAAGATTTGTGCATATAGTTAAGCACCTGAGAAACTCTCGACAACTGAGTAAAAGTTTAACACGTAACCGCGTCAGATCCTTTGGCATTTATTAGCAAAAATAACTTTGCAATCCCTTTTCAAAGTAGCAAATTTTGTCACAGCTTCAGCAAATCAACTTCGACTTTTAGTTCGAAACAACCTTATTATCACCTTGACTAACATGTATGTTCTTTTATTGTTACCGGGAACCTTTTATATTCCACCATATTACCGTCAGCGTTTAATCATCTAAAAACACAATTTTCTTGAAATCATCTCGGATCGATAACTAATGATTCAGATAGGGTAGCAGTAAATGTAGAGGAATCGGCAATCAGTACTTTGAAAACTCACAGCATATCTACATCAACAGTTATATGTATAACATTTATCTTTTAGAATAATGATCTTCCATTCTGAAATTTTGAAAAGCACCCAGTCTACGAACTAATACTCTGAATTGTGAAAAGTTGAATGAAGCAACATAAAAAAAAAAAAAACTGTAAACGACCTTAATCATCGGAAGTTTGATGATAAAGAATAGAACGTTGGAAAAGCTCAGAAGATTTGGAACTGGAAAACAGATTGAGCTAACCACGAAGGAGACCAAGGACAAATACAAAGACCATACCCTATATTCAAAGAATCCAGGTAATTATGGACCTGTTGAAATCTTTAGAGAATATCTTGCTCCGAAGTCATGTTAAAATCTTGTGAAAAATCTTTCTCCATCAACCATCGAACTTAGAAATTCCAAAATATCATCATCAATATCTTCGATATTTCTGAGGATATTTTCATAAATATTCTCGTCCGAAATTATATATCTCTTCGTGCTTCCTGTGTATCATTATATTGGAAACATTCAATAGAAAATTTAGTACCGAAAAGCAGATTATGCGAAACTATGAAGAAAGCTGTGGACAAATCACAAAGAATAAGTTTGACTTCAAAGAATCCAAATGATTCAATGTCTACTAAAGTCTTTAGTGAATATCTTGCTCTTTACTCTAAACCCTTGCAGACAATAGTTTCTATCATCCTCTGATCTTAGATATTTCGAGATATTATCATATCTTTCATTATAAATATCCTCCATATTCTGAAGATATTTTTATAACTATTCTTATCTGAAATCATTAATCTCTTCGTGCTATCAGTATTACATTATATAGAAACTGTTAGTTTCTATATTCTGTAAACTTTCGAGCTTAAAATATGAATGTTATTGAAGTAATGTTGGGAACTGATGCATGGGTTAGTATAATATAATGACACTTGATCAACGTGATTATATTATAGTAAGTCATGCTGAGTTTCTAATGGGACGTGATGATTCACAGATCCTAACGTCATCACGTTCCATGTTACATAACTCTTTCATTATGCTAAACTTCTGAATATATCAAGAAAGTATATTCTTGATAGTTCTATTCTCAGTGATTCTGATAATTTGATAAATCAAATCGTGCTAATACATTAGTTCTTATTTAGAACACGATGTTTATTCGAAATTCCATACTTACGAATTCTGGACTGTTACTCGCTTTACTAGAGGTCGAGAAGACAATAAAAAGGCAAAGAGATCCAAAATACAAGAGAAAATATAAAGCCCAATAACAACCCGAAGGTTACAAACCGTGGGTATTAATACGAATAGCAATATAAAGACACGGTAGAATTAAGAATAGTATCACCCCAAGGTAATAGTAGGAGTAAACAGATTTTTCTGGTGGAAGATTGAAAAGAAGAATGACATAAATGATAATTAGGAAAATATCAAGGATTAGAACTGGATTAAGCATTTTCACAATCTTTTGGATGTATGAACAAAGAAAAAGAAAATATAGGAATGGTGAGAATAATGGAACGGAAGAGTTAATTTATAATGAAAATATCAGTCAGAGTAATCGAGGCAGATCACCGCAATTAATTATAGAGATCTTAATTTCCTTACTCGCCGAAGAATAAAATCTTTTAGATTTTGAAGATTTTCTTTAAATCCCTTGAATTCTGGAATTCAATCAAGTCAACGTCAAAAGCTAAGACACACCTTATTTTCTAAATTCAACCCTGAATACGTCAAAAGCTAAGGCGAATCTTATTTTCCTCATTTCAATCTTTTTTGATAGCTTCATTCGTGCTCTTCGAATAATCGAATTATTTTATCTGTATTATTCAATAATGATAACACTCTATTTATCAGCTCATACTCGTCAGGGAAACATATTTATTGTTAGCCATGACGACCTCACTCAAATTTCGGGACGAAATTTCTTTAACGGGTAGGTACTGTGATGACCCAGGAATTTCCAACCAAATTTAAACCTGAATCTTTATATGATTTCGACCCGATAAGCAAAGTCTGTAATGTTGAGTCTCAAAAACTTTGAACTGTTTCATATATTCAATTGACATTCGACTGCTCTCGAGGATTCACGAACCATTAATTTTAAATAGATATGTGTGTATGGATATATAAATAATAATTTGAAATATAATTTGAAGTATTATATGTTGTTGTTATTAAAATGTAATAAAATAAAAATAAGATATTATAATAATTATTAGTTAAAATATATCTCTATATATAAATAAAGTATATTAAAAATAAATATTAAATGATTGTAATACTCGTTTGATGTTCCGATTGATATTAGAGAAGTTTAATTCGAACTTATAGGATTTTAAAATAAACGGTGATCCGAAAATGAGTTTTATAAATTTTAGGCTTATTAATAATATATTTAGAAGTTGTTTGTCAAATTTTAAAACTTTTTATATTTTACTTGGGGGATGGGAGTGAATAATTAATATAATTTTTATTTAATAGTTAATGATTGAATTTTATACCATAATGAATAAAATAAATAAATATAGTTAATTTAAAGATATGGAATTTTCCGGAGAACTTTTTATCCACCACTAATTATCAACGAGGTACGATATATTAGCCCATTAAAACGGTCGGCATATATTTACAAATTTAGATTTTCTGTAGAACACGTTTGATTTTATATATTAATATTATAATTATTATATTAATTCTTTAGGTGTATCCGTGAATTGAAAATAGACTTATACTGTGCTCAAATTGAAACTGCGTTCTTTTCAATCCCACTTGAATTATAGACTCCCACTTTATATATAAATGTAATATTATATTATTATTAATTATACTTAAACATATGTAATTACATGTAGATATAGATGTTAACAGATTTATATATCGGATCAACCATATCACCCTCTCTATTCCTGTTTCTCTTATCAATAATAAACCAACTTCAATGTTTCAACCCATCGAACCACCATACTCACCATCGGCTCACTTCCAATCACCCCATTGTGAACTGCCACCATACACCTTTAACCCATTCCATCACCGTGAAACACCACCACAATACCATCATGGAAATCCATCATCTTCTTATCTATCTATATATATACATGCAATTTTTTTTTCTTTCCTTTACGTTTCTGTTTACTTCCCCAACGACAAACCACCATTTATTATTATTTTTTTTTCTTCTAGTTGTGATTAACCAAAACCATTGAAAACCCTCATAACCTCCACACCCGCCACCAAAACCTGCTGTTGCTATATTTCTTTCAATTTCGGTCACCATCACCATTGTTAAGTTACTACGACTATCACTGCAGCTGTTAGATTCACGGTTTCAAACAACATGTTTAACCACCATAACCGCTGCTACGTAATTACTGCCATTGTAGCTTCACCATTTGGTTTCCTGTTTCGAATCACCTCCATAACTATCCAAACCTGCTGCAATTAGAATTGTTGTAGTGTTTCTATTTTCTATCATAAAGACCAAACCCAGGAACAACTATCGGAACCTATAGATTTTTTTTTTATATAACATGATGAAAAGATCATGAATTTGATGACAAGAATTAGTGGTGATGATAAAGGATGAATAACGAAGTGAATGATGATGATTGCAGCACCTTGTACCGATCCTGTTTTTAGATTCATCGTAACCAGGTTGTTCTATTTGATTTTTTTATAAAAAAATACTGATGAACGATAATGGGGAACCGAAGACCCCACCCTTTGCTTTCCTGTCGATAACCTACTTCTAAATCCACAAAAACTATTACTGATTATTATTTGGGCTTGGAATCAAAGTGTTGGATTGTTTGAACGGGCTTTTGTGTTGGGCCGTTACCCATTTGCTAGCAATTGTTTCTATTATTTTCGTTTTAGCTGTGAAAGAACAATCGAAGTGAATGATACATGAGGGTGATTGTTTTAGGATGATACATGATGATGTCGTGTAATTGATGATAATGGGGATGTACATGATGATGATACAGGATGATGAGAATGATGGTGATGAATTATTGGGAAGATGATAAAACTATTTCGTATATGTTATATAATTAAGTATCCGATATATTACACGAAAGTTTGAGTGGTTCAATGGTTAGGTGTGTTTGTGGTTAATTGAGAGGTCACGGGTTCGAGTCTGGGCAGCGGCTTATTTTTTTTTGGAACTTGTTTCTTTTTCTTCAAAGGTTGTAACCTATTTCATTCTTATTATTTTTATGGTTATTATTATTATTATTTAATTAGTATTATTATTATTATTATTATTATTATTATTATTATTATTATTATTATTATTATTATTATTATTATTATTATTATTATTATTATTATTATTAGTGTAAGTATTATTATTATTATCATTATTAAAATTATCATTTTTTCATTTTTATTTTTATTATTATTATTGTTATGAATATTATTATTACTAGGAATATTACTATTATTAACACTAATATTATTACTATCAAGTATTATTATTAAGTATTTTATGTACTGTTATTATAAAAAGATACAACTTTTTATTATTATTAATATTATTTTATCCACTAAAGAACATTTATATAAAACTATATTTAATACACATAACTTAACTATAATAATATTTTTATATATAAAATGAAAATATTTAATTAAATTAATAAATAAAACCTATAAATTATTAAATATAACAATATTAATATATAAATTTGTTCGATTACGATTATATGTTTTAATAGATATACAAATAATATAGGTTCGTGAATCCGAGGCCAACCCTACAATTGAACATTGTCGTTATATGTATTTTTACTACAAAATACATTAGGTGAGTTTCATTTGCTCCCTTTTTACTCATTACATTTTTGGGCTGAGAATACATGCAAATGCTTTATTAACTGTTTTATAATATTTATATGCGTGAGTTTCATTTGCTCCCTTTTTACTCTTTACATTTTTGGGGCTGAGAATACATGCAAATGCTTTATTAACTGTTTTACAATATTTATATGCGTGAGTTTCATTTGCTCCCTTTTACTCTTTACATTTTTGGGACTGAGAATACATGCGCTACTTTTACAACTGCTTTATTAAATTCTTTTGAAATACATTTTGAACTGCGAATACATGCAAATGCTTTATTAACTGTTTTACAATATTTATATGCGTGAGTTTCATTATTTCCTTTTTAAATACTTTTGCAATATATATTTTTGGGACTGAGAATACATGCGCTGCTTTTATAAATGCTTTACGAAATAGACACAAGTGATCGAAACTACATTCTATGGTTGGATTATCAAATCGAATATCACCCTATATAGTCTGGTAATCTAAGAATTAGGGAACAGAAACCCTAATTGACGCGAACTCTAAAGATAGATCTATCGGGCCCAACAAGCCTCATCCAAAGTACCGGATGCTTTAGTACTTCGAAATTTATATCATGTCCGAAGGAGGATCCCGGAATGATGGGGATATTCTTATATACATATTGTGAATGTCGGTTACCAGGTGTTCAATCCATATGAGTGATATTTTTGTCTCTATGCATGGGACGTATGTTTATGAGAAATGGAAATATGAAATCTTGTGGTCTATTAAAATTATGAAATGATTATTTATGATAAACTAATGAACTCACCAACCTTTTGGTTGACACTTGAAAGCATGTTTATTCTCAGGTACGAAAGAAATCTTCCGCTGTGCATTTTCTCATTTTAGAGATATTACTTGGAGTCATTCATGACATATTTCAAAAGACGTTGCATTCGAGTCATTGAGTTCATCAAGATTATTATCAAGTCATTTATAGTTGGATAAATTAGGAAATGGTATGAATGCTGTCAACTTTTGATGTAATGAAAGTTTGTCTTTTAAAAACGAATGCAATGTTTGTAAAATGTATCATATAGAGGTCTAGTACCTCGCGATGTAACCAAATGTAATGTATTCGTCTGGATGGATTAGGACGGGTCTTCACATACTTGATTCATTTTAACACTTTTTCGATCGATCACTAAATTCGATTAACTATGATCAATCAATTCAACTCAAACTTGATGTGTGCGGTGTGTATGTTCAAAATGATGAATGAAGTAATGTAAAGAACATAACACAAGGATTTATAGTGGTTCGGGTGGATGTTAACTAATCCACCTTAATCCACTCCCCGATTACACTAATCGGGATTTCTTGCTTCACTAAGCACTTTTCTCCAAACTTGGTGGAGATCCGATTTACAAGTCTTCAACTTCTTTGGTAGACAACAAACCTAATCTTTCTATCCCTTTGAAAGACCAACTCCAACCTAGATCAACTTGTCTTCACCTTGGACAAGTATTAATCTCCAAATGAGATTAATCAACTTAAGTCCCTTTAAGAAAGTAGACCACTAAGCTAGCATATGCTTCTACTAATTGAAGTTACAAGACTTACACACTTTGCAATGATAATCCTAAGACAATACTAGGACATACATTACACTAAGTAAACTCACAAGATAAATGACTTTGATTAGTAATTTTACAACAACCCAATTCTATATCTCTAAGATCATAGAATCTTCTCTTGCTTGATCACATTTGAGTAGTAATTAATGCACTTGTGATCTCTGGAAATAAACCTTTCAAATATGCAAGAGGGTCAGCTTCAAATGCTCTTCAATGCTTGCCTTTTATAGTGAGATTCAAAAAATAGCCGTTGCTACACGGTTGCGAGCACGATCGACCGTGGTTCGACCGTGCATGCTCTAGTCCAAAATATGTATCTGTTGTATGAACGTTTGACTCAGATTTGAACACCACATTTTTTAACCTTTACTCCATCTAGCACCTGCAAAAGAAACCAAAAATTCTATACAAGTACTATATGCATTAAGTGTGTGGGATTTGGTCTTATTGAGTGAAAGTGACATAACACTCGAAGAGTGGCAAAACCAACATTCTTGAAGAAGTCTCTTGATTGATATTTTGGGAAATCTCAGTTTGGTCAAGACTTAGTTAGTCACATTGATGCATTTGGTTCAATCCTAAAGACTAGTCAATATGTCATTAACTTCCTAGTTTCAATTAATCACAAGTCATATTTATTTCAAGATTAAATAGAGATTAATTGACTGATGTCTTTCTAAGATAATCACTAAGTGTGTAGGAACATGAATGTCAAGTCATACATGGATAAGTAATCACAACTTGTTACTTAGACAAGACCAAATAGACAATTGACCATTATTCCTTTGTGAACCATTTTACACTTAATTTATTGGAGTATACTAGTTAATTGAATTCTAGCATTCTAACTAGTAAGCATAAAGCAAGCATATTAATCAAATTAAAAATTGATGAGTATTAAACATATTGGCAAGTAGCAAGTAATACTCACATTTAGCAAGAGATAGTTATTCTAAAATCAATCATATAGATATTTGCACAACATTAAAGTTTAAGCTTTTAGCAAGCTTACTTGCAATATAACATATTGCATGATTAATGTGTAAGTACACATTAATGTCCAACACATGCACAAGAGAAAAGCAATCTCTAGTTGAGACTTGGTGACCATGCTAAATGTATCTAAGTGTATTTTAGGATTACAAGTCTTTACTAGTTACATTTGAAAGCATTGTTCTTCATTTAGCTTTAATAAATCACTAAGTCATATTTAATTGTAATTAATATCCTAGTCACATTAGCTTAAGTGTGTTGGTACTTGGTAATCATACTAAAGATATTTAGATAAGTTTTAAGATCACAAGTTATTGATTAACACTTATGTGTTATGTAACATCCCGCGTTTTTCCATTAAATTTATTTTTAACACTATTTTTTTTTTAAATAATACCTTTCGTTATTTAAATTCGTAGTTTCCGTTGACCAACGTTCTTAATTTTCCCGTTATTTAATTATAACATCACTCGTTTACTCGGGTGTTTTTAAAATATTCGTTTGGTTAATTCCCGCACCCGCTTTGAAACTTGAGGGACCGAGGTTGCCAAGTGGGCAAACTAGTTGACTAGGTCAACTAGTCAACCCACCTTATCCATCCATTCATTTCACCTCCCACCTTCTTCCTCTTTTCTCTCTACTTCCCTTTCATGAACTCAAACACCCAACTCACAAATTCATCATCTAAATCCGACTGGAGAAGCAAACATCAAAACAAATTACATTTTCGTGATCCTCTCTTCATCCTCTTCGATTTGGTACCAATTTCATAGCTTGGGGTAAAGTTTCTAAAAACTCTAGATTTCTCTAAATTCATGTTTTTGACTTGAAATGGTGTTAGTTAGTATCTATGGCTCGTGTAAAACATGAATATATGTTTTGTTTGCTCGATTCGTTGTTTTAAGTAACTAGTTTGAACATTTGAAATGGGTTTGCTTAATCTTGCATTTTGGAAGATTAAATGTTGTTTGATTGTTAAAGTTCATGTTTTAATTGTGTTACTAGTATCACTAGCTTCGTTTTGATGCGTAGGTTGATTAAGAAAACTTCAAACACATGATTATTGATTTTTGTGAATTTTGGTTAGGGTTTGATAGACTTTGAAATGAACTTTTGATGCATTGAATGCTTGTTAATGTTGTTAGTAAGTGTTTAGATGCATTGTATGCTTAATTACCTTCGAAACTGCATATCGTATGTGTAAATTGGATTCTCGAATCATAAAATACGTTTTACGAACTTGAAACTTTGAAAATAAACCTTTCTTGATCAATTGACGAGTTTTCGGTTATTGTAATTGATGTTTTTGCTTGTGAAAGGTAGTTAATTGTATTCCTTGTCAAAAGAGCTTTCCAATGATATAAGATGCGTATTCTAAGTGTTTACGGTTTGCGTTTTGTGCTAAATTGAATTTTGGATCAAGACTTGAACTTTTGAAACTGACCAGGTACCAGGCCACGCCTAATGTCGCGGCGCGACACCTCTGGCCGCGGCGCGGCAATAGCCGTGTTTGGGTTCTGACCTACTTTGTCAAATTTCGAAAAATGTTTGCTATGCTACGCACCTCTGATTCACATGTAACTTGTTCTAACATGCTCATATATGATTAAAAACCTCAGAAAAATAGTTCGGGACCCGACCCGAACGTGTTGACTTTTCGTTGACTTTGACCGACCGAAGTTCGACTTTTTGTCAAACTTAACCAAATGATTGTGCAATCTTCCTAACTTGTTTCTATACTTGTATCTTGCATGAAACTTGACAAATTGATTCACATGCTACATAATCGAGTCGTAACGAGCCATAGGACTAATTGAACACATTTCACCCGACCTTGTGTCGTAACCAGTTAATTGATACAACTTATTTGTTTAGGTCAAGGCTAAGCAACTATCATGCACACATTTACTTTATGAAGTACTTTTATACTCGTGCACTCGAGATGAGATCATAGTCCCATCTTTCAAACAACTTTTATGCTTTAAACTATGGGATGAGAAACATATACGTATCATACTTTTATACATTGAACACAAGTACGAAAACGAACATTCCACGTACGGGTTTGAACAAAAAGCCTCAATTCAATTATCATTAGTTACACTTGCAGGGTGTAAACGTGAACTTATATTATGTGATCACATGGGCTTGACGAGCCTCATTCGGACGGTTCGCTACCGTTAGCGGATGAAATATATTTTCGGGTCTAGTGTATGTTCTAACACTACGCAAAGGGTGCAAAACAGTTAAGTTTGATAATTGGGTGCCCGGGATACAAACAACAACTTTGGAATGCAAATGATTTTGATAATCATCTTATACTAAATCTTGTGGTTCAAATACAACGATTACTAAAACACCTATGATTTCACCAACGTTTTTCGTTGACAGTTTTCTATATGTTTCTCAGGTTCATACTTGGCTATTTGATACATGCTTCCGCGTACACTCATACTTGCTTGGAGTCAAGCATGCATGCATACACTCTGATTTCTTGCTTGGGGTCAAGCATACATACATACATACGCTAGTGATAGCACCTTTGGATTCAAACATATTGTTTACATACTTACGCTATTTATAGCAACCGCGATTTTAAACTAATTATGTCGCAAGTTATTTCATTTATACTTTATACTCTTGTAAACTTAAACTTGTCGTCGAACGGTTTTGTAAACTAAACTTTGCAAGCATGATACGTTTCAAAAGAATGCGACATAATTTTGGTCAAACGAGTCTCATATAGAGACTACGACCACGTAACGGGACCTAAGTAGTCGGCGCCGTCAATGACGATTTGGTCGGGTCGCTACAGATGGTATCAGAGCGTTGGTTGTAGGAAACTAGGATGTGTATTAGTGTGTCTGACAGAGTCGTTGGGACGCATTAGTGAATCTAGACTACAACCGGATAGTTAGCCATTGCATTCTGACATACATTTGCTATAGATAGCACTTACTTGACTATTTGTGCATTATACTTGAATCATTCTTAGGCAAACTTCTTGATGGTACCAAGCTTTCATCATACGAATCCGTATTCTGCCACTTTCTGGTAACACACGTAAATTCAAGATTCATACACGTATGGATGACGACGACTTCATTAGTCACACTTGTTCGGGAACTCTGTCTCCCGGATTGTTATTTGCCACCGTTTCAACTTACTATCGGTTTCCCACTGGTGTTTCTTACTATCTACTTTTTGGTGTTACTACCATCACTACTCTAGGTGAGTAGCGTCATCAACATTTATCACTACGGTTGCGTGCTACTCGTTATCATGACTCGTTACTCTTTTCATACCTGAATACATTATCGTCTGACTCGAACCACTTTGACGTGAACAAACATTTATACACTTCCCTCGGGGAACGCTTCTTTAGAGTTGCAGAAATTCTTTCGATTTAATACGAGTCACGTTTGAGACGTCGTTACACTTTGTTCATTCTAGATCTTCACAGTTACACGAACTTGATGTTATGGAGTGATGTGGGAATGGAGGTATGAGTTAGCGTAATATAACGACACTCGATCAACGTGGTTATATTACGGTAAGCCATACCAAAGTTCTAATGACTCGTGATGGTGATTGGACTCGATCCACCTAATCACCACCATGTGCCATGTACATGACTTCATTTTTCTTGTTTGAATATCCAAAAACTCCGAGAATGTTGATAACAACCATACCAGGGACACATCTTCGATTATTGTCGAACCATACCCTTGCTTCCGAAGGAATGATAAATTCTTTCATTTTCAAACATATGTTACACGTGTATACTATCTCGTTTTCGCACAGTTTTATCGACGAACTATGATATGCTTGTTATGCTCATATCGAGGCGGAAACTTCTCCCGCATTACACTCGTACTTTCGTATAAAGAAACCTTCTACCTAAATTCTCAATGGAGAGAGAGACTCTTCACACTATACAAGCATTCGCCACGAGGGTGAATAGTCCTAACGAACATTTTCGAAAATCGATAAATCTTCCGCGGCGCGAATTTCTTGAGAAACTTGTTCTATCTAACGTTTTCAAGTCCTAACAAACTTTTTCAAATATACCTTAAAGAAATGTACCTCGTTTTGGATCGAGATTCTTATTTCACTTCTAGATTTCGTAGTGCCTTACAAAAAGCCTCGGGACCACGCTTAAACATGAGTACAACACATCAACCACAACCCGACGGACTGAGCAAACATATGATTCAAACTTTGGAAACCATAATACGAGTTCGTGTTATCGACTTCAAATTTACTTGAGAAAAGTACTTGCCTTTAGTCAAATTCTCTTACTACAATAATTTTCATTCGAGCATTAACGTCACACTTTTCGAGGACCCGTATAGTCGTGAATGTCATTTTCTTAAATTGTTGAACCGAAGTAGTGTAACAACCCAAACCATACCGCGTATAAAACCCCGTTAAATTTCATGACAAAAAAATTTTTTGCTGTTGGCTGAGTTGCGCGGCGCGCCAACAGGTTGCGCGGCGCGCAGAACCTGTCTGGCAGCCCCCTGTCCGGTTTTCCTTGAAATGTGAAAATGTTTGACCCGTTCCCGACGTTTTTAGCCAAAACGCTTTTAACCATGAATTCATACATATAAAACTAACACGTTTAATTAATAAAATTAAGTTTATGAGGCGGGTCCCACAACGACCCATTTTACCACCTTAAGTACCGAAATACAATATTTGACCAAAAGACTTTAATACAATACAAAGCCGAGCATGGCGATTGGGGATACGCTACCCAATCCTAAATGATCCAAAAGCAAGTCACTAAAGCAACTATGCACGTCTTCTAGTCCTCTCGCTTACCCGAGCCACCATATCCGCATGCGATCTATAAAAAGAGTCAACAACGAGAGGGTAAGCTAATGCTTAGTGAATGATAACATACTACATACATATATATGTATAAAATGAATACGCCACACAAACAAATACCGCATACCGGGGCATCCAAGTATAAAGCATCTACACTAAGCATACCGTACGATCTAAGCAACGAGCTAAAGATACAACACAAAAGATAGTCCATCAACGACAAAGTAAACATCGCCAAATAGCTACACCCGGAGGGTTAGCTACAACACAACAACACATTAATATATATATAACAATATAAACGAACAAGGTTAACCCCTTAACCTCAAACACGCGAACATTGGCCGAACAACCCGAGCCTTGTGAATTCGCACAACCCGAAATTCACTTCTCAACCATAAGATGACCGAACAACCCGAGTCATCATGAATCCGCACTACCCGAGATTCATTACCTCCAATAAGGTGGCCGAACAACCCGAGTCACCATGGATCCGCACTACCCGAGATTCATTTCACAATACTAAAACCCACGGTCACGGGATTATAAAATCCACCACACAACCATATCAACCCTTCGCCATTAGGGTTATAACAACCAAATCACAACCAAGTGTGATAACGTGCACATAAACGTGTACTTCGCCAAAGATGGTCAACCAAGACGCACAAACGTGCCAATTGGACTCATACACAAGTCCTTCAAATCCACCTATATGTGAAGTGAGCTCTATAACCGAGAATCACTTCACCCGACCCGCACCCATCCTACACATACATATGCATATAGGATATTATCACTCACTTGAAGTCTTGAAGAAAGCTTCCAAGTAAACCGCAACTCGCCAATGGAAAATACCTATTCCATTATCACAAATACCACAACACAATTAGATTGGATTCACAAATTAACCCAATTCGTCACTTAGTGCCATTTCGACCCAAATGCACTTCCAAGCACAAACCGTACCCAAACTAACCAATAATCACTAACACAAGTGAGAATGGTCATAGTATGCCAATTAAACCCGAACTCAAGTGTTAAACACGTGTCATACCCATTTTGACACTTAAACCCTAATTTTGACCCATAAAGGCCAAAATCTCATCCTTTACAAGTTTTGACACCAAAACACATTTAACTCGGTTCTATACTTCAACTTAATCCATTTTAAGTTTATAAACCTCATTAAATCGCCAATCGGGTCATAGTCACCACCAAACCCTAATTTGACCCAAAGTCAAAGTTAGTCAACCAAACAACCTCCAATGGGTTCCAATACTTCCATAATCGCTAACTAAAGTGATTAAACTAAATTTCAAGTTCTAAACATGGCCAATTTGTTCACCAACCCAAAATCCACCAACAATTAACAATAAACCCGATTACTAGCATCACTAAACCCATTTCATCACCTAAAGGGGTATTACAACAAATTAACTCAAAACCCTAACTTGAATATCAAATTAAATAGATGAAATTCGGAGTTTGAGCTTACCAATACTATCACCGCGTAGCCGAGAACGAAAGGAACAACTTTAAAACCCGAGACTTTGATCGATTCGAGCTTCTTCTTCCCCAAAACCTCAAATCTCTCTCTAGACCTCTCTCTCTCTCTCTCTAAGAATGGATGAGGATGATGAATGGATGTGAAATGATCCAAAGTTGGATCTAAACCAACTGATAATGCCCACAAATCCGGCCCCATGTGAAATTACCCAAATACCCTTCATTTAAAATAAATAAAACAAGATAGGTTCTGTCAGCGCGTTTGCGCGGCGCGCGGCCGCTTTGCGCGGCGCGCAGATTGACAGATTCAGCTCTTTTCCAATTTTAATATATATAAATATTCAACGAAGCCCGATCTCATATGCCTTTAATAAACAAGTATACAAAATAAATATTCGGGTCTTACAACTCTCCCCCACTTAAACTCGATCACGTCCTCGTGATCCTCATCACTTAACCAAACAGACCTCACCTTACGGTCCTCGACATAAGTCTCAATCCGACTTCCTAAGCAATTCTTTCCAACGAATCACCTTCCATAACTAAATCATCACCCGCGACTTCTCAAGTCCACAATCCGAGCACTAAAACCATGCTCCTACCCTAACATCGGGAAAACTCAACTAACCTCGTACCGAGATATCATTCCCTTAGCGTACTATTACCGAGTACAACGCTCAAAGCAACCAAGCCTCAACCTAGGGTCAACAACCCGAAACGATGAAACCGAACCAAACGAATCCTTACGGATATCACCTAATCATTAAACATCCCTTGTAGTGCGCAATACGACCAATACGCAACTACCGTAACAATACAATCCAACGGTTAGAAACCGATAGCACCCAAAACGGCTATGGGAACGCAAATCCCAAGGGGTACGAAATCATCTGTCGTCACACCCGTAACAAACATGTGAGCGAAATACGGCTATCGCACCACTAATCATACCACATGGTCCTCACGACCCCACCATCGACGCATAAAACGACCGATAGTTCCCACAACATGGTCCTCACGACCCCACCATTGGTGTATCAAACAACCAATAGATTACAACTCAACATGGCCGAAACAACCCGAGCCAAAACACATATGGAGGATGGTCGAAACAACCCGAACCTTAGTGAATTCGCACAACCCGAAATCCACCAACCCAATCCATATATCTCACAACGACATGACGGCAAAACCCGAGTCATCGTGAATACGCGCAAACCGATATTCACTACTACCGCCACATAGTATAACCGAGGATGGCCGTACAACCCGAACCTTAGTGAATCCGAACTACCCGACATTCACTACCTCAAACTATGAGCCCAACCAACAGGGACATTCGTACTACCCGAAATATTGTGAATACGAACAACCCGATATTCACGTCCCACAACACAACCCTCTTGATGAAGTCAGCGGACCCCGAAGGTCATGCTCCACCAATCACAATATCGGATGAAGTCAGCGGACCCGAAGATCATGCTTCACCGATCTCAATACCGGATGAAGTCAGCGGACCCGAAGATCATGCTTCACCGATCTCAACACCACGCTCATGACGAAGTCAGCGGACCCTAAAGATCATGCTCCATCAATCACGTACTCCCATGATGAAGTCAGCGGACCCTAAAGATCATGCTCCATCACGCAACCATACTATAATGAAGTCAGCGGACCCCGAAAGTCATGCTTCATTAATCATCAATACCACGATGAAGTCAGCGGACCCCGAAGGTCATGCTTCATCAACTACATACCATAATCGAGCAAGAACCACCTATATCAAACATAGGTACCGAACAAGAATTCTCCAAAAGAGAACCCGACACACACCTTCCTTAACCGAAGGATTTTGTAACATCCCGCCTTTTTTCCGTTTTCTTTTCCGTTATACTAATTTAAACTCCGTTATATGTTTATAACATCTTCCGTTGATACGCGTTTTAAATTATCTCGTTTAGGTAATTCCCGCACCCGAACGAAAGTTGAGGGACTAAACTTGACAAGGGATCAAACCCTTGACTAGGTCAAAGGGTCAAACCCCTTTCACCCATTCATTTTCATCCCCATCTCTCTCTCTCTTTCTCTCTAGCAAGAACACACACTCAAAACCAAATTCATTCAATCATCATCTAAATTCGATCTAGGAGGCTTACAACAAAATAAGTTACATATTCGTGATCCTCTCTTCATCCTCTTCATTTTGGTACCAACTTCATCTCGTTTGGGTAACTTTCTAAAATCACTAGATTTTGTGTTCTTGATGTTTTTAACTTATAAAAGTGTTAATTAGTGTCTATGGCTCAAGTCTAACATGAATATATGATTTATATGCTCGATCTCGTTGTTTTAGTGTAACTAGCATGAACTTGAATTTTGGTGTGTTGTTCTTGAATTTTGGATGATCATATGTTGTTAGATGTTAAAAGTTGATGCTTTAATTGTGTTACTAGCATCACTAGCTTCAATTTGATGTGTAGGTTGCCTTAGAAAACTTCATGAACTTGATTATTGATTTTGGTGAATTTGGGTTAGGGTTTGATGAACTTGAAATGGACTTTTGATGCATTGAATGCCATGGATTATTATTGGTAAGTGTTTAGTTGGATTGTATGCTTGATTACCTTCGAAACGGCATATCATTCATGTAAATTGGTTGCCCGAATCATTGAATTACATTTATGAACTTGTATGCGGTTAATGTTAAGCATTAGATGCGGTTTTGGTTGTTGTAATAGGTAGATTGATTGATGAAATGTGTTTAGTTGTTTTCCTCGTCAAATTACCTTCCCAACGGTATAAGATACTTGTCTTGATTGTTTGCGGATCATAAATGGTGATTGTTTGAAGTTAGGTTCGTGCATAAAACTTAAAAACTGCCAGAATTCTCTGCACAGGTATTGGCGCGGCGCGCCATATACCCGCGCGGCGCGCCGTTTGGGTCTGTCCAACTTGGTCAATTTTCGAATAATGTTTGCTATGCTACGCACCTCCGATTCACATGTAACTTGTCCTAGCATGCTCATACATGATTAAAAACCTCAGAAAAATAGTTCGGGACACGACCCGAACGTGTTGACTTTTTCGTTGACTTTGACCGACCAAAGTTTGACTTTTTGTCAAACTTAACCAAATGATTTTGCAACCTTCCTAACTTGTTTATATACTTGTATCTTGCATGAAACTTGACAATTTGATTTCACATGCTAAATAATCGAGTCATAACGAGCCATAGGACTAATTGAACATCTTTGACCTATCGTGTTTACCGTTATTGATACGACCTATTTGTTTAGGTCAAGACTAGCACTATCCTTCGCACACGTTATTTTGTGAAGTACTTTTCGTACGTGCACTCAAGGTGAGATCATAGTCCCACTTTTACTCTTTTGAACTTACATTTGGGATGAGAAAACATAAACATTTCTTTTACTAAGTGAACACAAGTACAGGAAAACAAACATTCTACATACGAGTTTAGAACAAAATCCTCAATTCGATTATCATTAGTTACACTTGCCGGGTGTAAGCGAGAACTTATGTTGTATGGATCCATATGGGTTTGACAAACCCTCATTCAAACGGTTCGCTACCGTTTACGAATGAAATATATTTTCGAGAAACAGTGTATGTTCTAGCACTAAGTGATGGGGTTCAATGGAAGGAATGTTAAGCATTGATAATTGGGTGCTCGTGAAACAAACTTTTGGAATGTATTACTATTATTTCGTTGATGCAAATCTTGTGGTTCACTTGTACTTACTTACTTAAACCTATGATTTCACCAACGTTTTCGTTGACAGATTTCTATGTCTTTCTCAGGTCCTTGAACGATACATGATACATGCTTCCGCTCATTATTTGATACTTGCATTGGATGTCGAGTATATGTGCATTTCATGGAGCGTCTTTTGACTTTACTTTAAACCGTGTCGCCTAGATTTCATTCGTATTATAACGTTGTAACTTAACTATTGGTTGAACAATTCTTGTAAACTTTGGGAACAATCTTTATTTTGAAATGAAGGCGACATATTTTGGTCAAACTTTGTCTTAAAGACTTATGACCACGTAACGGGACCTAAGTAGACGGCGCCGTCAAACATGATTTGGTCGGGTCGCTACAGATGGTATCAGAGCGTTGGTTGTAGGGATTTAGAGCTCATTAGTGTCAACCCCGAGTCATAGGGTACATTGGTGAGTCTAGACTACAACCGGCATATAGACTTGAAGTAGGAATTACCTGACTACTTGTGCATTTATACTCAAACGCTTCTACTCATATCTACTCTTAGTTCATCTTAATCTCCCGTTGTTTAATTTGATTGACACGCCACCTTGACTATATGAAATGATGTCGAATGCACATATGAATCAGGGTAATATAATTTCCGGGATTATATTACGGTGACTCATATGAACGTTCCGACATTATGACATAAAGAATTTAAGGCGAGTCGAGGAAAAACTTCTCTTTATCTTTATTCTATATCACGGTTAGTATTATTGAGAATACTAATCAATGATATTCTTGTGTCTTGAAGGAACAATGGCTCCTCGTCGTGTACGCCGCAATGAAACTCCCGAACAAGCTCTCGAACGGATGATAGCCACCGCCGTAGATGCGGCCATGGCCGGTCACTCATCCAACAACAATAATAATAACAACCACAACAACAACAACAACAACAATGGAGCCGGAAACTCAAACGAGGGATGCTCCTATAAAGCTTTCATGGGGTGCAAACCTCACACTTTTGATGGAACCGGGGGACCGGTCGTGCTCACCCGATGGTTTGAGCAAACGGAAGCCGTCTTTAGCATAAGCGGTTGTCGGGACCAAGACAAGGTCAAATACTCCACTCACACTTTCTCCGGAATTGCTCTAACATGGTGGAACACCTATGTTCAATCGGTGGGTACCGATGAAGCTCATGCCCTCTCTTGGGCCGATCTAAAGGAAAAGATGATTGTTGAATATTTTCCGCGCGAAGAAACCCGAAAGCTTGAGGAAGAACTAAGAGCTTTGAAAGCGGTCGGAAACGATCTTAAAGCTTATAATCAACGCTTCGCCGAACTATCCTTGATGTGTCCTAATCTTGTTAACCCCGAATCTCAAAGGATTGAGCTCTACATGCTCGGTCTTCCAAAAAGCATCAAACAAGGGGTGATGTCATCCAAACCCACTACTCATCAAGCCGCTATGAACATGGCTCGCCAACTAATTGAAACGGTTGACGAAATCGTAGTTCCGGCACCTAAGGCCGAGGATAAATCGGACGACAACAAAAGAAAGTGGGAACCCTCCCAATCAAGCAACAACAACTTTGCCAAGAAATCTTTCACTTCCGACGGCAAGAAGGGTTATGCCGGGAACCTACCTCTTTGCAACAAATGCAACAAACATCACTTTGGCGAATGTAGTAAGATAATTTGCCACCGGTGCTAAGGAGTTGGTCATAAGGCCAACGATTGTAAAAGTGCCACTCCCGTTGCTCGAAAGTGGCCCAATGCACCAAAGACGGGCACTTGTTACGAATGTGGTCAAATGGGTCATTATAGAAATGCATGCCCGAAAAGGAAAGATAACACCAATACGCGCGGCCGAGCTTTCAACATCAACACCGAGGAAGCCCGGGATGACACTGAACTAGTCACGGGTACGTTTCTTCTCAACAATTCTTATGTCTCTTGCTTATTCGATTCGGGTGCCGATAAATGCTTTGTATCCAAGACTTTGACTCATTCTTTTAGCACTCCACCTCTTCCATTAGATACCCCTTATACCATTGAAGTGGCTAACGGGAAACTATTAAGTGCCGACACATATTACCGGGGGTGTGCGTTAAACATTTTGGGTAAGGAATTTGAAATTGACTTGATACCCATGGAACTAGGAAGCTTTGATGTAATAATCGGTATGAATTGGTTAGTCAAAACGAAATCTCACATCCTTTGTGATCTTAACGCAATCCGAATTCCTATCAAGAATGGTGAACCTTTGATTGTTTATGGCGATAAGAGTTGCACCAGACTCAACTTCGTTTCGTGCCTTAAAGTTAGAAAACTACTCCGTAAGGGTTGTTTTGCGATCCTTGCCCACGTTAAGAAAGTCGAGTCCGATGAGAAGCATATCGATGATGTGCCAATTGTTAGTGACTTTTTCGATGTATTTCCCGACGAATTGCCGGGTCTTCCACCTCATCGACCGGTTGAATTCCAAATCGATCTTATTCTGGGAGCCGCACCCGTAGCACGTGCACCATATAGACTCGCTCCATCCGAAATGCAAGAATTGCAAAGTCAAATCCAAGAACTACTTGATCGTGGTTTTATCCAACCTAGCCACTCACCTTGGGGCGCTCCGATTTTGTTTGTTAAAAAGAAAGACGGATCCCTACGAATGTGTATTGATTATCGTGAACTAAATAAATTGACGGTTAAGAACCGATATCCTCTTCCTCGCATCGATGACCTCTTTGATCAACTACAAGGGTCTTGTGTATATTCGAAAATCGATCTCCGCTCGGGTTATCATCAATTAAGGGTTAAGGGGGAAGATGTCTCCAAAACCGCTTTCCGGACTCGCTATGGTAGTTATGAATTCCTCGTCATGCCATTTGGTCTCACTAACGCACCGGCGGTGTTCATGGATCTTATGAACCGCGTGTGCAAACCGTATCTCGATAAATTTGTTATTGTGTTCATCGATGACATATTGATCTATTCTAAAAATGAAGAAGAGCACGAACAACATCTCCGACTCGTGCTTGAACTTTTAAGACAAGAACAACTCTATGCCAAATTCTCCAAGTGTGAATTTTGGTTAAAGGAAGTTCAATTTCTTGGTCATGTTGTAAGTGACCAAGGTATTAAAGTCGATCCAACGAAAATCGAAGCCATTAGCAAATGGGAGACTCCTACTACTCCTACTCACATTCGTTAATTTTTGGGTCTCGCCGGGTACTATCGTAGATTCATCGAAAATTTCTCTTTGGTTGCACGTCCTCTAACCGCATTGACTCACAAGGGAAAGAAATTCATTTGGGCGACCGAACATGAATCCGCATTCCAAATCTTGAAAACGAAGCTAACCACCGCTCCTATCTTGTCACTTCCCGAAGGCAATGATGACTTTGTTGTATATTGCGATGCCTCAAAACATGGTTTTGGGTGTGTATTGATGCAACGAACGAAAGTCATTGCTTATGCTTCTCGACAACTCAAAATTCATGAACGAAACTATACGACACATGATCTCGAACTCGGAGCCGTTGTCTTTGCACTTAAAAAGTGGAGACACTATCTTTATGGAACCAAGAGTACTATCTTCACCGATCACAAAAGCCTTCAACACATTTTCGATCAAAAGCAACTAAACATGAGACAACGAAGGTGGATTGTGTAGTGACCCGAACTTTTCCATGTTTATATATATTAATTGAGATTGATGTTTACATGATTAAATGTTTCCAACATGTTAAGCAATCAAACTTGTTAAGACTTGATTAATTGAAATAGGTTTCATATAGACAATTGACCACCCAAGTTGACCGGTGATTCACGAACGTTAAAACTTGTAAAAAAAAACTATATGATGACATATATATGGTTATATATATAGTTAACATGATATTATGATAAGTAAACATATCATTAATTATATTAACAATGAACTACATATGTAAAATCAAGACTACTAACTTAATGATTTTGAAACGAGACATATATGTAACGTTTATCGTTGTAACGACATTTAATGTATATATATCATATTAAGAGATATTCGTACATCATAATATCATGATAATATAATAATTTAAAATCTCTTTTGATATTATAAACATTGGGTTAACAACATTTAACAAGATCGTTAACCTAAAGGTTTCAAAACAACACTTACATGTAACGACTAACGATGACTTAACGACTCAGTTAAAATGTATATACATGTAGTGTTTTAATATGTATTTATACACTTTTGAAAGACTTCAATACACTTATCAAAATACTTCTACTTAACAAAAATGCTTACAATTACATTCTCGTTCAGTTTCATCAACAATTCTACTCGTATGCACCCGTATTCGTACTCGTACAATACACAGCTTTTAGATGTATGTACTATTGGTATATACACTCCAATGATCAGCTCTTAGCAGCCCATGTGAGTCACCTAACACATGTGGGAACCATCATTTGGCAACTAGCATGAAATATCTCATAAGATTACAAAAATATGAGTAATCATTCATGACTTATTTACATGAAAACAAAATTACATATCCTTTATATCTAATCCATACACCAACGACCAAAAACACCTACAAACACTTTCATTCTTCAATTTTCTTCATCTAATTGAACTCTCTCAAGTTCTATCTTCAAGTTCTAAGTGTTCTTCATAAATTCCAAAAGTTCTAGTTTCATAAAATCAAGAATACTTTCAAGTTTGCTAGCTCACTTCCAATCTTGTAAGGTGATCATCCAACCTCAAGAAATCTTTGTTTCTTACAGTAGGTTATCATTCTAATACAAGGTAATAATCATATTCAAACTTTGGTTCAATTTCTATAACTATAACAATCTTATTTCAAGTGATGATCTTACTTGAACTTGTTTTCGTGTCATGATTTTGCTTCAAGAACTTTGAGCCATCCAAGGATCCATTGAAGCTAGATCCATTTTTCTCTTTTCCAGTAGGTTCATCCAAGGAACTTAAGGTAGTAATGATGTTCATAACATCATTCGATTCATACATATAAAGCTATCTTATTCGAAGGTTTAAACTTGTAATCACTAGAACATAGTTTAGTTAATTCTAAACTTGTTCGCAAACAAAAGTTAATCCTTCTAACTTGACTTTTAAAATCAACTAAACACATGTTCTATATCTATATGATATGCTAACTTAATGATTTAAAACCTGGAAACACGAAAAACACCGTAAAACCGGATTTACGCCGTCGTAGTAACACCGCGGGCTGTTTTGGGTTAGTTAATTAAAAACTATGATAAACTTTGATTTAAAAGTTGTTATACTGAGAAAATGATTTTTATTATGAACATGAAACTATATCCAAAAATTATGGTTAAACTCAAAGAGGAAGTATGTTTTCTAAAATGGTCATCTAGACGTCGTTCTTTCGACTGAAATGACTACCTTTACAAAAACGACTTGTAACTTATTTTTCCGACTAGAAACCTATACTTTTTTTGTTTAGATTCATAAAATAGAGTTCAATATGAAACCATAGCAATTTGATTCACTCAAAACGGATTTAAAATGAAGAAGTTATGGGTAAAACAAGATTGGATAATTTTTCTCATTTTAGCTACGTGAAAATTGGTAACAAATCTATTCCAACCATAACTTAATCAACTTGTATTATATATTATGTAATCTTGAGATACCATAGACACGTATAAAATGTTTCGACCTATCATGTCGACACATCTATATATATTTCGGAACAACCATAGACACTCTATATGTGAATGTTGGAGTTAGCTATACAGGGTTGAGGTTGATTCCAAAATATATATAGTTTGAGTTGTGATCAATACTGAGATACGTATACACTGGGTCGTGGATTGATTCAAGATAATATTTATCGATTTATTTCTGTACATCTAACTGTGGACAACTAGTTGTAGGTTACTAACGAGGACAGCTGACTTAATAAACTTAAAACATCAAAATATATAAAAAGTGTTGTAAATATATTTTGAACATACTTTGATATATATGTATATATTGTTATAGGTTCGTGAATCAACCAGTGGCCAAGTCTTACTTCCCGACGAAGTAAAAATCTGTGAAAGTGAGTTATAGTCCCACTTTTAAAATCTAATATTTTTGGGATGAGAATACATGCAGTTTTTATAAATGATTTACAAAATAGACACAAGTACGTGAAACTACATTCTATGGTTGAATTATCGAAATCGAATATGCCCCTTTTTATTAAGTCTGGTAATCTAAGAATTAGGGAACAGACACCCTAATTGACGCGAATCCTAAAGATAGATCTATTGGGCCTAACAAACCCCATCCAAAGTACCGGATGCTTTAGTACTTCGAAATTTATATCATATCCGAAGGGTGTCCCGGAATGATGGGGATATTCTTATATATGCATCTTGTTATTGTCGGTTACCAGGTGTTCACCATATGAATGATTTTTATCTCTATGTATGGGATGTGTATTGAAATATGAAATCTGGTGGTCTATTGTTACGATTTGATATATATAGGTTAAACCTATAACTCACCAACATTTTTGTTGACGTTTTAAGCATGTTTATTCTCAGGTGATTATTAAGAGCTTCCGCTGTCGCATACTTAAATAAGGACAAGATTTGGAGTCCATGCTTGTATGATATTGTGTAAAAACTGCATTCAAGAAACTTATTTTGTTGTAACATATTTGTATTGTAAACCATTATGTAATGGTCGTGTGTAAACAGGATATTTTAGATTATCATTATTTGATAATCTACGTAAAGCTTTTTAAACCTTTATTGATGAAATAAAGGTTATGATTTGTTTAAAAATGAATGCAGTCTTTGAAAAACGTCTCATATAGAGGTCAAAACCTCGCAACGAAATCAATTAATATGGAACATTTTTAATCAATAAGAACGGGACATTTCAGTTGGTATCCGAGCGTTGGTCTTAGAGAACCAGAAAATTTGCATTAGTGTGTCTTATCGAGTTTGTTAGGATGCATTAGTGAGTCTGGACTTCGACCGTGTTTTCTTTAAAAATGATTGCTTAACATTTTTGTTGGAAACTATATATTTTTAACATATGAATATTATGTGATATATTAATCTCTTAACGTGTTTGATATTATGTGATAGATGTCTACCTCTAGAACAAGTCCCATTGACTCACCTAATAATAATGAAGAGTCAAATGTAAATTGGAATGATTTGTGGACTGATTCACAAGTTCCCGAAGAGGAACCGGAAGAAGAGTCGGAACCGGAAGAAGAATCGGAACCGGAAGAAGAATCGGAACCGGATGAAGAAATAGAACCGGTGGGGGAAATAATAAAACGGTTAAGTAAAAGAAAATCCTCAACCAACCGACCAAAGTTAATTATGGTCAATGGTGTTTCCGCCAAGGAAGCAAAATATTGGGAGGATTACCAATTCTCCGATGAATCGGATTCCGACGAGAATTCCGATGATGTTATAGAAATTACCCCAACTGAATTTAAAAAGGCAAAAGAAAATAATAAGGGAAAGGGCATAAAAATAGAGAAATCTAATTCCAACCCCGATGAACTTTATATGTATCGTCAACCCCCGAAGTCCTTAAGTTGTAACAATGACCAGGGAACCTCTAAACCACCAGGTTTTTCTAAACCAATGTGGACAACGACGGCTCGTATTAGGGGAACATCATATATCCCTAGAAACTTGGCAAAACGAACCAAAACCGAAGAAGAAGAAACGAACGAGTCGGAATAAGATAGTTGTATTCGTGTGGTGTAATATATGGAATATAGTGTTCTTATGCTTTATGATATATGTAAAAATTGCTTGTATTAATAAGTATTTTTTTTATGAATCTAACTCTTGTCTATTTTACAGTTTAAAAACACAAAATGGATAGACAACCCAATATTTTAAGAGACCTACCCGGAGACATGATTGATGAAATCTTGTCTAGAGTCGGCCAGAATTCTTCGGCACAACTATTTAAGGCGAGATCAGTTTGTAAGACATTCGAAGAACGTTCCAAGAATGTCTTGGTTTATAAGAGACTTTCGTTTGAAAGATGGGGGATATCACATTGGGAAACCCATAAGTTACGATGTGTTTACTTTGACGCATATATTGCGGGGAACCCAAATGCTATTTTACGCAACGGGTTAAGAAATTATTTTGACTCAATATATCCGAATATTGGACTTCATGATTTAGAAAAAGCGGCTAACATGCAACATAAAGAAGCATGTTATGCTTACGGATTAGTAATGTTCGCTTCTCACCAAAGTGAGAACAAGAACATCGGGCTACAACTATTAAACAAAACGTTTCCACAAGTGACGAAGTCGGTAATTGGGGTAAGAAATGAGGTTTTTAGATTATTACGGGACTGTTGGACATTACGTAACCCTCGTCCCTTTGATGACGTTACAACACGCTGTCTTATCAACGGCCATAACGGTTATGTTGCACAAGACCAAGGATGGGAAGTAGTCCTAGTAAAACCAGAATGCATGACTTGTTTCTGGACGTATGAATTACATGTCTTTATTGCCTTTGCTGAACGACTTGTGTACTAGCTAGAATTGTCTTCACAACTATCTTGTATCAAAGTTATTGTGTGCTATATTTCATGCTTTATGTAAAATAAGCGGTATTGTAAGTTTGTAAAATATTGTATAAAAGTTTGAACGCGAAATATTATTATAATCAGTTTTTCATATAGAATTGTAGTAGTTGAATTGTATATTAGCTACTAAGTATGAACTTAACGGGTAGGTACTACCCGAATTTAAACTTATAAAACGCTAATATGAAGAAAAAGCTTTTATAAATGAGTTCATATTATGCTACGAAATACTATTAACTACTCTTAATATTCTGTATGATTAACTTGTTCCATTTAACTATTTTGAAGGAAATGGCACCGACTACTCGACACACCGTGAATATGAATGAAGAGGAATTCCGTACTTTTCTAGCTTCAAACATAGCCGCAGTACAGGCTGCGCTACATACCAACAATAACCTTGGATCTAGCAGTACAGGAAATCGTGTAGGATGCACCTACAAAGAATTCACTGCCTGCAAACCTTTGGAATTTGATGGAACCGAAGGACCGATCGGATTGAAACGGTGGACCGAGAAGGTTGAATCGGTGTTTGCCATAAGTAAGTGTACTGAAGAGGAAAAAGTGAAGTACGCTACGCATACCTTCACAGGTTCTGCGTTAACATGGTGGAATACCTATCTAGAGCAAGTGGGACAAGATGATGCGTACGCACTACCGTGGTCAGCATTCAAGCACTTGATGAACGAGAAGTACCGTCCCAGAACCGAGGTCAATAAGCTCAAGACAGAACTTAGAGGGTTACGAACCCAAGGATTTGATATTACCACGTACGAAAGACGATTCACAGAATTGTGCCTATTGTGTCCGGGAGCATTCGAAGATGAGGAAGAGAAGATCGACGCGTTTGTGAAAGGATTACCGGAAAGAATCCAAGAAGATATAAGTTCACACGAGCCCGCCTCCATACAACAGGCATGTAGAATGGCTCACAAACTAGTGAACCAGATTGAAGAAAGAATTAAAGAACAGACTGCTGAAGAGGCCAATGTGAAGCAAGTCAAAAGAAAGTGGGAGGAAAACGGTGATAAGAATCACCAATACAACAACAACAGCAATTACAACAATAATCGCAACAATTATCCCAACAATCGCAACATCAATCGCAACTACAACAAACGGCCCAACAACAACAACAACAACAACAACAGCAACTACAACAATCATCCCAACAACAATAATAACCTCAACAACAACAACAATCAGAAGCAACTATGCCAAAGGTGTGAAAAGAATCACTCGGGGTTCTGCACCAAATTTTGCAACAAGTGTAAAAGAAATGGTCATAGCGCGGCGAAGTGTGAGGTCTACGGACCAGGGGTTAATAGAACGAAAGGAACAAATGGTGTCGGAACGAGTAATGGCGGAGCAAGTAGTGTTGGAGCAAGTTATGCCAATGTAGTTTGTTATAAATGTGGAAAACCAGGCCACATTATTAGAAATTGCCCGAACCAGGAGAACACGAATGGACAAGGCCGTGGAAGAGTTTTCAATATTAATGCGGTAGAGGCACAGGAAGACCCGGAGCTTGTTACGGGTACGTTTCTTATTGACAATAAATCTGCTTACGTTTTATTTGATTCGGGTGCGGATAGAAGCTATATGAGTAGAGATTTTTGTGCTAAATTAAGTTGTCCATTGACGCCTTTGGATAGTAAATTTTTACTCGAATTAGCAAATGGTAAATTAATTTCAGCAGATAATATATGTCGGAATCGAGAAATTAAACTGGTTAGCGAAACATTTAAGATTGATTTGATACCAGTAGAGTTAGGGAGTTTTGATGTGATAATCGGTATGGACTGGTTGAAAGAAGTGAAAGCGGAGATCGTTTGTTACAAAAATGCAATTCGCATTATACGAGAAAAAGGAAAACCCTTAATGGTGTACGGAGAAAAGGGCAACACGAAGCTACATCTTATTAGTAATTTGAAGGCACAAAAACTAATAAGAAAAGGTTGCTATGCTGTTCTAGCACACGTCGAGAAAGTACAAACTGAAGAAAAGAGCATCAATGATGTTCCCATTGCAAAAGAATTTCCCGATGTATTTCCGAAAGAATTACCGGGATTACCCCCACATCGATCCGTTGAATTTCAAATAGATCTTGTACCAGGAGCTGCACCAATAGCTCGTGCTCCTTACAGACTCGCACCCAGCGAGATGAAAGAACTGCAAAGCCAATTACAAGAACTTTTAGAGCGTGGTTTCATTCGACCAAGCACATCACCGTGGGGAGCTCCTGTTTTGTTTGTCAAGAAGAAAGATGGTACATTCAGGTTGTGTATCGACTACCGAGAGTTGAACAAACTTACCATCAAGAACCGCTACCCACTACCGAGAATCGACGACTTATTTGATCAACTACAAGGCTCGTCTGTTTATTCAAAGATTGACTTACGTTCCGGGTATCATCAAATGCGGGTGAAAGAAGATGATATTCCAAAGACTGCTTTCAGAACACGTTACGGTCATTACGAGTTTATAGTCATGCCGTTTGGTTTAACTAATGCACCAGCTGTGTTCATGGACCTTATGAACCGAGTGTGTGGACCATACCTTGACAAGTTTGTCATTGTTTTCATTGATGACATACTTATTTACTCAAAGAATGACCAAGAACACGGTGAACATTTGAGAAAGGTGTTAGAAGTATTGAGGAAGGAAGAATTGTACGCTAAGTTTTCAAAGTGTGCATTTTGGTTGGAAGAAGTTCAATTCCTCGGTCACATAGTGAACAAAGAAGGTATTAAGGTGGATCCGGCAAAGATAGAAACTGTTGAAAAGTGGGAAACCCCGAAAACTCCGAAACACATACGCCAGTTTTTAGGACTAGCTGATTACTACAGAAGGTTCATCCAAGACTTTTCCAGAATAGCAAAACCCTTGACTGCATTAACGCATAAAGGGAAGAAATTTGAATGGAATGATGAACAAGAGAAAGCGTTTCAGTTATTGAAGAAAAAGCTAACTACGGCACCTATATTGTCATTGCCTGAAGGGAATGATGATTTTGTGATTTATTGTGACGCATCAAAGCAAGGTCTCGGTTGTGTATTAATGCAACGAACGAAGGTGATTGCTTATGCGTCTAGACAATTGAAGATTCACGAACAAAATTATACGACGCATGATTTGGAATTAGGCGCGGTTGTTTTTGCATTAAAGACTTGGAGGCACTACTTATATGGGGTCAAAAGTATTATATATACCGACCACAAAAGTCTTCAACACATATTTAATCAGAAACAACTGAATATGAGGCAGCGTAGGTGGATTGAATTATTGAATGATTACGATTTTGAGATTCGTTACCACCCGGGGAAGGCAAATGTGGTAGCCGATGCCTTGAGCAGGAAGGATAGAGAACCCATTCGAGTAAAATCTATGAATATAATGATTCATAATAACATTACTACTCAAATAAAGGAGGCGCAACAAGGAGTTTTAAAAGAGGGAAATTTAAAGGATGAAATACCCAAAGGATCGGAGAAGCATCTTAATATTCGGGAAGACGGAACCCGGTATAGGGCTGAAAGGATTTGGGTACCAAAATTTGGAGATATGAGAGAAATGGTACTTAGAGAAGCTCATAAAACCAGATACTCAATACATCCTGGAACGGGGAAGATGTACAAGGATCTCAAGAAACATTTTTGGTGGCCGGGTATGAAAGCCGATGTTGCTAAATACGTAGGAGAATGTTTGACGTGTTCTAAGGTCAAAGCTGAGCATCAGAAACCATCAGGTCTACTTCAACAACCCGAAATCCCGAAATGGAAATGGGAAAACATTACCATGGATTTCATCACTAAATTGCCAAGGACTGCAAGTGGTTTTGATACTATTTGGGTAATAGTTGATCGTCTCACCAAATCAGCACACTTCCTACCAATAAGAGAAGATGACAAGATGGACAAGTTAGCACGACTGTATTTGAAGGAAGTCGTCTCCAGACATGGAATACCAATCTCTATTATCTCTGATAGGGATGGCAGATTTATTTCAAGATTCTGGCAGACATTACAGCAAGCATTAGGAACTCGTCTAGACATGAGTACTGCCTATCATCCACAAACTGATGGGCAGAGCGAAAGGACGATACAAACGCTTGAAGACATGCTACGAGCATGTGTTATTGATTTCGGAAACAGTTGGGATCGACATCTACCGTTAGCAGAATTTTCCTACAACAACAGCTACCATTCAAGCATTGAGATGGCGCCGTTTGAAGCACTTTATGGTAGAAAGTGCAGGTCTCCGATTTGTTGGAGTGAGGTGGGGGATAGACAGATTACGGGTCCGGAGATTATACAAGAAACTACCGAGAAGATCATCCAAATTCAACAACGGTTGAAAACCGCCCAAAGTCGACAAAAGAGCTACGCTGACATTAAAAGAAAAGATATAGAATTTGAAATTGGAGAGATGGTCATGCTTAAAGTTTCACCTTGGAAAGGCGTTGTTCGATTTGGTAAACGAGGGAAATTAAATCCAAGGTATATTGGACCATTCAAGATTATTGATCGTGTCGGACCAGTAGCTTACCGACTTGAGTTACCTCAACAACTCGCGGCTGTACATAACACTTTCCACGTCTCGAATTTGAAGAAATGTTTTGCTAAAGAAGATCTCACTATTCTGTTAGATGAAATCCAAATCAACGAAAAACTCCAATTCATCGAAGAACCCGTCGAAATAATGGATCGTGAGGTTAAAAGACTTAAGCAAAACAAGATACCAATTGTTAAGGTTCGATGGAATGCTCGTAGAGGACCCGAGTTCACCTGGGAGCGTGAAGATCAGATGAAGAAGAAATACCCGCATCTATTTCCAGAAGATTCGTCAACACCTTCAACAGCTTAAAATTTCGGGACGAAATTTATTTAACGGGTAGGTACTGTAGTGACCCGAACTTTTCCATGTTTATATATATTAATTGAGATTGATGTTTACATGATTAAATGTTTCCAACATGTTAAGCAATCAAACTTGTTAAGACTTGATTAATTGAAATAGGTTTCATATAGACAATTGACCACCCAAGTTGACCGGTGATTCACGAACGTTAAAACTTGTAAAAAAAAACTATATGATGACATATATATGGTTATATATATAGTTAACATGATATTATGATAAGTAAACATATCATTAATTATATTAACAATGAACTACATATGTAAAAACAAGACTACTAACTTAATGATTTTGAAACGAGACATATATGTAACGTTTATCGTTGTAACGACATTTAATGTATATATATCATATTAAGAGATATTCGTACATCATAATATCATGATAATATAATAATTTAAAATCTCTTTTGATATTATAAACATTGGGTTAACAACATTTAACAAGATCGTTAACCTAAAGGTTTCAAAACAACACTTACATGTAACGACTAACGATGACTTAACGACTCAGTTAAAATGTATATACATGTAGTGTTTTAATATGTATTTATACACTTTTGAAAGACTTCAATACACTTATCAAAATACTTCTACTTAACAAAAATGCTTACAATTACATTCTCGTTCAGTTTCATCAACAATTCTACTCGTATGCACCCGTATTCGTACTCGTACAATACACAGCTTTTAGATGTATGTACTATTGGTATATACACTCCAATGATCAGCTCTTAGCAGCCCATGTGAGTCACCTAACACATGTGGGAACCATCATTTGGCAACTAGCATGAAATATCTCATAAGATTACAAAAATATGAGTAATCATTCATGACTTATTTACATGAAAACAAAATTACATATCCTTTATATCTAATCCATACACCAACGACCAAAAACACCTACAAACACTTTCATTCTTCAATTTTCTTCATCTAATTGAACTCTCTCAAGTTCTATCTTCAAGTTCTAAGTGTTCTTCATAAATTCCAAAAGTTCTAGTTTCATAAAATCAAGAATACTTTCAAGTTTGCTAGCTCACTTCCAATCTTGTAAGGTGATCATCCAACCTCAAGAAATCTTTGTTTCTTACAGTAGGTTATCATTCTAATACAAGGTAATAATCATATTCAAACTTTGGTTCAATTTCTATAACTATAACAATCTTATTTCAAGTGATGATCTTACTTGAACTTGTTTTCGTGTCATGATTTTGCTTCAAGAACTTTGAGCCATCCAAGGATCCATTGAAGCTAGATCCATTTTTCTCTTTTCCAGTAGGTTCATCCAAGGAACTTAAGGTAGTAATGATGTTCATAACATCATTCGATTCATACATATAAAGCTATCTTATTCGAAGGTTTAAACTTGTAATCACTAGAACATAGTTTAGTTAATTCTAAACTTGTTCGCAAACAAAAGTTAATCCTTCTAACTTGACTTTTAAAATCAACTAAACACATGTTCTATATCTATATGATATGCTAACTTAATGATTTAAAACCTGGAAACACGAAAAACACCGTAAAACCGGATTTACGCCGTCGTAGTAACACCGCGGGCTGTTTTGGGTTAGTTAATTAAAAACTATGATAAACTTTGATTTAAAAGTTGTTATTCTGAGAAAATGATTTTTATTATGAACATGAAACTATATCCAAAAATTATGGTTAAACTCAAAGTGGAAGTATGTTTTCTAAAATGGTCATCTAGACGTCGTTCTTTCGACTGAAATGACTACCTTTACAAAAACGACTTGTAACTTATTTTTCCGACTAGAAACCTATACTTTTTTTGTTTAGATTCATAAAATAGAGTTCAATATGAAACCATAGCAATTTGATTCACTCAAAACGGATTTAAAATGAAGAAGTTATGGGTAAAACAAGATTGGATAATTTTTCTCATTTTAGCTACGTGAAAATTGGTAACAAATCTATTCCAACCATAACTTAATCAACTTGTATTATATATTATGTAATCTTGAGATACCATAGACACGTATACAATGTTTCGACCTATCATGTCGACACATCTATATATATTTCGGAACAACCATAGACACTCTATATGTGAATGTTGGAGTTAGCTATACAGGGTTGAGGTTGATTCCAAAATATATATAGTTTGAGTTGTGATCAATACTGAGATACGTATACACTGGGTCGTGGATTGATTCAAGATAATATTTATCGATTTATTTCTGTACATCTAACTGTGGACAACTAGTTGTAGGTTACTAACGAGGACAGCTGACTTAATAAACTTAAAACATCAAAATATATAAAAAGTGTTGTAAATATATTTTGAACATACTTTGATATATATGTATATATTGTTATAGGTTCGTGAATCAACCAGTGGCCAAGTCTTACTTCCCGACGAAGTAAAAATCTGTGAAAGTGAGTTATAGTCCCACTTTTAAAATCTAATATTTTTGGGATGAGAATACATGCAGGTTTTATAAATGATTTACAAAATAGACACAAGTACGTGAAACTACATTCTATGGTTGAATTATCGAAATCGAATATGCCCCTTTTTATTAAGTCTGGTAATCTAAGAATTAGGGAACAGACACCCTAATTGACGCGAATCCTAAAGATAGATCTATTGGGCCTAACAAACCCCATCCAAAGTACCGGATGCTTTAGTACTTCGAAATTTATATCATATCCGAAGGGTGTCCCGGAATGATGGGGATATTCTTATATATGCATCTTGTTATTGTCGGTTACCAGGTGTTCACCATATGAATGATTTTTATCTCTATGTATGGGATGTGTATTGAAATATGAAATCTGGTGGTCTATTGTTACGATTTGATATATATAGGTTAAACCTATAACTCACCAACATTTTTGTTGACGTTTTAAGCATGTTTATTCTCAGGTGATTATTAAGAGCTTCCGCTGTCGCATACTTAAATAAGGACAAGATTTGGAGTCCATGCTTGTATGATATTGTGTAAAAACTGCATTCAAGAAACTTATTTTGTTGTAACATATTTGTATTGTAAACCATTATGTAATGGTCGTGTGTAAACAGGATATTTTAGATTATCATTATTTGATAATCTACGTAAAGCTTTTTAAACCTTTATTGATGAAATAAAGGTTATGATTTGTTTTAAAATGAATGCAGTCTTTGAAAAACGTCTCATATAGAGGTCAAAACCTCGCAACGAAATCAATTAATATGGAACGTTTTTAATCAATAAGAACGGGACATTTCAGATTGAAACCTTAAACGATTACGATTGCGAGCTTCGTTACCATCCCGGGAAGGCAAATGTAGTAGCCGATGCCTTAAGTCGAAAAGAAAGAGCGGTGCCTCTCCGTGTCCGAGCTTTAAACATCACCATTCACACCAACCTTAATAGCCAAATTCGGGTAGCCCAAGATGAGGCTCTCAAGGATGAAAACATCTCTCTCGAACACTTGAACGTCCTCACCTCTCGATTCGAAGTTAAAGAAACCGGACTCCGATATTTCGCCGGAAGAATTTGGGTGCCTAGTTATGGGGATCTACGAAGCCTTATTTTAGATGAAGCCCATAAGTCACGATACTCGATTCACCCCGGTGCCAATAAGATGTACCACGACCTTAAACAACTATATTGGTGGCCGAACATCAAAAGGGACGTAGCTACTTATGTTTCCAAGTGTTTGACATGTTCCAAAGTCAAAGCCGAACACCAAAGACCGTCCGGACTACTTCAACAACCCGAGATCCCGCAATGGAAGTGGGAAAGGATAACGATGGATTTTATCACCAAGCTACCAAAAACGACGGGCGGTTATGATACCATTTGGGTTATTGTTGACCGTCTCACCAAATCCGCACACTTCCTTGCCATGAAAGAAACGGACAAAATGGAGAAACTTGCACAACTTTACATTAAGGAGATCGTAGCCCGACAAGGTGTACCATTATCTATTATCTCCGACCGAGATGGCCGTTTCGTTTCTAGATTTTGGCGTACATTGCAAGAAGCGTTGGGAACGCGTTTAGACATGAGCACCGCATATCATCCTCAAACCGATGGACAAAGCGAACGTACAATTCAAACCTTAGAGGACATGTTACGAGCTTGCGTGGTTGATTTCGGAAAAGCTTGGGACAAGCACTTACCTCTCGCCGAGTTCTCTTACAACAATAGTTATCACGCGAGTATTAAAGCCGCATCTTTTGAAGCGCTATATGGCCGCAAATGTCGTTCACCTCTTTGTTGGGCCGAGGTAGGCGACGTGCAAATCACCGGACCCGAACTCATTCACGAAACCACCGAGAAAATCGTTCAAATCCGAGATAGGCTTAGGACGGCCCGAAGTCGTCAAAAGAGCTATACCGACAAACGACGCAACGATCTTGAATTTCAAGTCGGTGACCGAGTAATGTTAAAAGTCGCACCTTGGAAGGGTGTAATCCGTTTTGGGAAACGCGGGAAGCTAAATCCGCGGTATATTGGTCCTTTCGAAATCTTGGAGCGTATTGGAACCGTTGCTTATCGTTTAGATCTTCCGCCTCAATTGAACTCCGTTCATCCTACCTTCCATGTATGTAACTTGAAAAAGTGTCTTGCCGAACCCGATATCGTCATCCCTCTCGAAGAACTTACTATTGATGACAAACTTCATTTTGTGGAGGAACCGGTTGAAATTGTGGACACCTCCGTCAAGACATTGAAACAAAGCCGAATCCCGATTGTCAAGGTTCGTTGGAATGCCAAAAGAGGACCCGAGTTTACTTGGGAAAGACAAGATCAAATGCAAAGGAAGTATCCTCATCTATTCGTGAATTCGGAAACGCAAGATCTCGAGGAAGAAACAACGACTACTACGCCTACTTAAATTTCGGGACGAAATTTCTTTTAAGGAGTAGGTAATGTAACATCCCGCCTTTTTTTCCGTTTTCTTTTCCGTTATACTAATTTAAACTCCGTTATATGTTTATAACATCTTCCGTTGATACGCGTTTTAAATTATCTCGTTTAGGTAATTCCCGCACCCGAACAAAAGTTGAGGGACTAAACTTGACAAGGGATCAAACCCTTGACTAGGTCAAAGGGTCAAACCCCTTTCACCCATTCATTTTCATCCCCATCTCTCTCTCTCTTTCTCTCTAGCAAGAACACACACTCAAAACCAAATTCATTCAATCATCATCTAAATTCGATCTAGGAGGCTTACAACAAAATAAGTTACATATTCGTGATCCTCTCTTCATCCTCTTCATTTTGGTACCAACTTTATCTCGTTTGGGTAACTTTCTAAAATCACTAGATTTTGTGTTCTTGATGTTTTTAACTTATAAAAGTGTTAATTAGTGTCTATGGCTCAAGTCTAACATGAATATATGATTTATATGCTCGATCTCGTTGTTTTAGTGTAACTAGCATGAACTTGAATTTTGGTGTGTTGTTCTTGAATTTTGGATGATCATATGTTGTTAGATGTTAAAAGTTGATGCTTTAATTGTGTTACTAGCATCACTAGCTTCAATTTGATGTGTAGGTTGCCTTAGAAAACTTCATGAACTTGATTATTGATTTTGGTGAATTTGGGTTAGGGTTTGATGAACTTGAAATGGACTTTTGATGCATTGAATGCCATGGATTATTATTGGTAAGTGTTTAGTTGGATTGTATGCTTGATTACCTTCGAAACGGCATATCATTCATGTAAATTGGTTGCCCGAATCATTGAATTACATTTATGAACTTGTATGCGGTTAATGTTAAGCATTAGATGCGGTTTTGGTTGTTGTAATAGGTAGATTGATTGATGAAATGTGTTTAGTTGTTTTCCTCGTCAAATTACCTTCCCAACGGTATAAGATACTTGTCTTGATTGTTTGCGGATCATAAATGGTGATTGTTTGAAGTTAGGTTCGTGCATAAAACTTAAAAACTGCCAGAATTCTCTGCACAGGTATTGGCGCGGCGCGCCGTTTGGGTCTGTCCAACTTGGTCAATTTTCGAATAATGTTTGCTATGCTACGCACCTCCGATTCACATGTAACTTGTCCTAGCATGCTCATACATGATTAAAAACCTCAGAAAAATAGTTCGGGACACGACCCGAACGTGTTGACTTTTTCGTTGACTTTGACCGACCAAAGTTTGACTTTTTGTCAAACTTAACCAAATGATTTTGCAACCTTCCTAACTTGTTTATATACTTGTATCTTGCATGAAACTTGACAATTTGATTTCACATGCTAAATAATCGAGTCGTAACGAGCCATAGGACTAATTGAACATCTTTGACCTATCGTGTTTACCGTTATTGATACGACCTATTTGTTTAGGTCAAGACTAGCACTATCCTTTGCACACGTTATTTTGTGAAGTACTTTTCGTACGTGCACTCAAGGTGAGATCATAGTCCCACTTTTACTCTTTTGAACTTACATTTGGGATGAGAAAACATAAACATTTCTTTTACTAAGTGAACACAAGTACAGGAAAACAAACATTCTACATACGAGTTTAGAACAAAATCCTCAATTCGATTATCATTAGTTACACTTGCCGGGTGTAAGCGAGAACTTATGTTGTATGGATCCATATGGGTTTGACAAACCCTCATTCAAACGGTTCGCTACCGTTTACGAATGAAATATATTTTCGAGAAACAGTGTATGTTCTAGCACTAAGTGATAGGGTTCAATGGAAGGAATGTTAAGCATTGATAATTGGGTGCTCGTGAAACAAACTTTTGGAATGTATTACTATTATTTCGTTGATGCAAATCTTGTGGTTCACTTGTACTTACTTACTTAAACCTATTATTTCACCAACGTTTTCGTTGACAGATTTCTATGTCTTTCTCAGGTCCTTGAACGATACATGATACATGCTTCCGCTCATTATTTGATACTTGCATTGGATGTCGAGTATATGTGCATTTCATGGAGCGTCTTTTGACTTTACTTTAAACCGTGTCGCCTAGATTTCATTCGTATTATAACGTTGTAACTTAACTATTGGTTGAACAATTCTTGTAAACTTTGGGAACAATCTTTATTTTGAAATGAAGGCGACATATTTTGGTCAAAATTTGTCTTAAAGACTTATGACCACGTAACGGGACCTAAGTAGACGGCGCCGTCAAACATGATTTGGTCGGGTCGCTACAGATTTCACCTTGCTCACCAAACACGTCCATTATCTCTCAACGAGATTTACCACATTACCGCCTCGGTGGGATTCCAATCCAAACCATAAGTACAATTTATCTGAAATCGCACTCTACCACGAATCGACCCAAAACTAGGTCTCGGTAAAAAAAAAATTCCAGATCTACCAAAATCATCATCCGAAATATCACACTAACACTTTCCTCGCGCAGGAGTGCAACTCCCCCACTTGGAAACACGTTCCTATATCACAACTCGTACACCCGTACGATGCTACCAAAGGTAGACTTTACCAACAATTGGGTACACACGACCCATCACCACACCTTGCTCTAACCTTGAGCACACGAAGGATTTCAATCAATCCTTAAACACTTCGAACGAAAAGTGTACCACGATTACACAAACCATACCCTCACAATTATCCAATTGCTTTAGTTTGTCAAGTTTCACCTAGTCACTCATGTACCTACGGGTTTCTCCCGGTACCCTAAGTACAATGTAACCACAACACAATCGGAGTCGACACCACGCTAGTAGGTATAAAAGAGGCACCTAATGTCGCGTCATAAAGACTCCATTACCAACACACATCGAGATTTTAAACACTCGGCCTCAAAGGTTCCAATCACCCGACGAACCTCATGGTTCATCACTTCAACACCAAAAGCGAACACGCGCTAAACAATCGAACACCAAAACCATTTTCGTGGCTTGGTAGTAACATTCCCCAAATACTAAGGAATGCTTGGTTACACCAAGTCTTACGCCCTTCGTCCAACAACCAAACATCACCATAGGGTACTTCCGTTAGGAACGTCACCCTTAACCATAACATGCAAATCACTATGCAATTAACAAGTCCGAACATAAACGCCACATAAATAAATATTCAAAGACATATTTATCAAAACGAAACGTACCTCAACGTCTCCTTGCGGCATTCGCCGTCGCCAACTCGGGACAATCCGGCTTGCGATGTCCCTCTTTATGACAATAGTAGCACATTCCGCCTTCACTTCTCGGCATCGTGCATTCCCACAACGTGTGACCCCTAACGCCACAATTGAAACATCTAGGCGCACGAGATTCCACCGCGCCCTTTACCACTTTACTCGTACTCGCACTCGGACCCTTAGTCCTCTTACTCGGAGCACCATAAGAAACAACCCTTCCCTCACTTGAAGGTTCGCCCTTTTTCGATCGCGTATAAGACTCGAAACCTCTAGCCACCGCAAATAACTCCGCAAACGACTTCGCGTAACCCCGGCTAATTTTGCTTTTCAAGTCATCGCTCAAAGTTCGATAGAAATCCTCCATCAACAAACGATCATTCCCCAAATATTCCGGGCAAAAACGAGCCTTCGACATAAAAGTCGTCTTTAAAGTATTCAAGTCCATAGAACCCTGTTGCAAATTTCGCAACTCACAACGCAATTCCGATAAATCGGCTGAAGTTCGGAACTCCTCGAAGAATTCCTCCTTAAATTCGTCCCACGATAACGTCATAAACATTTCACCACCGACAAGATCAATCTTGCCATCCAACCAATCCTTCGCCCTACCCCGCAACAAACTAGTAGCGAGTCTCGTCTTTTTCTCGGGAGGGCATTCCATAGTACGAAAACACCCTTCGACATCCGAAACCCAAGTCGTACTCACCAAAGGATCCGGTTTCCCATCATACATCGGGGGTCTAGTCCTCATGAAGCTCTTAAGACAACGCTCCATTTCACCCCTATTTTGGAATTCGGAATACTTCCCATCCATTTCTTCTCGAAACGCTCTCATTTGCTCCGCAACGGCGGCCGCAACTCTAGCGTTAAATTCCGTGTCATTCGTCTCGGTCTCGTTTCGCGTCGTCATTCTAAGGAATGCAAAACGATTAGTCCACGCACGTATAAAACGACACGCACAACACCACCCCATCTTGCTAAACACTCGTCGTACATCACTTGTTAGACACGATTTGCACCCGTAATAAGGTCTGCAAGTTCTTATTACGCACGCACGCCGCATCGACTCGTTAGTACAACGACCGCCTCGCTCGATGCTATAAACAAACACAAACAAAATTCTACGCGATAGAAGCACACGCGAGAATTACCCCACAACACAAATAATATATTAATAATATCCGCATTACTAATATAAACGTTAGTCAACCTATAAACAAGGCACTAACTAAACCCGTTCCTGACCCGTAATCCTACAAGTCCCGCAACAAATTACGCGCACACAAAAGTCTAAGTCTAGGCACTTATCTCAAGTAACCTAAATCCCTTAGACCATGCTCTGATACCACTTGTAACAACCCAAACCATACCGCGTATAAAACCCCGTTAAATTTTATGACAAAAAATTTTTTTGCTGTTGGCTGAGTTGCGCGACGCGCCAACAGGTTGCGCGGCGCGCAGAACCTGTCTGGCAGCCCGCTGTCCGGTTTTCCTTGAAATGTGAAAATGTTTGACCCGTTCCCGACGTTTTTAGCCAAAACGCTTTTAACCATGAATTCATACATATAAAACTAACACGTTTAATTAATAAAATTAAGTTTACGAGGCGGGTCCCACAACGACCCATTTTACCACCTTAAGTACCGAAATACAATATTTGACCAAAAGACTTTAATACAATACAAAGCCGAGCATGGCGATTGGGGATACGCTACCCAATCCTAAATGATCCAAAAGCAAGTCACTAAAGCAACTATGCACGTCTTCTAGTCCTCGCGCTTACCCGAGCCACCATATCCGCATGCGATCTATAAAAAGAGTCAACAACGAGAGGGTAAGCTAATGCTTAGTGAATGATAACATACTACATACATATATATGTATAAAATGAATACGCCACACAAACAAATACCGCATACCGGGGCATCCAAGTATAAAGCATCTACACTAAGCATACCATACGATCTAAGCAACGAGCTAAAGATACAACACAAAAGATAGTCCATCAACGACAAAGTAAACATCGCCAAATAGCTACACCCGGAGGGTTAGCTACAACACAACAACACATTAATATATATATAACAATATAAATGAACAAGGTTAACCCCTTAACCTCAAACACACGAACATTGGCCGAACAACCCGAGCCTTGTGAATTTGCACAACCCGAAATTCACTTCTCAACCATAAGATGACCGAACAACCCGAGTCATCATGAATCTGCACTACCCGAGATTCATTACCTCCAATAAGGTGACCGAACAACCCGAGTCACCATGAATCCGCACTACCCGAGATTCATTTCACAATACTAAAACCCACGATCACGGGATTATAAAATCCACCACACAACCATATCAACCCTTCGCCATTAGGGTTATAACAACCAAATCACAACCAAGTGTGATAACGTGCACATAAACGTGTACTTCGCCAAAGATGGTCAACCAAGACGCACAAACGTGCCAATTGGACTCATACACAAGTCCTTCAAATCCACCTATATGTGAAGTGAGCTCTATAACCGAGAATCACTTCACCCGACCTGCACCCATCCTACACATACATATGCATATAGGATATTATCACTCACTTGAAGTCTTGAAGAAAGCTTCCAAGTAAACCGCAACTCGCCAATGGAAAATACCTATTCCATTATCACAAATACCACAACACAATTAGATTGGATTCACAAATTAACCCAATTCGTCACTTAGTGCCATTTCGACCCAAATGCACTTCCAAGCACAAACCGTACCCAAACCAACCAATAATCACTAACACAAGTGAGAATGGTCATAGTATGCCAATTAAACCCGAACTCAAGTGTTAAACACGTGTCATACCCATTTTGACACTTAAACCCTAATTTTGACCCATAAAGGCCAAAATCTCATCCTTTACAAGTTTTGACACCAAAACACATTTAACTCGGTTCTATACTTCAACTTAATCCATTTTAAGTTTATAAACCTCATTAAATCGCCAATCGGGTCATAGTCACCACCAAACCCTAATTTGACCCAAAGTCAAAGTTAGTCAACCAAACAACCTCCAATGGGTTCCAATACTTCCATAATCGCTAACTAAAGTGATTAAACTAAATTTCAAGTTCTAAACATGGCCAATTTGTTCACCAACCCAAAATCCACCAACAATTAACAATAAACCCGATTACTAGCATCACTAAACCCATTTCATCACCTAAAGGGGTATTACAACAAATTAACTCAAAACCCTAACTTGAATATCAAATTAAATAGATGAAATTCGGAGTTTGAGCTTACCAATACTATCACCGCGTAGCCGAGAACGAAAGGAACAACTTTAAAACCCGAGACTTTGATCGATTCGAGCTTCTTCTTCCCCAAAACCTCAAATCTCTCTCTAGACCTCTCTCTCTCTCTCTAAGAATGGATGAGGATGATGAATGGATGTGAAATGATCCAAAGTTGGATCTAAACCAACTGATAATGCCCACAAATCCGGCCCCATGTGAAATTACCCAAATACCCTTCATTTAAAATAAATAAAACAAGATAGGTTCTGTCAGCGCGTTTGCGCGGCGCGCGGCCGCTTTGCGCGGCGCGCAGATTGACAGATTCAGCTCTTTTCCAATTTTAATATATATAAATATTCAACGAAGCCCGATCTCATATGCCTTTAATAAACAAGTATACAAAATAAATATTCGGGTCTTACAAGTAGGTGACAAGCGAACCACCGGACCCGAACTCATTCATGAAACAACCGGAAAATTTTTCAATTCCAGGAAAGGCTCAAGACGGCCCGTAGTCGCCAAAAGAGCCATACAAGGGTTAAACGTAAACCTCTCGAATTCCAAGTGGGAAACCGCGTAACGTTAAAAGTCGCACCTTGAAAAGGTGTAGTCCGTTTCGGAAACGTAGAAAGCTAAATCCGCGATATTTTTAGTCCTTTTGAAATTTTGGGGTGTGTTGTGCCCATTGCTTACCGCTTCGAACTTCCGACTCAAACAAATTCCGTTCATCCTACATTCTGTGTATCAAACTTAAAGGCGTGTCTTGCGAGACAAGAACTTGTTATCCTCTTCGATGAACTTACTATCAACGATAAACCTCACTTCCAAGGAGGTAACGTTGGTGAAACTATAAATCGTGGAACCAAACTTTAAACCAACGTAAAATCGCGACTGTCGAAGTTCGTTGAAATACCCGAGGGAGTACCTTCACTTATTCGTAGAACCGACAACGCAAGATCTCGAGGAAGAAACAACGACTACTACTTCCAACTAAATTTCGAGACGAAATTTCTTTTAAGGTGTAGGTAATGTAACATCCCGCGTTTTTCCGTTAAATTTATTTTTAACACTATTTTTTTTTAAATAATACCTTTCGTTATTTAAATTCGTAGTTTCCGTTGACCAACGTTCTTAATTTTCCCGTTATTTAATTATAACATCACTCGTTTACTCGAGCGTTTTTAAAATATTCGTTTGGTTAATTCCCGCACCCGCTTTGAAACTTGAGGGACCGAGGTTGCCAAGTGGGCAAACTAGTTGACTAGGTCAACTAGTCAACCCACCTTATCCATCCATTCATTTCACCTCCCACCTTCTTCCTCTTTTCTCTCTACTTCCCTTTCATGAACTCAAACACCCAACTCACAAATTCATCATCTAAATCCGACTAGAGAAGCAAACATCAAAACAAATTACATTTTCGTGATCCTCTCTTCATCCTCTTCGATTTGGTACCAATTTAATAGCTTGGGGTAAAGTTTCTAAAAACTCTAGATTTCTCTAAATTCGTGTTTTTGACTTGAAATGGTGTTAGTTAGTGTCTATGGCTCGTGTATAACATGAATATATGTTTTGTTTGCTCGATTCGTTGTTTTAAGTAACTAGTTTGAACATTTGAAATGGGTTTGCTTAATCTTGCATTTTGGAAGATTAAATGTTGTTTGATTGTTAAAGTTCATGTTTTAATTGTGTTACTAGTATCACTAGCTTCGTTTTGATGCGTAGGTTGATTAAGAAAACTTCAAACACATGATTATTGATTTTTGTGAATTTTGGTTAGGGTTTGATAGACTTTGAAATGAACTTTTGATGCATTGAATGCTTGTTAATGTTGTTAGTAAGTGTTTAGATGCATTGTATGCTTAATTACCTTCGAAACGGCATATCGTATGTGTAAATTGGATTCCCGAATCATAAAATACGTTTTACGAACTTGAAACTTTGAAAATAAACCTTTCTTGATCAATAGACGAGTTTTCGGTTATTGTAATTGATGTTTTTGCTTTTGAAAGGTAGTTAATTGTATTCCTTGTCAAAAGAGCTTTCCAATGATATAAGATGCGTATTCTAAGTGTTTACGGTTTGCGTTTTGTGCTAAATTGAATTTTGGATCAAGACTTGAACTTTTGAAACTGACCAGGTACCAGGCCACGCCTAATGTCGCGGCGCGACACCTCTGGCCGCGGCGCGGCAATAGCCGTGTTTGGGTTCTGACCTACTTTGTCAAATTTCAAAAAATGTTTGCTATGCTACGCACCTCTGATTCACATGTAACTTGTTCTAACATGCTCATATATGATTAAAAACCTCAGAAAAATAGTTCGGGACCCGACCCGAACGTGTTGACTTTTCGTTGACTTTGACCGACCGAAGTTCGACTTTTTGTCAAACTTAACCAAATGATTGTGCAATCTTCCTAACTTGTTTCTATACTTGTATCTTGCATGAAACTTGACAAATTGATTCACATGCTACATAATCGAGTCGTAACGAGCCATAGGACTAATTGAACACATTTCACCCGACCTTGTGTCGTAACCGGTTAATTAATACAACTTATTTGTTTAGGTCAAGGCTAAGCAACTATCATGCACATATTTACTTTATGAAGTACTTTTATACTCGTGCACTCGAGGTGAGATCATAGTCCCATCTTTCAAACAACTTTTATGCTTTAAACTATGGGATGAGAAACATATACGTATCATACTTTTATACATTGAACACAAGTACGAAAACGAACATTCCACGTACGGGTTTGAACAAAAAGCCTCAATTCAATTATCATTAGTTACACTTGCAGGGTGTAAACGTGAACTTATATTATGTGATCACATGGGCTTGACGAGCCTCATTCGGACGGTTCGCTACCGTTAGCGGATGAAATATATTTTCGGGTCTAGTGTATGTTCTAACACTACGCAAAGGGTGCAAAACAGTTAAGTTTGATAATTGGGTGCCCGGGATACAAACAACAACTTTGGAATGCAAATGATTTTGATAATCATCTTATACTAAATCTTGTGGTTCAAATACAACGATTACTAAAACACCTATGATTTCACCAACGTTTTTCGTTGACAGTTTTCTATATGTTTCTCAGGTTCATACTTGGCTATTTGATACATGCTTCCGCGTACACTCATACTTGCTTGGAGTCAAGCATGCATGCATACACTCTGATTTCTTGCTTGGGGTGAAGCACACATACATACATACGCTAGTGATAGCACCTTTGGATTCAAACATATTGTTTACATACTTACGCTATTTATAGCAACCGCGATTTTAAACTAATTATGTCGCAAGTTATTTCATTTATACTTTATACTCTTGTAAACTTAAACTTGTCATCGAACGGTTTTGTAAACTAAACTTTGCAAGCATGATACGTTTCAAAAGAATGCGACATAATTTTGGTCAAACGAGTCTCATATAGGGACTACGACCACGTAACGGGACCTAAGTAGTCGGCGTCGTCAATGACGATTTGGTCGGGTCGCTACATGTTATGCCTAATCATGTTGAATTTATCATTAAGAAGTAATTAACCAAGACTCAGTTGAGTATGGAAAGGACATCTATTGTAAGTGTGTTGAACAAGGTTTCATGAATTATAGATGTCGGGAACTAGTCAAACTAAATTTGGTCAAAAATGGTGACAGAGAAAACTGCGCTCGCACTACGGTTGACTGTGGTGGCGACCGTGCAACTTTTTTTCACAAAAATGCGTTGAAAATTAGTTTGGGCTTCTACGGCTGGGTATACGGTCGACCGTACCTTGACCGTGTATTTTGCTGATCTTTATTTCCATTCTTTAAGTTTTTTTGACTTGTTCATTTGCAAGATAAAGTATGGATTAGTGACCTTGCATGTTTTATGTTAAGATGTCGGTCATCACTTATGCATATGTATGTGTCATCATCAAAACATATTCTTTGGTTAATCTTCATACTTAACTTTATCTTTTAGTTCATTAACCAACATTCAACCAAGAGTATGATTGAAGATTTGTGCTTTCTACATAATTCAAAGTTTTTCTAAGTACAAATCTTGATTTTAGAAAATTCATAAAAATTGGAAAAGTTAAAATCCAAAAAGAATTGAATTTTTCATGAATAAAAGCTATTTTTAGCATCATACTGAATCTGACAACCACACAGTGCGGATTTGGTAAGTTCAAAATTTTTAAAAAATTACTCATAAATGTTGTTTAATGAAAAGATGATAAACTTGTGAGATTTTTGATAAAGAGTTGTCAAAATTTGAAGTCAAACTGTTTAAATTTGTAATTGGACTACATTCGGTATATTAGGCCCATTCGGTAAGGCCCGATATTTACCTAATGTAGTGATCCATCCTAATCCACCTTGACGAAGTCTTCAACAACTGGTCTCATTGCGTGGTACTGACCTCTATATGATACATTTTACAAACATTGCATTCGTTTTTAAAAGACAAACTTTCATTACATCGAAAGTTGACAGGCATGCATACCATTTCATAATATCCAAACTATAAATGACCTAATCTGTCATTTACTTAATAAAAATCTTTATTGAACTCAACAACTTGAATGCAATTTCTTTTGAAATATGCCAAGAATGACTCCAAGTAATATCTTTAAAATGAGAAAATGCACATCGGAAGATATCTTTCATACCTGAGAATAAACATGCTTTCAAGTGTCAACCAAAAGGTTGGTGAGTTCATTAGTTTATCATAATCATTCATTTCCTTCATTTTAATAGACCATAAGATTTCAGATATTTAATTGTACACGTAACCCGAGTACATAATAACACGCGTAACCCGTGAATTAAAACTCATTCATATGGTGAACGCTTGATAACCGAACTAACAGGATGCATATTGAATATCCCCATCATTCCGAGACTCTCATCGAACATGATAATCGAAGTACTAAAGCATTCGTAACCCGAATGGGACGTGTCAAGGTCCATAGATCTATCTTTAGGATTCACGTCAATTGGTGGCAATTATCATAAACACCAATTCTTAAGCTACCAAGCTAAAAAGGGGTATATTCAATTCGATAATCCAACCATAGAATGTAGTTTCGATTACTTGTGTCTATATCGTAAAACATTTATAAAAGCAGCGCATGTATTCTCAGTCCCAAAATATATATTGCAAAAACATTTAAAAAGGGAGCAAATGAAACTCACTCTACAATATTTTGTAGTAAAAATATTCATACGACGATACTAAACAATGCACGGTTGGCCTCGGATTCACGGACCCATATCAAGTATATATATTAACACATATAATTAACATGTAATAATCAAACTAGTTATATATATATATATATATATATATATATATATATATATATATATATATATATATATATATATATATATATATATATATATATATATATATATATATATTACTTATATAATTTAGTAATATATTCGTTATTTCAAAGGTTATATATATTTATTTTGTATATTAATATTTATACATATAGTTATACTAATACATATATATCTATATAATTATATTGTTAAATCAAAATTTGTTATATGTAAATATTTATGTAAATAATGTTATGATGTTTGTAGTAATAATAATACTATAATAATATTAATGATAATAATAATGATAATAAAAATAATGTAAATAAAATTATATATAAAAATCATGTTAAAGAAAATAATAATAATGATAGTAATAATTTTAATTAAAATGTTAATTTTAATGATAATGTTAATGATAATAACAACAATAATAATAATAATAATAATAATAATAATAATAATACCTTTACTAAATATGGTCTTTTTAAAAATAATGATAACAACAATAATATCAATAATGTTAGTCATAATAATAATAATAATTTGTAATAATAATAATAATAATAATAATAATAATAATAATAATAATAATAATAATAATAATAATAATAATAATAATAATAATAATAATAATAAAAATAATAGAAAGGCTACCTTAATGTAATAGGCCCTTAAAAAAAAAAACGCCTCTGCCTAGGCTCGAACCCACGACCTCTCGCTCCACTAACACACACCCAAAACCATCCAAGCTACTATGTTTTTCTGATTTACCTCCCGCAGTTAACTTGTTTAACTCATTTCGTTAGCATATTGAACTAACACACCATTTTTTTACCTAAACTATCATCATACTATCATATATCATCATGATCGTGATCAACCATCATTATCATTATCGAACATTATCCCCTCATCATCATGATAACCATGATCATCTTATTCATCACATCATTATTTCATGTATGCTTGAGACCCGGTAATATATTGTCTTTATAATTAATATTGGGCTGTAAATTTTGGACTGTTAATATAATGGCCCAAGAAAGAAAACTAGTCCATATATATCTTAATTTGATTCACAAACTAATCCAGTAACATAACCAACAGAGCTCGATTACTTTTTCTGTTTCAAGGGTGTTTTGATTCGATTAGGCAACAGAATCTTGAAGGAGACAGCCTTGGTCCACCAAAATCGTTGGCCAGCAAGTGGAGAGTAATAATAAAGTAAGAATTAGATGGGGATTGATTTATTTTAATTGATCCAGATTAAATAGCTATAGCATCACTTTCATCTTTATCAAAGCATCATCATTAATCATCCTTTTTTTAACCTCGATTCCATAACTGTAATCATCATCATTCGTAGTATAATAGGAATAAAATAGAAACATGAATTGAATAGCAGCACATGTAAAGATCGTGAAAGAAGTAGTGGTTATGGTGGTGTTGTTCGTTGAGGTTTAAACAAAAAAACAGAAGAAAGACAGCAGGTGCCGATGGGGTTATGTCTGATTAAACAAAAGCGAGTAAAAAGTGATCGATGAGTTACAAAGAGTGAAGTGGTTGGTGATCATTGTATTGGTTGTGTGATGATGGAGGTTTAAAGAAGAGAGAGAGATGAGAGGGAGTGAGTGAGGTGGTGATTGATAACCGGACTAAAATAGAAGCAACTAGTAGTGGTCGATGGCGGTTTGTTATTGTGATTATGATGGTTCAAAAAGAAACAGGTACAACCCATTATGAGTTTGGTAATGATGATTAATCGGTGGTCCAATGGTGATGACAATTGTAGGTGGTGGGAGTTGTGCTTGTGGTGTTCAATGTGGTTCATGGTGGCTGCTTTGGGTTACGAAATTGTCAGAAACAGAAATATCTAAGTAGAAATGGTAGTAATAGTAAATGGTGGCTGTTTTGGGTCGAGTGGTTTTTGGTTTCGAATTAAAAACAGAAAACAAGTATAGCATCGCAGCAACAATAGTTTTTATGGTGGTTAAATGCGACAGTTTATAACAGAAATAGAGGGACAATTGTAGCAGCAAAACATGAGGTTTGTAGGTGGTCTTACAGCTGAATAGAAACATTACCATGGCGGCTGCAGCAGTAGTTGTTGATGATGGTTGCAGGTGTTTTCAAATGAGGTTCTCAGTGATGGTTGTCTTCAAAGTTTGGATGATGGTGGTGTGTGTAACCGATGATGTAGTAACTATGGTGGTGTGTGGTGATTGATGGTGATTGAAGTGGTGGTCTCCGATGTTTATTAAAGTGGTGAAGAAATTGAAGAAATTAATTCACATCATATAAGGATCGTGTATTATATAATGCTAGCGTTATCGACATGAAGAATCAAGCCCAAGAAGAAACAAACAAACAAAATTTAAAGCAGATTAAGACTTGAAACTGATTTTGTTCATATGTGTCAAAATTTCAACCTGGTTATCAATCAATTGGACATAATTTGAAGTAGGAAAGTGACTGTAAACAATTTCGTACCTTTAATTTTTTTTATAAATATTATTCTAATATTATTATAAATATATATTAATAGTAATAATAATAATAATAATAATAATAATAATAACAATAAATGATAATATTACTAATAATAATAATATTATTGATATAGTTACTAATAATAAATGATAAATAATAATATGTTAATATTAATACTAGCAATAATGATAATTATAATAATTTTAATTACTAATAATGATAATAATAGTATAAATGATAATAATAATCTTATTAGTTATAATAATATTAATATTATTAATGATAACAATAATAATAATATCATCACTTATATATATCGAATTTTATATAATTTATTTTAGAAGTAACTAATATTAATAATACAAGTATTAATATTAACAATAATGATAATGAAAGTAATGATAATAATATTAATATAACAATTATATTTTTAAACTTGTAATTAAATTTAATATAATACAATTTATTAATTATATCATATTTACTAATTACAATATATTGAATCTTTAATATTTATTAATTACAATATCTAATCTTATTTATGTATATAATTCATATATATATATATATATATATATATATATATATATATATATATATATATATATATATATATATATATATATATATATATATATATATATATATATATATATATATATAGAAATAATTGTTCGTGAATCGTTGGGAATAGTCAAAGGTCAAATGTTTTCATGAAATAGTTCAAAAATTTTGAAATTCAATATTACAGACTTTGCATATCATGTCGAAATTATATAAAGATTAAGTTTAAATTTTTTTGGAAATTTCTGAGTCGTCACACCTAATCTCACTCTTTGTTAACTGCATACCAAGTTTGATAATCTTCCCGAATATGAACTAATCTACTGAGTCTGTTCCTTTTTACTTCAAATCTTTGGTAATTCTCATTTTTAATCAATTTTATGACACATATGTTATAGATCTAAGATAAATGAAAGATTATAAACCAGAAAAGATAATAAATAATAGGATTTAGACACTTAATATTTGAAATATTATCAAAAATACCAAATCTGAGTTTGAAACTTGAATTCTTTGATTAAACCTGATTGATTTGGTTGATTGACATGAAATTAAGTCTATTCTGTGATAAATTAGTTGATCTATCAATTGACCGAGTCTGATTGCATGATTAATTGATGGATTCTGTATATACCAAATGTGTTCGTGCTACTTTACCGAGTCTGTTCAAACTTTTAACATGCTTATCTAATTTATTTGGGTTGATTAATTGATTCTGGTTATGAACTTGAGTGATATGTGATTAAATATGTATGTTTAAGTGATAATATTTTAATTTTGAAGATACCGAATCTGGATTTTGGCTTGATACCGAGTCTAGCTTCTGGTACTTTGAAATTGCTTGATTTTTACTTTGAAAACTTAAATGCTTATTCTATTTCATTGAAATGAAACAAGTAGCAAATTTGGTTACCGAATCTGAAACATTTCATGGTTACCGAATCTGCTTGGTATGTTTTGAAAATTGACTAATTGTTGATTAGATTTTGTTGAAGGTTTTTCGTATGCCCGAGAGACATATTTAATTAATGTGGCTAATATGTTATGATCCAAGTCGGGTCATACCCAATAACAAGCTTACCGACACTTTAAATGAATTTAATTTTAGCGATTGGATCGTTAAATAAATACGCGACACTTGGATTTTAGAAAATCGGTTTTCTAAAATATTATCACTTGAGATAAATTATTTGGATAATTTACACAATGAGGATTTAATTATTTATAGGTGTAAATAATTATAATGTGTTATATTTTATAAATGGTTTTATAAAATATGCAAGTAACAAAATAAATACATGGATTTATATAAATTGTTTTATAAACAATCCAATTATATAAAAACCCATCATGGGTGGCAGAATTTTGGGTCTCCAAGGGAGCATCTCATGCTAGTATTTTGTTGCTTTTGAGAGCACAACTCCTCATACACATGCTAGTCTCTAAAACCATGCATTTGACTCAAGTGAGAGAGCAAGATACACAAAAAAATAACAACAAAATTCTGGCTTCTGCTGGTGCAGCTGGCCGAACTGTTTAGGCATCAAGGAGGAGGTTTTTGCTTGTTATTCTAGCTCTCTCTAGTGTCTAAAATCCTAACTTATCAAAGGTGGTGTTGGTGCATCAAAATCTTGGGGTATTTTCACACTTGAGGTTTCAAGTTAGAGGCTTTCATTCATCATCTTTATCATCATTTTGCTTCTTTGAAAACAGCCCTCAAACACACTTGAGGAGGTATATTTCTTACTTCCTTGATCTTATATGTAAGCATATGTTTCAAGACTTGATAACAATGTGGAATTCATTTAAAATGGTTTAACATATAAACTTGATTTTATAAACTTTCATGATTCCGCTTTCTTTGCTATCATAAAATGGATTTGTGATTATGTTGACATTATAAACATGTTGTTATGTTGAATTCCATCAATGGTATCTAGAGCCGAAGTCTATGAAATATGCTTCTTATTTATGGTCTTTAAAACCCACCAACTTTGCATTCTATTAACATGCATAAAAGTAGAATGTAAAAATGTTCGGGTTTGGGTGGGTTATGATTTTGGCTGAATTTGTAGGGGTTCAAAAAGTGGTTTTGGACTTTCCATTTGGTTCATATTTGTTGTTATATTAATGTTTACAATCATAGCCATGACCTTGTGTTTGGATGAATGTTTGTTTGGTTGATTTGTTAATCTTTCAATTTGGTATGTAATATTAATTTTGGTTATGTAATTTATTTTATATTTGGTATGTAAAATACATTACGTTGTATTTCATTTTCTAGACAAAATGTATTAGGATATATTTTGTAAAAAGATGAAGATGATGAAGACTTAGAAGAACACAAGAAGAAGCATTTGGATGCAAGATTAAGTGGGAGATTTAAAATCTCCTACTCGGTGGCATTTGTTTTCGGCTAAACAAATGTCTACCAAATTGGCTTGATTGTGAACATATTTGTTTTGCATGCATGGTTGTTTATTGTGTTTGTATGTTTGGTTGCTACAAGTAAATCACAAATTTACAACAAACAAAATGACAATTTAATTGGTTAAATTAGACATTATTAACGACATGCAAAACGACAATTTAATTGGTTAAATTAAAAGTGGTAAAAGGACATTGATAAACGGTTATTAAGAACATGAAAAGGATTTAATAATTGGTTATTAAGACACAATAAAATGGTTTATTTTCAAAGTAATAAAATTGACTTTATTACATAATATGAAAAATGAATTTTCACATGAACCACACACTAAATGCATGTTAGTGTATGGTACAATAGTTTTCTTAAACTAGAAATTATGAAAACTTAAAATCCCTAAATTAACAAGGTAAACAAGTTAAATGCCATCCTTATTGTGTGACACTTAGGCATATTAGGGAACTCATGATGGGATAAAGGTCACCTAACCATTATGAACAACTAATATGATTAAGGTGAATTTCGCACACTTGTGGGATAAAGGTCACCTAACCACTTGTATGTTGAATTTACACGTTTACACAAGTAGGACGACTTAATTTGGGAATCATGAACTTAGGGTCACCGAAGCATGAGGAACAATTAGGCGTTGATGGAATAAATATGCCATGCAAAAGGATTGCATGATTCCATAACTTAGAAGTTACAAAAGGATTGCAATTGTCATATAAAGACTACCTAGCTAAATCAAATGACGGAATAAAGGTCACCTAACTGAAATTTGGTTTACCGTTGGATTCTAAAATTTAATAAATATCAATTGGATTTAAGCGTGTTGATTGTTAAATTAAAATTGATACTTAAACAACTACGTTAAATTTTGTAGATGGCCGCCAATAACAACAACATTCCAAACGCACTAATCAACTTTAACAACCTATCGTTGAGGTCAATCCTCGAAAAGGAAAAACTCAACCATACGAACTTCATGGATTGGTTTCGCAATCTAAGAATTGTCCTCAAACTAGAGGATAGGGCGTATGTGTTGCAAGACCCCATATGATACGGAAGGCATGGCTTATTGGGAGAAATATTGCACCGATTCAGTGCAAGTTTCTTGCCTCATGCTTGGGACTATGATACCAGAACTCCAAAAGGATTTCGAGCATCATAGTGCATATGACATGATCACACAATTTAAGGAGATGTTCCTTCAACAAACTCGTGTCGAGCGCTTCATGCATGTCGGATGGATGACTCCCAATCCGTTTCATCTTATGTCCTTAAGATGAAGAGCCTAATTGATCGAGCGAACCGTCTAAACTGCAACGTGTCTAATGAATTAGCCACAGACCTTATCCTTAATTCTTTGTCAAAGAGGTTTGACACATTTGTAATGAATTACAACATGAATGGATGGGATAAGAACATTGGCGAATTACATGCCATGCTTAAGACGGCCGAAGCGAGCATGGGTAAAAGGGCTTCACCCATGTTTATGATCAATGAAGGCTGGTCCAAAAACAACAACACTTCTAAGCCAAAGACGGCTAAGAGGAAGGGACCCGCCTACCAAGGCAAGGGTAAGGGAAAGGGGAGGATGGTTACCCCAACCAACAATAACAATAAGCAAAAGGTTGCCGATACAGCTAACCCCAAGGAAGATCCGTGCTTTAGTTGCAGTGAAATGGGTCACTGAAAACACAACTGCCCGGTCTACCTAAAGGAGTTGAAAGAAAAGAGGGATGCAGGACAAACCTCAGGTAATGTATATATGGTATACGTTGAGCTTAGTATTACTTCTTCTAATACATGGGTATTAGACACAGGATGTGGAACCCATATTTGCAATTCTTTGCAGGGGTTCAATAGAAGTAATCAAGATGCGGGAACAACAAGTCTCTTCATGGGAAATGGAGCAAGGGTGCAAGTGAAAGCTCAAGGAGACTTTGTTTTAAAGCTTCCAAGTGGTTTGGATCTTAATTTGAAAAATGTTTTGTATGCACCCGATTTATCGCGAAACATTATTTCTGTATCCCGTTTGAAACAATATGGTTTTAATCTTAATTTCATTAATGATGATATCCATGTTTATTTAGATAATGTGTTCTATTTTAAGGCTTCGCCTTTGAATGATATTTATGAATTGGTTCATGATGACACATCATTCAATAGCTCAATGTTCCATGCAAACACTAATAAACTCAAAAGGGATTTGAGTGATTCCTACTTATGGCATTGTCGCCTTGGTCACATAAACAAAAATCGAATGCATACACTTCAAAAGAATGGACTTTTGAAATCAAATGAACTAGACTCATTTGATGTATGTGAATCTAGTTTACAAGGCAAAATGACTAAAGCACCTTTCAAAGGGACCTATGAAAGGGCTAAAGACTTGTTGGGATTAATAAATTCGGATGTATGTGGACCCTTTAAGCCCATGACTAGGAAAGGTGAAAGATACTTCGTTACTTTCATTGATGACTTTAGTCGTTTCGGATATGTCTACTTGTTAAGACATAAGGATGAAACTTTTGAAGCATTCAAGGAATATCAAAATGAAGTACAAAATCAACTCAATAAGATAATCAAGGTACTTCGTACCGATAGAGGAGGTGAATACCTAAGCGATGCTTTCCAAGATCATCTTAAAAGTTGTGGGATTATCTCGCAACTCACTCCTCCTGGAACACCCCAACTTAATGGAGTTTCCGAAAGGAGGAACCGAACCCTAATGGATATGGTTTGATCTATGATGGCTACAAGATCCGTGCCTCTATCATTTTGGGGTTATTGTCTATGCTCCGCAGCTCGTATTCTAAATATGGCCCGAACCAAGAAAGTGGAACGAACTCCTCATGAGATGTGGTTTGGAAACCCTCCATCTCTATCATACTTAAAGGTATGGGGATGTGAAGCTTATCCTAAGCATTACGTCCCTAATAAGTTGAATGCTTGATCCACGAAGTGTATCTTCATAGGATATCCCAAGGATGATATGGGATACTATTTCTATGATCCAACCGAGCAAAATGTATTTATTGCTCGAAAGGCTAAATTCCTTGAAACTAAGTTCCTAATGGAAGGAAATAGTGAAAGGAAGATAGATCTTGAAGAGGTTCAAGATCAAGTAGATGATACACAATTGGTTGACACTAGCACTCAACATGAAAATGTTGAGAGTAATCAAATGGATGATCAAAATACATAAGACGTTCGCAGATCTGGTAGGATTAGTAATCCTCCTGAGAGATATGGATTTCTCATAGATGGTTGCTATGTAGTTGATTTGGATGAACCAACAAACTACCAAGATGCTTTATCAAGGATTGATAAGGATAAATGGCAAGAAGCCATGAATGTTGAGATGCAATCCATGTATGACAACTAAGTTTGGGAACTTGTTGAACAACCTACTGGCTCAAGGCTAGTTGATTGTAAATGGCTTTTCAAAATGAAAACCGACATACATGGAAACTTGGATACATATAAAGCTAGACTTATAGCAAAAGGTTTCACTCAAACTCAAGGGGTTGACTATGATGAAACTTTTTCGCCTGTTGCAATGCTAAAGTCTATTGGGATATTACTTGCCATTGCTGCTCATTATGATTATGAAATATGGCAAATGGATGTCAAGACCACTTTCCTAAATAGATATCTTGAGGAAGATGTCTATATGGTTCAGACTGAAGGTTTTGTTGATCCGAAGTGTCCTAAAAAGGTATGCAAGTTAAAGAAGTCAATCTACGAATTGAAATAAGCATCTAGAATGTGGAATCACCGTTTTAATGAGGAGGCCAAGAAATTTGGCTTCATTAAAAATGGTGATGAAGCTTGTGTATACAAGAAAGCTAGTGGGAGCACTATCATGTTCCTTGTATTATATGTGGATGATATATTATTATTTGGGAACGATATTCCGGCAATGCAAGGTGTTAAAACTTGGTTAAGTAAATGCTTCTCCATTAAGGATCTTGGAGAAGCACAATATGTTTTGGGGATTGGGATCTACAGGGATAGATCCAAGAAACTGATAGGTTTGAATCAAAGTGCATACATTGAAAAGATCTTAAAAAGGTTCAAGATGGAAAACTCTAAGAAAGGTTTGGTACCTATTCAAAGAGGAACGCTTCTCAGTTCATCTCAGTGTCCTACCACAAAAGATGAACGAGAGAGAATAAAGAAAGTCCCATATGCATCTGCTATTGGATCAATCATGTATGCAATGATATGCACTAGACCAGATGTGTCATGTGCTCTTAGCTTGACAAGTAGATACCAGAATAACCCAGGAAACACTCATTTGATTGCTGTTAAAAGTATATTGAAATAACTTAGGAGGACTAAGGATATATTTCTAATATATGGGTCTGGTGAGGAGGAACTCACTGTAAAAGGTTACGTGGATGCGAGTTTCCAAACTGATCGAGATGATTCTCGATCACAGTCCGGTTATGTCTTCACGTTAAATGGAGGTGCGGTCTCTTGGAAGAGTTTAAAACAGGATGTTGTTGCATTATCCACTACAGAGTCGGAGTACATTGCCACCTCATTGGTGAAATGTCCCGTTCTTATTGATTAAAAACGTTCCATATTAATTGATTTCGTTGCGAGGTTTTGACCTCTATATGAGACGTTTTTCAAAGACTGCATTCATTTTTAAACAAACCATAACCTTTATTTCATCAATAAAGGTTTAAAAAGCTTTACGTAGATTATCAAATAATGATAATCTAAAATATCCTGTTTACACACGACCATTACATAATGGTTTACAATACTAATATGTTACAACAAAATAAGTTCCTTGAATGCAGTTTTTACACAATATCATACAAGCATGGACTCCAAATCTTGTCCTTATTTAAGTATGCGACAGCGGAAGCTATTAATAATCACCTGAGAATAAACATGCTTAAAACGTCAACAAAAAATGTTGGTGAGTTATAGGTTTAACCTATATATATCAAATCGTAACAATAGACCACAAGATTTCATATTTCAATACACATCCCATACATAGAGATAAAAATCATTCATATGGTGAACACCTGGTAACCGACAATAACAAGATGCATATATAAGAATATCCCCATCATTCCGGGACACCCTTCGGATATGATATAAATTTCGAAGTACTAAAGCATCCGGTACTTTGGATGGGGTTTGTTAGGCCCAATAGATCTATCTTTAGGATTCGCGTCAATTAGGGTGTCTGTTCCCTAATTCTTAGATTACCAGACTTAATAAAAAGGGGCATATTCGATTTCGATAATTCAACCATAGAATGTAGTTTCACGTACTTGTGTCTATTTTGTAAATCATTTATAAAACCTGCATGTATTCTCATCCCAAAAATATTAGATTTTAAAAGTGGGACTATAACTCACTTTCACAGATTTTTACTTCGTCGGGAAGTAAGACTTGGCCACTGGTTGATTCACGAACCTATAACAATATATACATATATATCAAAGTATGTTCAAAATATATTTACAACACTTTTAATATATTTTGATGTTTTAAGTTTATTAAGTCAGCTGTCCTCGTTAGTAACCTACAACTAGTTGTCCACAGTTAGATGTACAGAAATAAATCGATAAATATTATCTTGAATCAATCCACGACCCAGTGTATACGTATCTCAGTATTGATCACAACTCAAACTATATATATTTTGGAATCAACCTCAACCCTGTATAGCTAACTCCAACATTCACATATAGAGTGTCTATGGTTGTTCCGAAATATATATAGATGTGTCGACATGATAGGTCGAAACATTGTATACGTGTCTATGGTATCTCAAGATTACATAATATATAATACAAGTTGATTAAGTTATGGTTGGAATAGATTTGTTACCAATTTTCACGTAGCTAAAATGAGAAAAATTATCCAATCTTGTTTTACCCATAACTTCTTCATTTTAAATCCGTTTTGAGTGAATCAAATTGCTATGGTTTCATATTGAACTCTATTTTATGAATCTAAACAAAAAAAGTATAGGTTTCTAGTCGGAAAAATAAGTTACAAGTCGTTTTTGTAAAGGTAGTCATTTCAGTCGAAAGAACGACGTCTAGATGACCATTTTAGAAAACATACTTCCACTTTGAGTTTAACCATAATTTTTGGATATAGTTTCATGTTCATAATAAAAATCATTTTCTCAGAATAATAACTTTTAAATCAAAGTTTATCATAGTTTTTAATTAACTAACCCAAAACAGCCCGCGGTGTTACTACGACGGCGTAAATCCGGTTTTACGGTGTTTTTCGTGTTTCCAGGTTTTAAATCATTAAGTAAGCATATCATATAGATATAGAACATGTGTTTAGTTGATTTTAAAAGTCAAGTTAGAAGGATTAACTTTTGTTTGCGAACAAGTTTAGAATTAACTAAACTATGTTCTAGTGATTACAAGTTTAAACCTTCGAATAAGATAGCTTTATATGTATGAATCGAATGATGTTATGAACATCATTACTACCTTAAGTTCCTTGGATGAACCTACTGGAAAAGAGAAAAATGGATCTATCTTCAATGGATCCTTGGATGGCTCAAAGTTCTTGAAGCAAAATCATGACACGAAAACAAGTTCAAGTAAGATCATCACTTGAAATAAGATTGTTATAGTTATAGAAATTGAACCAAAGTTTGAATATGATTATTACCTTGTATTAGAATGATAACCTACTGTAAGAAACAAAGATTTCTTGAGGTTGGATGATCACCTTACAAGATTGGAAGTGAGCTAGCAAACTTGAAAGTATTCTTGATTTTATGAAACTAGAACTTTTGGAATTTATGAAGAACACTTAGAACTTGAAGATAGAACTTGAGAGAGTTCAATTAGATGAAGAAAATTAAAGAATGAAAGTGTTTGTAGGTGTTTTTGGTCGTTGGTGTATGGATTAGATATAAAGGATATGTAATTTTGTTTTCATGTAAATAAGTCATGAATGATTACTCATATTTTTGTAATCTTATGAGATATTTCATGCTAGTTGCCAAATGATGGTTCCCACATGTGTTAGGTGACTCACATGGGCTGCTAAGAGCTGATCATTGGAGTGTATATACCAATAGTACATACATCTAAAAGCTGTGTATTGTACGAGTACGAATACGGGTGCATACGAGTAGAATTGTTGATGAAACTGAACGAGAATGTAATTGTAAGCATTTTTGTTAAGTAGAAGTATTTTGATAAGTGTATTGAAGTCTTTCAAAAGTGTATAAATACATATTAAAACACTACATGTATATACATTTTAACTGAGTCGTTAAGTCATCGTTAGTCGTTACATGTAAGTGTTGTTTTGAAACCTTTAGGTTAACGATCTTGTTAAATGTTGTTAACCCAATGTTTATAATATCAAAAGAGATTTTAAATTATTATATTATCATGATATTATGATGTACGAATATCTCTTAATATGATATATATACATTAAATGTCGTTACAACGATAAACGTTACATATATGTCTCGTTTCAAAATCATTAAGTTAGTAGTCTTGTTTTTACATATGTAGTTCATTGTTAATATAATTAATGATATGTTTACTTATCATAATATCATGTTAACTATACATATAACCATATATATGTCATCATATAGTTTTTTTTTTACAAGTTTTAACGTTCGTGAATCACCGGTCAACTTGGGTGGTCAATTGTCTATATGAAACCTATTTCAATTAATCAAGTCTTAACAAGTTTGATTGCTTAACATGTTGGAAACATTTAATCATGTAAATATCAATCTCAATTAATATATATAAACATGGAAAAGTTCGGGTCACTACAGTACCTACCCGTTAAATAAATTTCGTCCCGAAATTTTAAGCTGTTGAAGGTGTTGACGAATCTTCTGGAAATAGATGCGGGTATTTCTTCTTCATCTGATCTTCACGCTCCCAGGTGAACTCGGGTCCTCTACGAGCATTCCATCGAACCTTAACAATTGGTATCTTGTTTTGCTTAAGTCTTTTAACCTCACGATCCATTATTTCGACGGGTTCTTCGATGAATTGGAGTTTTTCGTTGATTTGGATTTCATCTAACGGAATAGTGAGATCTTCTTTAGCAAAACATTTCTTCAAATTCGAGACGTGGAAAGTGTTATGTACAGCCGCGAGTTGTTGAGGTAACTCAAGTCGGTAAGCTACTGGTCCGACACGATCAATAATCTTGAATGGTCCAATATACCTTGGATTTAATTTCCCTCGTTTACCAAATCGAACAACGCCTTTCCAAGGTGAAACTTTAAGCATGACCATCTCTCCAATTTCAAATTCTATATCTTTTCTTTTAATGTCAGCGTAGCTCTTTTGTCGACTTTGGGCGGTTTTCAACCGTTGTTGAATTTGGATGATCTTCTCGGTAGTTTCTTGTATAATCTCCGGACCCGTAATCTGTCTATCCCCCACCTCACTCCAACAAATCGGAGACCTGCACTTTCTACCATAAAGTGCTTCAAACGGCGCCATCTCAATGCTTGAATGGTAGCTGTTGTTGTAGGAAAATTCTGCTAACGGTAGATGTCGATCCCAACTGTTTCCGAAATCAATAACACATGCTCGTAGCATGTCTTCAAGCGTTTGTATCGTCCTTTCGCTCTGCCCATCAGTTTGTGGATGATAGGCAGTACTCATGTCTAGATGAGTTCCTAATGCTTGCTGTAATGTCTGCCAGAATCTTGAAATAAATCTGCCATCCCTATCAGAGATAATAGAGATTGGTATTCCATGTCTGGAGACGACTTCCTTCAAATACAGTCGTGCTAACTTCTCCATCTTGTCATCTTCTCTTATTGGTAGGAAGTGTGCTGATTTGGTGAGACGATCAACTATTACCCAAATAGTATCAAAACCACTTGCAGTCCTTGGCAATTTAGTGATGAAATCCATGGTAATGTTTTCCCATTTCCATTCCGGGATTTCGGGTTGTTGAAGTAGACCTGATGGTTTCTGATGCTCAGCTTTGACCTTAGAACACGTCAAACATTCTCCTACGTATTTAGCAACATCGGCTTTCATACCCGGCCACCAAAAATGTTTCTTGAGATCCTTGCACATCTTCCCCGTTCCAGGATGTATTGAGTATCTGGTTTTATGAGCTTCTCTAAGTACCATTTCTCTCATATCTCCAAATTTTGGTACCCAAATCCTTTCAGCCCTATACCGGGTTCCGTCTTCCCGAATATTAAGATGCTTCTCCGATCCTTTGGGTATTTCATCCTTTAAATTTCCCTCTTTTAAAACTCCTTGTTGCGCCTCCTTTATTTGAGTAGTAATGTTATTATGAATCATTATATTCATAGATTTTACTCGAATGGGTTCTCTATCCTTCCTGCTCAAGGCATCGGCTACCACATTTGCCTTCCCTGGGTGGTAACGAATCTCAAAATCGTAATCAATCAATAATTCAATCCACCTACGCTGCCTCATATTCAGTTGTTTCTGATTAAATATGTGTTGAAGACTTTTGTGGTCGGTATATATAATACTTTTGACCCCATATAAGTAGTGCCTCCAAGTCTTTAATGCAAAAACAACCGCGCCTAATTCCAAATCATGCGTCGTATAATTTTGTTCGTGAATCTTCAATTGTCTAGACGCATAAGCAATCACCTTCGTTCGTTGCATTAATACACAACCGAGACCTTGCTTTGATGCGTCACAATAAATCACAAAATCATCATTCCCTTCAGGCAATGACAATATAGGTGCCGTAGTTAGCTTTTTCTTCAATAACTGAAACGCTTTCTCTTGTTCATCATTCCATTCAAATTTCTTCCCTTTATGCGTTAATGCAGTCAAGGGTTTTGCTATTCTGGAAAAGTCTTGGATGAACCTTCTGTAGTAACCAGCTAGTCCTAAAAACTGGCGTATGTGTTTCGGAGTTTTCGGGTTTTCCCACTTTTCAACAGTTTCTATCTTTGCCGGATCCACCTTAATACCTTCTTTGTTCACTATGTGACCGAGGAATTGAACTTCTTCCAACCAAAATGCACACTTTGAAAACTTAGCGTACAATTCTTCCTTCCTCAATACTTCTAACACCTTTCTCAAATGTTCACCGTGTTCTTGGTCATTCTTTGAGTAAATAAGTATGTCATCAATGAAAACAATGACAAACTTGTCAAGGTATGGTCCACACACTCGGTTCATAAGGTCCATGAACACAGCTGGTGCATTAGTTAAACCAAACGGCATGACCATAAACTCGTAATGACCGTAACGTGTTCTGAAAGCAGTCTTTGGAATATCATCTTCTTTCACCCGCATTTGATGATACCCGGAACGTAAGTCAATCTTTGAATAAACAGACGAGCCTTGTAGTTGATCAAATAAGTTGTCGATTCTCGGTAGTGGGTAGCGGTTCTTGATGGTAAGTTTGTTCAACTCTCGGTAGTCGATACACAACCTGAATGTACCATCTTTCTTCTTGACAAACAAAACAGGAGCTCCCCACGGTGATGTGCTTGGTCGAATGAAACCACGCTCTAAAAGTTCTTGTAATTGGCTTTGCAGTTCTTTCATCTCGCTGGGTGCGAGTCTGTAAGGAGCACGAGCTATTGGTGCAGCTCCTGGTACAAGATCTATTTGAAATTCAACGGATCGATGTGGGGGTAATCCCGGTAATTCTTTCGGAAATACATCGGGAAATTCTTTTGCAATGGGAACATCATTGATGCTCTTTTCTTCAGTTTGTACTTTCTCGACGTGTGCTAGAACAGCATAGCAACCTTTTCTTATTAGTTTTTGTGCCTTCAAATTACTAATAAGATGTAGCTTCGTGTTGCCCTTTTCTCCGTACACCATTAAGGGTTTTCCTTTTTCTCGTATAATGCGAATTGCATTTTTGTAACAAACGATCTCCGCTTTCACTTCTTTCAACCAGTCCATACCGATTATCACATCAAAACTCCCTAACTCTACTGGTATCAAATCAATCTTAAATGTTTCGCTAACCAGTTTAATTTCTCGATTCCGACATATATTATCTGCTGAAATTAATTTACCATTTGCTAATTCGAGTAAAAATTTACTATCCAAAGGCGTCAATGGACAACTTAATTTAGCACAAAAATCTCTACTCATATAGCTTCTATCCGCACCCGAATCAAATAAAACGTAAGCAGATTTATTGTCAATAAGAAACGTACCCGTAACAAGCTCCGGGTCTTCCTGTGCCTCTACCGCATTAATATTGAAAACTCTTCCACGGCCTTGTCCATTCGTGTTCTCCTGGTTCGGGCAATTTCTAATAATGTGGCCTGGTTTTCCACATTTATAACAAACTACATTGGCATAACTTGCTCCGACACTACTTGCTCCGCCATTACTCGTTCCGACACCATTTGTTCCTTTCGTTCTATTAACCCCTGGTCCGTAGACCTCACACTTCGCCGCGCTATGACCATTTCTTTTACACTTGTTGCAAAATTTGGTGCAGAACCCCGAGTGATTCTTTTCACACCTTCGGCATAGTTGCTTCTGATTGTTGTTGTTGTTGCGGTTATTATTGTTGTTGGGATGATTGTTGTAGTTGCTGTTGTTGTTGTTGTTGTTGTTGTTGTTGGGCCGTTTGTTGTAGTTGCGATTGATGTTGCGATTGTTGGGATAATTGTTGCGATTATTGTTGTAATTGCTGTTGTTGTTGTATTGGTGATTCTTATCACCGTTTTCCTCCCACTTTCTTTTGACTTGCTTCACATTGGCCTCTTCAGCAGTCTGTTCTTTAATTCTTTCTTCAATCTGGTTCACTAGTTTGTGAGCCATTCTACATGCCTGTTGTATGGAGGCGGGCTCGTGTGAACTTATATCTTCTTGGATTCTTTCCGGTAATCCTTTCACAAACGCGTCGATCTTCTCTTCCTCATCTTCGAATGCTCCCGGACACAATAGGCACAATTCTGTGAATCGTCTTTCGTACGTGGTAATATCAAATCCTTGGGTTCGTAACCCTTTAAGTTCTGTCTTGAGCTTATTGACCTCGGTTCTGGGACGGTACTTCTCGTTCATCAAGTGCTTGAATGCTGACCACGGTAGTGCGTACGCATCATCTTGTCCCACTTGCTCTAGATAGGTATTCCACCATGTTAACGCAGAACCTGTGAAGGTATGCGTAGCGTACTTCACTTTGTCCTCTTCAGTACACTTACTTATGGCAAACACCGATTCAACCTTCTCGGTCCACCGTTTCAATCCGATCGGTCCTTCGGTTCCATCAAATTCCAAAGGTTTGCAGGCAGTGAATTCTTTGTAGGTGCATCCTACACGATTTCCTGTACTGCTAGATCCAAGGTTATTGTTGGTATGTAGCGCAGCCTGTACTGCGGCTATGTTTGAAGCTAGAAAAGTACGGAATTCCTCTTCATTCATATTCACGGTGTGTCGAGTAGTCGGTGCCATTTCCTTCAAAATAGTTAAATGGAGCAAGTTAATCATACAGAATATTAAGAGTAGTTAATAGTATTTCGTAGCATAATATGAACTCATTTATAAAAGCTTTTTCTTCATATTAGCGTTTTATAAGTTTAAATTCGGGTAGTACCTACCCGTTAAGTTCATACTTAGTAGCTAATATACAATTCAACTACTACAATTCTATATGAAAAACTGATTATAATAATATTTCGCGTTCAAACTTTTATACAATATTTTACAAACTTACAATACCGCTTATTTTACATAAAGCATGAAATATAGCACACAATAATTTTGATACAAGATAGTTGTGAAGACAATTCTAGCTAGTACACAAGTCGTTCAGCAAAGGCAATAAAGACACGTAATTCATACGTCCAGAAACAAGTCATGCATTCTGGTTTTACTAGGACTACTTCCCATCCTTGGTCTTGTGCAACATAACCGTTATGGCCGTTGATAAGACAGCGTGTTGTAACGTCATCAAAGGGACGAGGGTTACGTAATGTCCAACAGTCCCGTAATAATCTAAAAACCTCATTTCTTACCCCAATTACCGACTCCGTCACTTGTGGAAACGTTTTGTTTAATAGTTGTAGCCCGATGTTCTTGTTCTCACTTTGGTGAGAAGCGAACATTACTAATCCGTAAGCATAACATGCTTCTTTATGTTGCATGTTAGCCGCTTTTTCTAAATCACGAAGTCCAATATTCGGATATATTGAGTCAAAATAATTTCTTAACCCGTTGCGTAAAATAGCATTTGGGTTCCCCGCAATATATGCGTCAAAGTAAACACATCGTAACTTATGGGTTTCCCAATGTGATATCCCCCATCTTTCAAACGAAAGTCTCTTATAAACCAAGACATTCTTGGAACGTTCTTCGAATGTCTTACAAACTGATCTCGCCTTAAATAGTTGTGCCGAAGAATTCTGGCCGACTCTAGACAAGATTTCATCAATCATGTCTCCGGGTAGGTCTCTTAAAATATTGGGTTGTCTATCCATTTTGTGTTTTTAAACTGTAAAATAGACAAGAGTTAGATTCATAAAAAAATACTTATTAATACAAGCAATTTTTACATATATCATAAAGCATAAGAACACTATATTCCATATATTACACCACACGAATACAACTATCTTATTCCGACTCGATCGTTTCTTCTTCTTCGGTTTTGGTTCGTTTTGCCAAGTTTCTAGGGATATATGATGTTCCCCTAATACAAGCCGTCGTTGTCCACATTGGTTTAGAAAAACCTGGTGGTTTAGAGGTTCCCGGGTCATTGTTACAACTTAAGGACTTCGGGGGTTGACGATACATATAAAGTTCATCGGGGTTGGAATTAGATTTCTCTATTTTTATGCCCTTTCCCTTATTATTTTCTTTTGCCTTTTTAAATTCAGTTGGGGTAATTTCTATAACATCATCGGAATTCTCGTCGGAATCCGATTCATCGGAGAATTGGTAATCCTCCCAATATTTTGCTTCCTTGGCGGAAACACCATTGACCATAATTAACTTTGGTCGGTTGGTTGAGGATTTTCTTTTACTTAACCGTTTTATTATTTCCCCCACCGGTTCTATTTCTTCATCCGGTTCCGATTCTTCTTCTGGTTCCGATTCTTCTTCCGGTTCCGACTCTTCTTCCGGTTCCTCTTCGGGAACTTGTGAATCAGTCCACAAATCATTCCAATTTACATTTGACTCTTCATTATTATTAGGTGAGTCAATGGGACTTGTTCTAGAGGTAGACATCTATCACATAATATCAAACACGTTAAGAGATTAATATATCACATAATATTCATATGTTAAAAATATATAGTTTCCAACAAAAATGTTAAGCAATCATTTTTAAAGAAAACACGGTCAAAGTCCAGACTCACTAATGCATCCTAACAAACTCGATAAGACACACTAATGCAAATTTTCTGGTTCTCTAAGACCAACGCTCTGATACCAACTGAAATGTCCCGTTCTTATTGATTAAAAACGTTCCATATTAATTGATTTCGTTGCGAGGTTTTGACCTCTATATGAGACGTTTTTCAAAGACTGCATTCATTTTTAAACAAACCATAACCTTTATTTCATCAATAAAGGTTTAAAAAGCTTTACGTAGATTATCAAATAATGATAATCTAAAATATCCTGTTTACACACGACCATTACATAATGGTTTACAATACTAATATGTTACAACAAAATAAGTTCCTTGAATGCAGTTTTTACACAATATCATACAAGCATGGACTCCAAATCTTGTCCTTATTTAAGTATGCGACAGCGGAAGCTATTAATAATCACCTGAGAATAAACATGCTTAAAACGTCAACAAAAAATGTTGGTGAGTTATAGGTTTAACCTATATATATCAAATCGTAACAATAGACCACAAGATTTCATATTTCAATACACATCCCATACATAGAGATAAAAATCATTCATATGGTGAACACCTGGTAACCGACAATAACAAGATGCATATATAAGAATATCCCCATCATTCCGGGACACCCTTCGGATATGATATAAATTTCGAAGTACTAAAGCATCCGGTACTTTGGATGGGGTTTGTTAGGCCCAATAGATCTATCTTTAGGATTCGCGTCAATTAGGGTGTCTGTTCCCTAATTCTTAGATTACCAGACTTAATAAAAAGGGGCATATTCGATTTCGATAATTCAACCATAGAATGTAGTTTCACGTACTTGTGTCTATTTTGTAAATCATTTATAAAACCTGCATGTATTCTCATCCCAAAAATATTAGATTTTAAAAGTGGGACTATAACTCACTTTCACAGATTTTTACTTCGTCGGGAAGTAAGACTTGGCCACTGGTTGATTCACGAACCTATAACAATATATACATATATATCAAAGTATGTTCAAAATATATTTACAACACTTTTAATATATTTTGATGTTTTAAGTTTATTAAGTCAGCTGTCCTCGTTAGTAACCTACAACTAGTTGTCCACAGTTAGATGTACAGAAATAAATCGATAAATATTATCTTGAATCAATCCACGACCCAGTGTATACGTATCTCAGTATTGATCACAACTCAAACTATATATATTTTGGAATCAACCTCAACCCTGTATAGCTAACTCCAACATTCACATATAGAGTGTCTATGGTTGTTCCGAAATATATATAGATGTGTCGACATGATAGGTCGAAACATTGTATACGTGTCTATGGTATCTCAAGATTACATAATATATAATACAAGTTGATTAAGTTATGGTTGGAATAGATTTGTTACCAATTTTCACGTAGCTAAAATGAGAAAAATTATCCAATCTTGTTTTACCCATAACTTCTTCATTTTAAATCCGTTTTGAGTGAATCAAATTGCTATGGTTTCATATTGAACTCTATTTTATGAATCTAAACAAAAAAAGTATAGGTTTCTAGTCGGAAAAATAAGTTACAAGTCGTTTTTGTAAAGGTAGTCATTTCAGTCGAAAGAACGACGTCTAGATGACCATTTTAGAAAACATACTTCCACTTTGAGTTTAACCATAATTTTTGGATATAGTTTCATGTTCATAATAAAAATCATTTTCTCAGAATAATAACTTTTAAATCAAAGTTTATCATAGTTTTTAATTAACTAACCCAAAACAGCCCGCGGTGTTACTACGACGGCGTAAATCCGGTTTTACGGTGTTTTTCGTGTTTCCAGGTTTTAAATCATTAAGTAAGCATATCATATAGATATAGAACATGTGTTTAGTTGATTTTAAAAGTCAAGTTAGAAGGATTAACTTTTGTTTGCGAACAAGTTTAGAATTAACTAAACTATGTTCTAGTGATTACAAGTTTAAACCTTCGAATAAGATAGCTTTATATGTATGAATCGAATGATGTTATGAACATCATTACTACCTTAAGTTCCTTGGATGAACCTACTGGAAAAGAGAAAAATGGATCTATCTTCAATGGATCCTTGGATGGCTCAAAGTTCTTGAAGCAAAATCATGACACGAAAACAAGTTCAAGTAAGATCATCACTTGAAATAAGATTGTTATAGTTATAGAAATTGAACCAAAGTTTGAATATGATTATTACCTTGTATTAGAATGATAACCTACTGTAAGAAACAAAGATTTCTTGAGGTTGGATGATCACCTTACAAGATTGGAAGTGAGCTAGCAAACTTGAAAGTATTCTTGATTTTATGAAACTAGAACTTTTGGAATTTATGAAGAACACTTAGAACTTGAAGATAGAACTTGAGAGAGTTCAATTAGATGAAGAAAATTAAAGAATGAAAGTGTTTGTAGGTGTTTTTGGTCGTTGGTGTATGGATTAGATATAAAGGATATGTAATTTTGTTTTCATGTAAATAAGTCATGAATGATTACTCATATTTTTGTAATCTTATGAGATATTTCATGCTAGTTGCCAAATGATGGTTCCCACATGTGTTAGGTGACTCACATGGGCTGCTAAGAGCTGATCATTGGAGTGTATATACCAATAGTACATACATCTAAAAGCTGTGTATTGTACGAGTACGAATACGGGTGCATACGAGTAGAATTGTTGATGAAACTGAACGAGAATGTAATTGTAAGCATTTTTGTTAAGTAGAAGTATTTTGATAAGTGTATTGAAGTCTTTCAAAAGTGTATAAATACATATTAAAACACTACATGTATATACATTTTAACTGAGTCGTTAAGTCATCGTTAGTCGTTACATGTAAGTGTTGTTTTGAAACCTTTAGGTTAACGATCTTGTTAAATGTTGTTAACCCAATGTTTATAATATCAAAAGAGATTTTAAATTATTATATTATCATGATATTATGATGTACGAATATCTCTTAATATGATATATATACATTAAATGTCGTTACAACGATAAACGTTACATATATGTCTCGTTTCAAAATCATTAAGTTAGTAGTCTTGTTTTTACATATGTAGTTCATTGTTAATATAATTAATGATATGTTTACTTATCATAATATCATGTTAACTATACATATAACCATATATATGTCATCATATAGTTTTTTTTTTACAAGTTTTAACGTTCGTGAATCACCGGTCAACTTGGGTGGTCAATTGTCTATATGAAACCTATTTCAATTAATCAAGTCTTAACAAGTTTGATTGCTTAACATGTTGGAAACATTTAATCATGTAAATATCAATCTCAATTAATATATATAAACATGGAAAAGTTCGGGTCACTACAATTGGTAGCTCAGGAAGCTGCATGGATGAATAAATTCATCGATGACTTAGGAGTAGTCCCTTTCATTCAGGACCCTCTTGAGATCTTTTGTGACAACGAGGGTGCGATTGCTCAAATCAAGGAACCTCGTGCTCACCAAAAGACCCGTCACATTGAGTAGAGATTCAACGACATAAGGGATGAAGTTGAAAAGGGAAAGATATGTATTCACAAAGTTCATACAGATCTTAATATAGCGGATCCTCTCACGAAGCTCTTACATGGAGCAAAACATGCAGGACATGTTTGTGGATTAGGGCTTCGATTTTCTAGTGATTGGTCATGATCTGTTTTAAGTATTATAACAGAACGAAATTTGTTCAAACTCATTAATATAGTTATGGTATTAATTTATTTTGAGTCAAATTCCTATTTTGCATATTTTATCCATGAATAAATAATTATTCTAAATTCCATAGTCGATCACATTTGTGGGAACAAGTGTCAGGTTTAGACTATGAACTTGGATTGGTATACATTCACGTGATGAATGTGGGGCAAGGTTAAAACCAAGGTTCATAGATATTTGTAGGATACAAATATTGGAAGACCCGCCCTCAAGATTTACTAAATGGAGCCTTTGTGGTTGATCACATGTAATCTTGAGTAAAGGTGAAATATCATTGTATCCTATAACCTGAGATACATATTGGGTTCGGATATTTACCAAGTATTGTGCCTTAATTCTTTCCTTCGCGATTCTGAAATATGGTAGTTCATAAGGAAGAGCTCAGGTATAATGCAAGGTATATATATTTAGGACGTATGTACTCAAGATGGAATTTATCCCTCTTATTCGTTAAGAGTCAGATGTTTAAGGCCTGATAAAGTTAAATCTAGAAGAGAGTGATCACTCTGTGTCTCTTGGATTTAACATGACATCTAGGACAAAAGGTTGTAATGAAAGATTCACCTATTCATATTCGAGATGGAACTCGAAAGGGATGATGTTATTGAATGGCGCAAAGTCATAACATATTGGGGGTGATGGACGGTCGTTACGTGGTATCCGTTGCTTGCATTAATTTCTTATGTTTCTCTTGCAAGTGGGAGATTGAAGGTTTTTCGTATGTCCGAGAGACATATTTAATTAATGTGGCTAATATGTTATGATCCAAGTCGGGTCATACCCAATAACAAGCTTACCGACACTTTAAATGTATTTAATCTTAGCGATTGGATCGTTAAATAAATACGTGACACTTGGATTTTAGAAAATCAGTTTTCTAAAATATTATCACTTGAGATAAATTATTTGGATAATTTACACAATGAGGATTTAATTATTTATAGGTGTAAATAATTATAATGTGTTATATTTTATAAATGGTTTTATAAAATATGCAAGTAACAAAATAAATACATGGATTTATATAAATTGTTTTATAAACAATCCAATTATATAAAAACCCATCATGGGTGGCAGAATTTTAGGTCTCCAAGGGAGCATCTCATTGAAATGACCCGTCCTAATCCATCTGGACGAAATCATCAACATTTGATCCCAGAGCGATGATCGACTCCAAGTAATGTCCTTAAAATGAGCAAATGCACAGCAGAATATTTCTTTCATACCTGAGAATAAACATGCTTTCAAGTGTCAACCAAAAGGTTGGTGAGTTCATAGATTTATCATAAAATAATAAAATTCATCATTTTGATAGACCACAAGATTTAAATGCTGCATGGTACAAATGGGCCCGAATCCTATACCCACATGTAATGTACATGCTATATCTTTTAAATATAGTACATCTTTCTCGTGTACAAAACCATTTTTCATAAATCTTAGTAACCGTACACATATCTCGTGCACAAAAATAATATACACATAACCTGTGTATAAAATCATTCTCTCGATACATAACATTCATATCAATTGGTGGCAATTATCATGTCCACATAATTCAATGGTGGCAATTATCATGTCCACATAATTCAATGGTGGCAATTATCATGTCCACATAATTCAATGGTGGCAATTATCATGTCCACATAATTCAATAATAATCCGCAGAACTTCTGTCTGCATAATAATTCATTCGAGGAAGGTTTTGCTTGTGTCTATCTCGTCAAACATTTATAAAATGCATTTCATGTATTCGCAGTTCAAAATATATTTCAAAAGCATTTAATAAAGCAGTTGTAAAAACAGCGCATGTATTCTCAGTCTCAAAAATGTAAAGAGTAAAAGGGAATCAAATGAACTCACAATACTGTATTTTGTAGTAAAAATACATATGACGACATTGAACAATGCAGGGTTGGCCTCGGATTCTCGAACCTATATCATTTGTATTTATATTAAAACAAATAATCGTAATCAAACAAGTGTATATCTATTATTTTATGTATTAAGATTAATGGTCTTATATACATAGTTTTCTTAATACTTATTTTACATTATGATACTTATTTGATATTTAATTAATGTTACTAGTTAAAACGAAATTTTATGTAGTATTAGTATACTTTATTTAGTAAATATATCTGTATTTATATATATATTTCATTTGTTTTGTAAAAATTTATCAATTATAGTAATACTAGTTTAAGGATAATAATAATACTGAAAATAGTAATTTTAGTAAAAATGGTAATTCTATTAGTAATGATAAAGTAAAAATAATAGTTTTAGCAAAAATAGCATTTTCAATAGTATTGGTAAGTTTAATAATAATTATCGTTTTAAATAGAAATTTTTAGTGTTCATAATTAATAGTACAAAAATTAATGTAAAAGGGTACTCCTAATATACTAATATTAATGATAATGATACTTAGATTAATAATAATAATCATCATAATAACTAATAAATAATACTAATAATAATTCTAATCATGTTAAAAATAATAATAAATACATTAACAATAATAATTATAATTAAATTACAATCATAATAATAATAAAACTAATAATAATGATAATAATAATAAATTGATAATGGAACTACCTTTAAAGTCTAAAAAAAAAATATAACAAACCACCCAAGCCAAGACTCGAACCCACGACCTCTCAATTAACACAAACACACCCAACCACTGAACTGTCCAATGCTTTTCTGCTAATACTCCCATCCATATATATATATACCCCGTATTTTTCTGTTCACATTTATAGCCCAACAAAAATAAACAACCAAGGCCCAACTTAATTATCTCGGCCCACAGAGGAAACTGAATCATAGCAGCCCAACAAAAAAATGGATTTCGACCCACCATCTCATTTATTATAAGCCCAAAAACTAATCCAGTAACAAATCTTAAAACACAAGTAATAGCCGCATCAAAAAAAATATCTTGGTGGTGTCGATCAGTTAAGTAAGGAAACAAATAACAATAGGCAATCATGGTGATGGTGATCGGATGAGTAACCAAACAAACAACCGTTGCCAATCGGTGGTGATGGTGATCGGAATAGTTACAGAAGACAATCGAAACAACAGTGATCAAAAGTTGCAGGTTTTTATTGCATTTTATTGATGACGAATGATAGTGGTAATTTTCCGGTTAGTAACAGCAGTCAAATAAACAACACAGCAGTAACAAACGTGGTGATTGTTCTTGGTTTTGTGTCGAGCACGAAATAGAAATAAGTGGATGTTTTGTGCAGGTCTTAGTTCCAAACAACAACCGGAACAGAAGCAAGCTGATTCATTATCTTTATTGTTTACCATCAGAAACCAAGACCCATCAAAATAAATCGAATAGCAAAAAAAAATTATAGTAAACCGTATAGGATGGTGTTGATGATTGGAGGAGACAAGTGGGTTTCGTTCAAGATTGATGGGGTTGGTTTTGTGATTTAAAAAGTAGATAGCAAACAGTCGTTCGTTAGTAAGAATGCTTCGATTGTTCGATGTTAAAACATGCTAATGTGTGGGTTTGTGTTGTGGTGGTTGAAATGTCCCGTTCTTATTGATTAAAAACGTTCCATATTAATTGATTTCGTTGCGAGGTTTTGACCTCTATATGAGACGTTTTTCAAAGACTGCATTCATTTTAAAACAAACCATAACCTTTATTTCATCAATAAAGGTTTAAAAAACTTTACGTAGATTATCAAATAATGATAATCTAAAATATCCAGTTTAGACACGACCATTACATAATGGTTTACAATACAAATATGTTACAACAAAATAAGTTTCTTAAATGCAGTTTTTACACAATATCATACAAGCATGGACTCCAAATCTCGTCCTTATTTAAGTATGCGACAGCGGAAGCTCTTAATAATCACCTGAGAATAAACATGCTTAAAACGTCAACAAAAATGTTGGTGAGTTATAGGTTTAACCTATATATATCAAATCATAATAATAGACCACAAGATTTCATATTTTAATACACATCCCATACATATAGATAAAAATCATTCATATGGTAAACACCTGGTAACCGACATTAACAAGATGCATATATAAGAATATCCCCATCATTCCGGGACACCCTTCGGATATGATATAAATTTCGAAGTACTAAAGCATCCGGTACTATGGATGGGGTTTGTTAGGCCCAATAGATCTATCTTTAGGATTCGCGTCAATTAGGGTGTCTGTTCCCTAATTCTTAGATTACCAGACTTAATAAAAAGGGGCATATTTGATTTCGATAATTCAACCATAGAATGTAGTTTCACGTACTTGTGTCTATTTTGTAAATCATTTATAAAACCTGCATGTATTCTCATCCCAAAAATATTAGATTTTAAAAGTGGGACTCTAACTCACTTTCACAGATTTTTACTTCGTCGGGAAGTAAGACTTGGCCACTGGTTGATTCACGAACCTATAACAATATATACATATATATCAAAGTATGTTCAAAATATATTTACAACACTTTTAATATATTTTGATGTTTTAAGTTTATTATGTCAGCTGTCCTCGTTAGTAACCTACAAATAGTTGTCCACAGTTAGATGTACATAAATAAATCGATAAATATTATCTTGAATCAATCCACGACCCAGTGTATACGTATCTCAGTATTGATCACAACTCAAACTATATATATTTTGGAATCAACCTCAACCCTGTATAGCTAACTCCAACATTCACATATAGAGTGTCTAGGGTTGTTGCGAAATATATATAGATGTGTCGACATGATAGGTCGAAACATTGTATACGTGTCTATGGTATCTCAAGATTACATAATATATAATACAAGTTGATTAAGTTATGGTTGGAATAGATTTGTTACCAATTTTCACGTAGCTAAAATGAGAAAAATTATCCAATCTTGTTTTACCCATAACTTCATCATTTTAAATCCGTTTTGAGTGAATTAAATTGCTATGGTTTCATATTGAACTCTATTTTATGAATCTAAATAGAAAAATATAGGTTTATAGTCGGAAAAATAAGTTACAAGTCGTTTTTGTAAAGGTAGTCATTTCAGTCGAAAGAACGACGTCTAGATGACCATTTTAGAAAACATACTTCCACTTTGAGTTTAACCATAATTTTTGGATATAGTTTCATGTTCATAATAAAAATAATTTTCTCAGAATAACAACTTTTAAATCAAAGTTTTTCATAGTTTTTAATTAACTAACCCAAAACAGCCCGTGGTGTTACTACAACGGCGTAAATCCGGTTTTACGGTGTTTTTCGTGTTTCCAGGTTTTAAATCATTAAGTTAGCATATCATATAGATATAGAACATGTGTTTAGTTGATTTTAAAAGTTAAGTTAGAAGGATTAACTTTTGTTTGCGAACAAGTTTAGAATTAACTAAACTATGTTCTAGTGATTACAAGTTTAAACCTTCGAATAAGATAGCTTTATATGTATGAATCGAATGATGTTATGAACATCATTACTACCTTAAGTTCCTTGGATAAACCTACTGGAAAATAGAAAAATGGATCTAGCTTCAACGGATCCTTGGATGGCTCGAAGTTCTTGAAGCAGAATCATGACACGAAAACAAGTTCAAGTAAGATCATCACTTGAAATAAGATTGTTATAGTTATAGAAGTTGAACCAAAGTTTGAATATGATTATTACCTTGTATTAGAATGATAACCTACTGTAAGAAACAAATATTTCTTGAGGTTGGATGATCACCTTACAAGATTGGAAGTGAGCTAGCAAATTTGAAAGTATTCTTGATTTTATGTAACTAGAACTTGTAGAATATATGAAGAACACTTAGAACTTGAAGATAGAACTTGAGAGAGATAAATTATATGAAGAAAATTGAAGAATGAAAGTGTTTGTAGGTGTTTTTGGTCGTTGGTGTATGGATTAGATATAAAGGATATGTAATTTTGTTTTCATGTAAATAAGTCATGAATGATTACTCATATTTTTGTAATTTTATGAGATATTTCATGCTAGTTGCCAAATGATGGTTCCCACATGTATTAGGTGACTCACATGGGCTGCTAAGAGCTGATCATTGGAGTGTATATACCAATAGTACATACATCTAAAAGCTATGTATTGTACGAGTACGAATACGGGTGCATACGAGTAGAATTGTTGATGAAACTGAACGAGGATGTAATTATAAGCATTTTTGTTAAGTAGAAGTATTTTGATAAGTGTATTGAAGTCTTTCAAAAGTGTATAAATACATATTAAAACACTACATGTATATACATTTTAACTGAGTCGTTAAGTCATCGTTAGTCGTTACATGTAAGTGTTGTTTTGAAACCTTTAGGTTAACGATCTTGTTAAATGTTGTTAACCCAATGTTTATAATATCAAATGAGATTTTAAATTATTATATTATCATGATATTATCATGTATTAATATCTCTTAATATGATATATATATATATATACATTAAATGTCTTTACAACGATAATCGTTACATATATGTCTCGTTTAAAAATCATTAAGTTAGTAGTCTTGTTTTTACATATGTAGTTCATTGTTAATATACTTAATGATATGTTTACTTATCATAGTATCATGTTAACTATATATATATCCATATATATGTCATCATATAGTTTTTACAAGTTTTAACGTTCGTGAATCACCGGTCAACTTGGGTGGTCAATTGTCTATATGAAACATATTTCAATTAATCAAGTCTTAAAAAGTTTGATTGCTTAACATGTTGGAAACATTTAATCATGTAAATATCAATCTCAATTAATATATATAAACATGGAAAAGTTCGGGTCACTACAGTACCTACCCGTTAAATAAATTTCGTCCCGAAATTTTAAGCTGTTGAAGGTGTTGACGAATCTTCTGGAAATGGATGTGGGTATTTCTTCTTCATCTGATCTTCATGCTCCCAGGTGAACTTGGGTCCTCTACGAGTATTCCATCGAACCTTAACAATTGGTATCTTGTTTTGCTTAAGTCTTTTAACCTCACGATCCATTATTTCGACGGGTTCTTCGATGAATTGAAGTTTTTCGTTGATTTGGATTTCATCTTACGGAATAGGGAGATCTTCTTTAGCAAAACATTTCTTCAAATTCGAGACGTGGAAAGTGTTATGTACAGCCGCGAGTTGTTGAGGTAACTCAAGTCGGTAAGCTACTGGTCCGACACGATCAATAATCTTGAATGGTCCAATATACCTTGGATTTAATTTCCCTCGTTTACCAAATCGAACAACGCCTTTCCAAGGTGCAACTTTAAGCATGACAATCTCTCCAATTTCAAATTCTATATCTTTTCTTTTAATGTCAGCGTAGCTCTTTTGTCGACTTTGGACGGTTTTCAACCGTTGTTGAATTTGGATGATCTTCTCGGTAGTTTCTTGTATAATCTCCGGACCCGTAATCTATCTATCCCCCACTTCACTCCAACAAATTGGAGACCTGCACTTTCTACCATAAAGTGCTTCAAACGGCGCCATCTCAATGCTTGAATGGTAGCTGTTGTTGTAGGAAAATTCTGCTAACGGTAGATGTCGATCCCAACTGTTTCCGAAATCAATAACACATGCTCGTAGCATGTCTTCAAGCGTTTGTATTGTCCTTTCGCTCTGCCCATCAGTTTGTGGATGATAGGCAGTACTCATGTCTAGACGAGTTCCTAATGCTTGCTGTAATGTCTGCCAGAATCTTGAAATAAATCTGCCATCCCTATCAAAGATAATAGAGATTGGTATTCCATGTCTGGAGATGACTTCCTTCAAATACAGTCGTGCTAACTTCTCCATCTTGTCATCTTCTCTTATTGGCAGGAAGTGTGCTGATTTGGTGAGACGATCAAATATTACCCAAATAGTATCAAAACCACTTGCAGTCCTTGGCAATTTAGTGATGAAATCCATGGTAATGTTTTCCCATTTCCATTCCGGGATTTCGGGTTGTTGAAGTAGACCTGATGGTTTCTGATGCTCAGCTTTGACCTTAGAACACGTCAAACATTCTCCTACGTATTTAGCAACATCGGCTTTCATACCCGGCCACCAAAAATGTTTCTTGAGATCCTTGTACATCTTCCCTGTTCCAGGATGTATTGAGTATCTGGTTTTATGAGCTTCTCTAAGTACCATTTCTCTCCTATCTCCAAATTTTGGTACCCAAATCCTTTCAGCCCTATACCGGGTTCCGTCTTCCTGAATATTAAGATGCTTCTCCGATCCTTTGGGTATTTCATCCTTTAAATTTCCCTCTTTTAAAACTCCTTGTTGCGCCTCCTTTATTTGAGTAGTAAGGTTATCATGAATCATTATATTCATAGATTTTACTCGAATGGGTTCTCTGTCCTTCCTGCTCAAGGCATCGGCTACCACATTTGCCTTCCCCGGGTGGTAACGAATCTCAAAGTCGTAATCATTTAATAATTCAATCCACCTACGCTGCCTCATATTCAGTTGTTTCTGATTAAATATGTGTTGAAGACTTTTGTGGTTGGTATATATAATACTTTTGACCCCATATAAGTAGTGCCTCCAAGTCTTTAATGCAAAAACAACCGCGCCTAATTCCAAATCATGCGTCGTATAATTTTGTTCGTGAATCTTCAATTCTCTAGACGCATAAGCAATCACCTTCGTTCGTTGCATTAATACACAACTGAGACCTTGCTTTGATGCGTCACAATAAATCACAAAATCATCATTCCCTTCAGGCAATGACAATATAGGTGCCGTAGTTATCTTTTTCTTCAATAACTGAAACGCTTTCTCTTGTTCATCATTCCATTCAAATTTCTTCCCTTTATGCGTTAATGCAGTCAAAGGTTTTGCTATTCTGGAAAAGTCTTGGATGAACCTTCTGTAGTAACCAGCTAGTCCTAAAAACTGGCGTATGTGTTTCAGAGTTTTTGGGGTTTCCCACTTTTCAACAATTTCTATCTTTGCCGGATCCACCTTAATACCTTCTTTGTTCACTATGTGACCGAGGAATTGAACTTCTTCCTACCAAAATGCACACTTTGAAAACTTAGCGTACAATTCTTCCTTCCTCAATACTTCTAACACCTTTCTCAAATGTTCACCGTGTTCTTGGTCATTCTTTGAGTAAATAAGTATGTCATCAATGAAAACAATGACAAACTTGTCAAGGTATGGTCCACACACTCGGTTCATAAGGTCCATGAACACAGCTGGTGCATTAGTTAAACCAAACGGCATGACCATAAACTCGTAATGACCGTAACGTGTTCTGAAAGCTGTCTTTGGAATATCATCTTCTTTCACCCGCATTTGATGATACCCGGAACGTAAGTCAATCTTTGAATAAACAGACGAGCCTTGTAGTTGATCAAATAAGTCGTCGATTCTCGGTAGTGGGCAGCGGTTCTTGATGGTAAGTTTGTTCAACTCTCGGTAGTCGATACACAACCTGAATGTACCATCTTTCTTCTTGACAAACAAAACAGGAGCTCCCCACGGTGATGTCCTTGGTCGAATGATACCACACTCTAAAAGTTCTTGTAATTGGCTTTACAGTTCTTTCATCTCGCTGGGTGTGAGTCTGTAAGGAGCACGAGCTATTGGTACAGCTCCTGGTACAAGATCTATTTGAAATTCAACGGATCGATGTGGGGGTAATCCCGGTAATTCTTTCGGAAATACATCGGGAAATTCTTTTATAATGGGAACATCATTGATGCTCTTTTCTTCAGTTTGTACTTTCTCGACGTGTGCTAGAACATCATAGCAACCTTTTCTTATTAGTTTTTGTACCTTCAAATTACTAATAAGATGTAGCTTCGTGTTGCCCTTTTCTCCGTACACCATTAAGGGTTTTCCTTTTTCTTGTATAATGCGAATTGCATTTTTGTAATAAACGATCTCTGCTTTCACTTCTTTCAACCAGTCCATACCGATTATCACATCAAAACTCTCTAACTCTACTGGTATCAAATCAATCTTAAATGTTTCGCTAACCAGATTAATTTCTCGATTCCGACATATATTATCTGCTGAAATTAATTTACCATTTGCTAATTCGAGTAAAAATTTACTATCCAAAGTCGTCAATGGACAACTTAATTTAGCACAAAAATCTCTACTCATATAGCTTCTATCCGCACCCGAATCAAATAAAATGTAAGCAGATTTATTGTCAATAAGAAACGTACCCGTAACAAGCTCCGGGTCTTCCTGTGCCTCTGCCGCATTAATATTGAAAACTCTTCCGCGGCCTTGTCCATTCGTGTTCTCCTGGTTCGGGCAATTTCTAATAATGTGGCCCGGTTTTCCACATTTATAACAAACTACATTGGCATAACTTGCTCCGACACTACTTGCTCCGCCATTACTCGTTCCGACACCATTTGTTCCTTTCATTCTATTAACCCCTGGTCTGTAGACCTCACACTTCGCCGCGTTATGACCATTTCTTTTACACTTGTTGCAAAATTTGGTGCAGAACCCCGAGTGATACTTTTCATACCTTTGGCATAGCTGCTTCTGATTGTTGTTGTTGTTGCGGTTATTATTGTTGTTGTGATGATTGTTGTAGTTGTTGTTGTTGTTGTTGTTGTTGTTGTTGTTGTTGTTGTTGTGCCGTTTGTTGTAGTTGCGATTGATGTTGCGATTGTTGGGATAATTGTTGCGATTATTGTTGTAATTGCTGTTGTTGTTGTATTGGTGATTCTTATCACCGTTTTCCTCCCACTTTCTTTTGACTTGCTTCACATTGGCCTCTTCAGCAGTCTGTTCTTTAATTCTTTCTTCAATCTGGTTCACTAGTTTGTGAGCCATTCTACATGCATGTTGTATAGAGGCGGGCTCGTGTGACCTTATATCTTCTTGGATTCTTTCCGGTAATCCTTTCACAAACTCGTCGATCTTCTCTTCCTCATCTTCGAATGCTCCCGGACACAATAGGCACAATTCTGTGAATCATCTTTCGTACGTGGTAATATCAAATCCTTGGGTTCATAACCCTTTAAGTTCTGTCTTGAGCTTATTGACCTCAGTTCTAGGACGGTACTTCTCGTTCATCAAGTGCTTGAATGCTGACCACGGTAGTGCGTACGCATCGTCTTGTCCCACTTGCTCTAGATAGGTATTCCACCATGTTAACGCAGAACCTGTGAAGGTATGCGTAGCGTACTTCACTTTGTCCTCTTCAGTACACTTACTTATGGCAAACACCGATTCGACCTTCTCGGTCCACCGTTTCAATCCGATCGGTCCTTCGGTCCCATCAAATTCCAAAGGTTTGCAGGCAGTGAATTCTTTGTAGGTGCATCCTACACGATTTCCTGTACTGCTAGATCCAAGGTTATTGTTGGTATGTAGCGCAGCCTGTACTGCGGCTATGTTTGAAGCTAGAAAAGTACGGAATTCCTCTTCATTCATATTCACAGTGTGTCGAGTAGTCGGTGCCATTTCCTTCAAAATAGTCAAATGGAACAAGTTGATCATACAGAATATTAAGAGTAGTTAATAGTATTTCGTAGCATAATATGAACTCATTTATAAAAGCTTTTTCCTCATATTAGCGTTTTATAAGTTTAAATTCGGGTAGTACCTACCCGTTAAGTTCATACTTAGTAGCTAATATACAATTCAACTACTACAATTCTATATGAAAAACTGATTATAATAATATTTCGCGTTCAAACTTTTACAAAATATTTTACAAACTTACAATACCGCTTATTTTACGTATAGCATGAAATATAGCACACAATAAATTTGATACAAGATGGTTGTGAAGATAATTCTAGCTAGTACACAAGTCGTTCAGCAAAGGCAATAAAGACACGTAATTCATACGTCCAGAAACAAGTCATGCATTCTGGTTTTACTAGGATTACTTCCCATCCTTGGTCTTGTGGAACATAACCGTTATGGCCGTTGATAAGACAGCATGTTGTAACGTCGTCAAAGGGACGAGGGTTACGTAATGTCCAACAGTCCCGTAACAATCTAAAAACCTCATTTCTTACCCCAATTACCGACTCCGTCACTTGTGGGAATGTTTTGTTTAATAGTTGTAACCCGATGTTCTTGTTCTCACTTTGGTGAGAAGCGAACATTACTAATCCGTAAGCATAACATGCTTCTTTATGTTGCATGTTAGCCGCTTTTTCTAAATCACGAAGTCCAATATTCGGATATATTGAGTCAAAATAATTTCTTAACCCATTGCGTAAAATAGCATTTGGGTTCCCCGCAATATACGCGTCAAAGTAAACACATCGTAACTTATGGATTTCCCAATGTGATATCCCCCATCTTTCGAACGAAATCCTTTTATAAAGCAAGGCATTCTTGGAACGTTCTTCGAATGTCTTATAAACTGATCGCGCCTTAAATAGTTGTGCCGAAGAATTCTGACCGACTCTAGACAAGATTTCATCAATCATGTCTCCGGGTAGGTCTCTTAAAATATTGGGTTCTCTATCCATTTTGTGTTTTTATACTGTAAAATAGACAAGAGTTAGATTAATAAAAAAAATACTTATTAATACAAGCAATTTTTACACTATATTACATATATTACACCACACGAATACAACTATCTTATTCCGACTCGCTTGTTTCTTCTTCTTCGGTTTTGGTTCGTTTTGCCAAGTTTCTAGGGATATATGATGTTCCCCTAATACGAGCCGTCGTTTTCCACATTGGTTTAGAAAAACCTGGTGGTTTAGAGGTTCCCGGGTCATTGTTACAACTTAAGGACTTCGAGGGTTGACGATACATATAAAGTTCATCGGGGTTGGAATTAGATTTCTCTATTTTTATGCCCTTTTCCTTATTATTTTCTTTTGCCTTTTTAAATTCAGTTGGGGTAATTTCTATAACATCATCGGAATTCTCGTCGGAATCCGATTCATCGGAGAATTGGTAATCCTCCCAATATTTTGCTTCCTTGGCGGAAACACCATTGACCATAATTAACCTTGGTCGGTTGGTTGAGGATTTTCTTTTACTTAACCGTTTTATTATTTCCCCCACCGGTTCTATTTCTTCATCCGGTTCCGATTCTTCTTCCGGTTCCGATTCTTCTTCCGGTTCTGACTCTTCTTCCGGTTCCTCTTCGGGAAATTGTGAATCAGTCCATGAATCATTCCAATTTACATTTGACTCTTAATTATTATTAGGTGAGTCAATGGGACTTGTTCTAGAGGTAGACATCTATCACATAATATCAAACGCGTTAAGAGATTAATATATCACATAATATTCACATGTTAAAAATATATAGTTTCCAACAAAATTTGTTAAGCAATCATTTTTCAAGTAAACACGGTCGAAGTCCAGACTCACTAATGCATCCTAACAAACTCGATAAGACACACTAATGCAAAATTCTGGTTCTCTAAGACCAACGCTCGGATACCAACTGAAATGTCCCGTTCTTATTGATTAAAAACGTTCCATATTAATTGATTTCGTTGCGAGGTTTTGACCTCTATATGAGACGTTTTTCAAAGACTGCATTCATTTTAAAACAAACCATAACCTTTATTTCATCAATAAAGGTTTAAAAAGCTTTACGTAGATTATCAAATAATGATAATCTAAAATATCATGTTTACACACGACCATTACATAATGGTTTACAATACAAATATGTTACAACAAAATAAGTTTCTTGAATGCAGTTTTTACACAATATCATACAAGCATGGACTCCAAATCTCGTCCTTATTTAAGTATGCGACAGCGGAAGCTCTCAATAATCACCTGAGAATAAACATGCTTAAAACGTCAACAAAAATGCTGGTGAGTTATAGGTTTAACCTATATATATCAAATCATAATAATAGACCACAAGATTTCATATTTCAATACACATCCCATACATAGAGATAAAAATCATTCATATGGTGAACACCTGGTAACCAACATTAACAAGATGCATATATAAGAATATCCCCATCATTTCGGGACACCTTTCGGATATGATATAAATTTCGAAGTACTAAAGCATCCGGTACTTTGGATGGGGTTTGTTAGGCCCAATAGATCTATCTTTAGGATTCGCGTCAATTAGGGTGTTTATTCCCTAATTCTTAGATTACCAGACTTAATAAAAAGGGCATATTCGATTTCGATAATTCAACCATAGAATGTAGTTTCACGTACTTGTATCTATTTTGTAAATCATTTATAAAACCTGCATGTATTCTCATCCCAAAAATATTAGATTTTAAAAGTGGGACTATAACTCACTTTCACAGATTTTTACTTCGTCGGGAAGTAAGACTTGGCCACTGGTTGATTCATGAACCTATAACAATATATACATATATATCAAAGTATGTTCAAAATATATTTACAACACTTTTAATATAATTTGATGTTTTAAGTTTATTAAGTCAGCTGTCCTCGTTAGTAACCTACAACTAGTTGTCCACAGTTAGATGTACAGAAATAAATCGATAAATATTCTCTTGAATCAATCTACGACCCAGTGTATACGTAATCTCAGTATTGATCACAACTCAAACTATATATATTTTGGAATCAACCTCAACCCTGTATAGCTAACTCCAACATTCACATATAGAGTGTCTATGGGTGTGCCGAAATATATATAGATGTGTCGACATGATAGGTCGAAACATTGTATATGTGTCTATGGTATCTCAAGATTACATAATATACAATACAAGTTGATTAAGTTATGGTTGGAATAGATTTGTTACCAATTTTCACGTAGCTAAAATGAGAAAAATTATCCAATCTTGTTTTACCAATAACTTCTTCATTTTAAATCCATTTTGAGTGAATCAAATTGCTATGGTTTCATATTGAACTCTATTTTATGAATCTAAACAGAGAAAGTATAGGTTTATAGTCAGAAAAATAAGTTACAAGTCGTTTTTGTAAAGGTAGTCATTTCAGTCGAAAGAACGACGTCTAGATGACCATTTTAGAAAACATACTTCCACTTTGAGTTTAACCATAATTTTTGGATATAGTTTCATGTTCATAATAAAAATCATTTTCTCAGAATAACAACTTTTAAATCAAAGTTTATCATAGTTTTTAATTAACTAACCCAAAACAGCCCGCGGTGTTACTACGACGGCGTAAATCCGGTTTTACGGTATTTTTCGTGTTTCCAGGTTTTAAATCATTAAGTTAGTATATCATATAGATATAGAACATGTGTTTAGTTGATTTTAAAAGTTAAGTTAGAAGGATTAACTTTTTTTTGCGAACAAGTTTAGAATTAACTAAACTATGTTCTAGTGATTACAAGTTTAAACCTTCGAATAAGATAGCTTTATATGTATGAATTGAATGATGTTATGAACATCATTACTACCTTAAGTTCCTTGGATAAACCTACTAGAAAAGAGAAAAATGGATCTAGCTTCAACGGATCCTTGGATGGCTCGAAGTTCTTGAAGCAGAATCATGACACGAAAACAAGTTCAAGTAAGATCATCACTTGAAATAAGATTGTTATAGTTATAGAAGTTGAACCAAAGTTTGAATATGATTATTACCTTGTATTAGAATGATAACCTACTGTAAGAAACAAATATTTCTTGAGGTTGGATGATCACCTTACAAGATTGGAAGTGAGCTAGCAAACTTAAAAGTATTCTTGATTTTATGTAACTAGAACTTGTAGAATATATGAAGAACACTTAGAACTTGAAGATAGAACTTAAGAGAGATCAATTAGATGAAGAAAATTGAAGAATGAAAGTGTTTGTAGGTGTTTTTGGTCGTTGGTGTATGGATTAGATATAAAGGATATGTAATTTTGTTTTCATGTAAATAAGTCATGAATGATTACTCATATTTTTGTAATTTTATGAGATATTTCATGCTAGTTGTCAAATGATGGTTCCCACCTGTGTTAGGTGACTCACATGGGCTGCTAAGAGCTGATCATTGGAGTGTATATACTAATAGTACATACATCTAAAAGCTGTGTATTGTACGAGTACGAATACGGGTGCATACGAGTAGAATTGTTGATGAAACTGAACGAGGATGTAATTGTAAGCATTTTTGTTAAGTAGAAGTATTTTGATAAGTGTATTGAAGTCTTTCAAAAGTGTATAAATACATATTAAAACACTACATGTATATACATTTTAACTGAGTCGTTAAGTCATCGTTAGTCGTTACATGTAAGTGTTGTTTTGAAACCTTTAGGTTAACGATCTTGTTAAATGTTGTTAACCCAATGTTTATAATATCAAATGAGATTTTAAATTATTATATTATCATGATATTATCATGTATTAATATCTCTTAATATGATATATATACATTAAATGTCTTTACAACGATAATCGTTACATATATGTCTCGTTTAAAAATCATTAAGTTAGTAGTCTTGTTTTTACATATGTAGTTCATTGTTAATATACGTAATGATATGTTTACTTATCATAGTTTCATGTTAACTATATATATATCCATATATATGTCATCATATAGTTTTTACAAGTTTTAACGTTCGTGAATCACCGGTCAACTTGGGTGGTCAATTGTCTATATGAAACATATTTCAATTAATCAAGTCTTAATAAGTTTGATTGCTTAACATGTTGGAAACATTCAATCATATAAATATCAATCTCAATAAATATATATAAACATGGAAAAGTTCGGGTCACTACAGTGGTTCCGGTGGTGATGTTTTCGATCAGAGAAAGAGAAAACATAAGAGAGAGAGAGAGGTAGAAGAAAGTTGTAGTTGTTCATGGTGATCTTCGTGATAATGGGTTTCAAGATGGCTGAAGTACCAGAAAACGAACTGTAGATTCATGGTTATGTTGGGTGGCTCATGATGAAACAAGAAAGAAATGGAGATGGGTTTTCATGGGTGATAGTTTATGGTGGTGGCGTGAGGGTTACAGGAGTTAACTCTAGGTGGTCCGTGGTGTTGTCGGGAGAAACAAGTGGTGATGGCTTAGGTCTCGGTATAAATAAGAAAAGAAAGTGTGATCGAGCATGTGGGGTTGGTGAATGTTTCTGTGATATGCAAATGTATATGTGTATAAATATATAAAGAGAAACAGGTGGTTGTTGACATGGTGTCTAGTTGTATATCACTTTAGTGGTGATGTAAATGGTTGTCTGTGTATGCAAGTAGTTATATGTATTATGTATCTATATAATATAATTTTAGATAGTGGGATCAATAAAAGCAAAAACAGTAATATATATATATATATATATTTATATTAATAATGCAGTGATGATCGAATAAAGAGAAGAAAGAAAACAAACACCCTGGTCCAGTTTGTTATAAGTGTACATCCTATAGATATATATATATATATATATTTATATTAATAATAATATAATAGTAATAATAGTAATAAACATGTCACTAAAATGACATATAAAAATAATAATAATAGTAGCCCCTTCTTTTAGAATTACATCCGTCGACATGAAATCTTATTTTTACGGGTCAATATATCGTGTTCCGTTGTTAATCAGTGGCGGATAAAGGTCTTCAGAAAAATTCCATATTTTTATAATAATTATCTTTATTTATTTCGGTCACTATGGTATAAAATTCAATCATTAATTATTAAATAAAAAATACATCAACTGTCCCTCTCAATTTTGGGTAAAATATAAAAAGTGCTAAAATTTAATAACTAGATCCTAAATACATTTTTAGTAAGCCTAAAATTTATAGAACTCATTTTCAGATCACCGTTTATTTTAAAATCATATAAGTTCGACTTAACTTCTCTAAATAATAATCAAAACGTCACACGAGTACTACTATCATTTACTAAATGAATTCGAAACCAAATATACATATTCAATATACTTTATATAGATTTATTTTAACAAATAAATCTTATTATTACTTACATCATTTTTCATACCTATTTCTAACAATTAAGTTGTATATTATTTTACATATTTGTTTACAATAATAAATTCATACAACGATTAATAACATTTATTATGTACATATATTTATTTATATTTATATACATATCTATTCACAAATAGTTGTTCGTGAATCGTCTGGAATAGTCGAAGGTCAATTGAATATTTGAAACAGTTCAAATCTTTTGAGACTCAAACTTACAGACTTTGCTTATCGTGTCGAAATCATATAAAGATTAAGTTTAAATTTGGTCGGAAATTCCCGGGTCATCACACTCATGCTAGTATTTTGTTGCTTTTGAGAGCACAACTCCTGATACACATGCTAGTCTCTAAAACCATGCATTTGACACAAGTGAGAGAGCAAGATACACAAAAAAATAACAACAAAATTCTGGCTTCTGCTGGTGCAGCTGGCCGAACTGTTTAGGCATCAAGGAGGAGGTTTTTGCTTGTTATTCTAGCTCTCTATAGTGTCTAAAATCCTAACTTATCAAAGGTGGTGTTGGTGCATCAAAAGCTTGGGGTATTTTCACACTTGAGGCTTCAAGTTAGAGGCTTTCATTCATCATCTTTATCATCATTTTGCTTCTTTGAAAACAGCCCTCAAACACACTTGAGGAGGTATATTTCTTACTTCCTTGTTCTTATATGTAAGCATATGTTTCAAGACTTGATAACAATGTGGAATTCATTTAAAATGGTTTAACATATAAACTTGATTTTATAAACTTTCATGCTTCCGCTTTCTTTACTATCATAAAATGGATTTGTGATTATGTTAACATTATAAACATGTTGTTATGTTGAATTCCATCATTTGTATGCTTATATATTTGATTATTCATGATGATTTTGAAATGTATGAAACTTTATTTGAATATCATGATTGTCAAATATTTTTACATAAATGGAATAAAAGATTTTTATAACTTATAAAATCCATAAAAAATCATAAAATCAAAAAAATACAAAGGACTTCAAAGGAAATAAGAATAGAGATATGTGCTTTTTGATAACATATTTTGGTCTTCTATTTCTTATTCAAATAGTCAAATGGCGAACAATCAGTTTATTAATTCTGAAACCAACATTCCCTGCAACTACTGGACTGCTATTCTAGAAAGGCATACTTTATGGCCTGCTTTAAGCTCAACATTCAGTGTACCAGTTACAGACTTAAGACTTCTTAACAGAACATTCAAGTTTATTGAGGCTACACAACCTACTGCTACCAATCCATAGGGAGAACCTTCTAGATTTGAGTTTGAACGATGATATTGGCTAAAAAGTCACGTTTTTACCCCCGGTATTAAGTTCCAAAAGCATAAAAGTTTAAATCTTTGTCGGAAAAATAATCGCTTTTTTGGTTAAATTTGTAGGTAAAGTAATTACAAAGACGATGCAAAAAGAATCGAGAGAATCGGAGCTAAAACGAATATTCTAGAGCGAAAATGGTGAAAGACAAGAAATCAAGTTACGACCCAGTAAAATCAGCTGACTAGGCAAGCCAAACGGCCTGCCAAATGGTCTGCTAAACGGCTTACCTAGCTTGCAAGCGGCCTGCCACACGCCCAAGTTAAACGGCCCCTACAAACAGGCTGGTCTGGCAAATGGACCTTGCAAACGGCCCTTGCAAACGGCCTGCCAGCTGTTTGTAGGAAAATTCCAAGTCTATTTAAAGGCTTTTTGGCATCCATTTTCAACACACCTCTCTTCACTCTCTCACTACAATAAACTTTCTCTCACTAGAGCTTTCAAGGCCTTCTCACCTCTTTGCGGGAAATTAAGTACTCGAAGGCGAACGCTGAAGATTGTAATAGGAGCAGTCTAGAGGATGTCAGCACTTGTAATGGTTCGGATCTCGTCTGTAAACGGTGAATGCTTTCCTTAATTTAATAAAGTTATCTTAAGTTGCTTTCATCTTGCATGCTTATCTATCCGTTACAAATTTTTATTATATGTTGAATACTTTATCTGAAACTTATGCTACTATTATGCTGAAACCTTGACGGTTTAGAAGTTTAATTTACGGATCACCCTTTCCGCTTATTCACGTGGCTATAACCTAGTATTAGGACCTGATCAACCCTAGGATACGGGTAAGAAGTTGAAGCGACCCGTCCTAATCCATCTGGACGAATACATTACATTTGGTTACATCGCGAGGTACTTGACCTCTATATGATACATTTTACAAACATTGCATTCATTTTAAAAGACAAATTTTCATTTACATCGAAAGTTGACGGCATGCATACCATTTCATAATATATCCAACTATAATTTACTTAATAATAATCTTGATGAACTCGACGACTCGAATGCAACGTATTTTGAAATATGTCATGAATGACTCCAAGTAATATCTCTAAGATGAGCAAATGCACAGCGGAATGTTTCTTTAATACCTGAGAATAATCATGCTTTCAAGTGTCAACCAAAAGGTTGGTGAGTTCATTAGTTTATCATAAATATTCATTTCCATCATTTTAATAGACCACAAGATTTTCATTTCTCATAAATATACGTACCATGCATAGAGACAAAATAATCATTCATATGGTGAACACCTGGTAACCGACATTAACAAGATGCATATAAGAATATCCCCTATCATTCCGGGAAATTCTTCGGACATGATAAAAACAACATCGAAGTACTAAAGTATCCGGTACTTTGGATGGGGTTCGTTAGGCCCAATAGAACTATCTTTTAGATTCGCGTTAATTAGTAGATCGGTTTACTAATTCTTAGGTTACCAAGTAAAAGGGGCATATTCGGCTTCGATCATTCAACCATATAATGTAGTTTCGATTACTTGTGTCTATTTCATAAAACATTTATAAAAATACAGCATGTATTCTCAGTAACAAAAATATATTGCAAAAGCATTTAAAAAGGGAGCAAATGAAACTCACAATACTGTATTTTGTAGTAAAAATACATATGACGTCATTGAACAAATGTGGGATTTGGCCTCGAATTCACGAACCTATATCATTTGTGTATATATATTAATACACATAATCGTAATCGAATAAGTTTATATATATAACTTATTAATGATATTATTTTTATATTAATAATTTATTTATATTTCATATATTCCTTTTATATAATAACATATTTGTTATGTTATAGGTGTTAAATATATATACTTATGTATTTCATTTGTTTATCAAAACAGTAGTTCTAATTATATTAGTAAAAATAATGGTATTAACATTAATAATATACTTATGTTAATAATAACAATTCTATTATTTGTAAAAAAGATACTAATACTAGTATTTAAGAAAATAATAATAATTTGTATTATTTTCATAATGATAATAATAATAAATCTTTTCATCATAATGATAATAATATTAAAGTTTTAAAATTAATAATAATATCATAACTAATACTCATAATAATAATAATAATAATAGATACAATAGTTATAATTATGATAATAATAATAACAATTATAATACTTATAATACTTATAATAATAATAATAATAATAATAATAATAATAATAATAATAATAATAATAATAATAATAATAATAATAATAAAAATAATAATAATAATAATAATAATAATAATAATAATAATAATAATAATAATAATAATAATAATAATAATAATAATAATAATAATAATAATAGTAATATTAACAAGTAACTGCCTCTAAAGCTTTTCCCCAAAAAAACTGGCATAAGTCAGGCTCGAACCCGAGACCTCTCGCTTAACACCAACACTCTCAACCATTGAACCATTTCCCTACTCATCATTATCTAAATCACTTATGTTTTATCTTAGAACCATTTCATTACCATCATTATCTTTTCATCAACTCGTTACCAACATATTAATCATCATCATAATTATTTTTCGATTACCATTTTTATCATACCATTATTATCTCAACCACACCACCCATATAACCTAATCATGATCATCATCATATTTTCTATCATTATCATAATATCAATATCATCATATCGTCACCTTCATGATCTTCATAATCGTTAATATAGTATCATTCCACGTCCATCATCTTGATCTTCATACGCGAATCATTATCATTATTTTATCTCATGTATTACAATCTTCATATCATCTAACATATACAACATCATGATTATTTTCGTACGTTCTTCATCACTATCATGCCATCTTTTATCTTAATCAATATCATATTCTGGTTATCGAAAAAAGAAAAAAATTAAAAAAATGGAAACAGGATCACGACAACAGTGGCGGTTGAATTTCCTTATGTGATTTGCTAGTGATCCGGCCCAAGAGTTAAAGTACTACAGCCCACTTAGAAGCCCAACAAAAACAAATGGTGCAAATTTGTATTCCGTAATAATTCAATTCCGGTTATCTATTTTAAACAGGTGGGGCTTATAAGTGTCAGCCACAAGGAAAAGTAACACGCAACCATAGATTGAAAACAGAAAATTATAATCGTAAGGGTGGTAGGGACATGAGTTTGAAATCGTATGATGATGGTGATTTTGAGATTCAAATAGAAATAGAAAAACGAAAAACTCAGCAGCTGCAGTGACGTTGGTGTTGATTATATAGCGGCGGTATTAGTTGTTTTTTGATTGAATGAAGTAGCAATCGGATATGTATAGACACAGGTGATTATGTATCTATAATGTTAGATTATAGATATAGATATGTGAGTATATATAAATATAAACCTCCATGAATGAATCTGAATATGTGTGTGTAAAGTGTGTGATTTTATGTGAATGAAGTTTTTGTTTTGATGCAAATATAACACGGATTGTTTAGGGGTTGTAGTTGGTTGTGGTGGTGATAAAAGAGAGTGCAAAGGCAGCAGCTTAGTAGCAGGAAACGAGCTGTAATAGGAAAGCTAATGGGTGTTTGGCCAGGATCTGTTCAAAAGAAAGAAAAAAAACTGGTAGTTTACATTGGTTCGGTGGTGATGATAGTTAAACATTATGGTGAGTGTGGTGATTTGTTTCTTGATAGAAGGCAGCAGTTTGTTGTAGCTGTGGTGACAGGGTGGTCGATGGTGGTGCAATGGTTGTAGAGGGTGTCGGTTGGAATGGTGTTCGACAAGTAATCAAGGTGGTAATTGAAGAAGAATGGAAATGGGTTTGGTTGATATATATATGCACATAAAGGTGTGTGTGTGTGTGTGTATATATATATATATATATATATATATATATATATATATATATATATATATATATATATATATATATATATATATATATATATATATCCTTAATAATTAGAGATAGTGGGTTATATTTGTGATAGGTTTGATTGATACGTTTAACAGAATGAAGAAATAAAACTACACAAGTGGGTGGGGTATTTGGGAACCAATCAATCAATCAAGGGAACAAAAAAAACACATGCATTTGTCTAATACGGAAAATGGTGGTCAAGGAATTTAAGAGAATGGTGATGATAGATAACACAAGTAATAAGTGTATATGTTTTGATTTTTATTCTATCATTCAATCTCAGTAGTTGATTGAAAAAGGTACCAAATTTAGTGCACAAATATAAAATATAATAGGTTGTAAAAAGAAACTTAAACGGATATTAAAAGATGATTGATAATGGAGAACATACTTCGACTTTACAGGAATAATTTGTTTCAATATTCAGTGTGCTGTGCATATATATTTAATATAAGATATAGAACACAATATATGCTAGTGGGAGTGAAAAGAATTAAAACAATTAAGCAGCCATAATGATATTATTACTCTACCGACAGTTTTAATAACGAATATTATATCGTGGTCCGTTGATAATCAATGGCGAATCAAAGTCTTCAGAAAAATCTCATATTTCCAAATTAACCATATTTATTTATTTTGGTCGTTATGGTATAAAATTCGATCCTTAATTTGTTAAATAAAAATTACATCAACTGTCCCTCTCAATTTTGGGTAAAATATAAAAAGTGTTAAAACTTAACTAATAGTTCCTAAATACATTTTTAATAAGTCTAAAATTTATAGAACTCATTTTTGTATCACCGTTTATTTTAAAATTACATAAGTTTGAATTTAAATTTTCTAAGTAATAATCGAAACGTTTATCGAGTATTATAATCATTTAATATTTATTTTTAATATACTTTATTTATATACAGAGATATATTTTATATAATAATTATTATAATATCCTATTTTCATTTTATTAATTTTTTTTAATAACAACAACATATAATACTTCAAGTTATATTTCGAATTATTATTTATATATACATACACACATATCTATTTACAATTAATTGTTCGTGAATCGTTGAGGGTAGTCGAAGGTCAATTGAATATATAAAAGTAGTTCAAAAATTTGAAGATTCAACTTTATAGACTTTACTTATCGTGTCGAAATAAATTAAAGACTAAGTTTAAATTTGGTCGGAAATTTTCGGGTCGTCACAGTACCTACCCGTTAAAGAAATTTCGTCCCGAAATTTCAGTGAGGTCTTCATGGCTAACAATAAAAATGTTTTTATGACGAATATTAGTTGATAAATAGGGTTTTATCATCATTGAGTGATAAAGATAAAATAATTCGATTATTCGAAGAGTACGAATGAAGCTATCACCAAAGAGTGAAATTACGAATCAAAGATTCGTCTTAACTTTTGACGTGGTAACGGTTGAATTCTGAAATTCAAGGGGTTTAAAGAAAATCTTCTAAATCTAAAAGATTTGATTCTTCGGCGAGTAAGGAAATTAAGATCTCTATAATTAAATACGATGATCTGCCTCGATTACTCTGTCTGATATTTCCATTATAAATTAAACTCTTCCGTTCCATTATTCTCACCATTCCTATACTTTCTTTATTAGTTCATACATCCCAAAAGATCGTAAAAATGCTTAATCTCATTCTAATCCTTGATATTTTCCTAATTATCATTTCTGTCATCCTTCTTTTCAATCTTCCACCAGAAAGATTTGGTTACTTCTACTATAACCTGGGGATGATACTATTCTTAATTCTACCGTGTCTTTATGTTGCTATTCTTATTAATATCCACGGTTTGTAACCTCCGTGTTGTTATTGGGCTTAATATTTTCTCTTATACTTTGGAGCTCTTTGTCTTTTTATTATCCTCCCGACCTCTAGTAAAGCGAGTAACGGTCCAGAATTCGTAAATATGGAATTTCGGATAAACATCATGTTCTAAATAAGAAAGAATGTATTAGCACGATTTGATTTGTCAATTTACCAGAATCACTAAGAATAGAACTATCAAGAATATATTTTCTTGATATGTTCAGAAGTTAATCAGAATGAAAGAGTTATGTAACATGACACATGATGACGTTATAATCTGTGAATCATCATGTTCCATTTAGAAACTCAGCATGACTTACTGCAATATAATCACATTGATCAAGTGTCATTATATTATACTAGCTCATGCATCAATTACTAACATTAATTCAATAACATTCATATTTTAAGCTCGAAAGTTTACAGAATGTAGAAACTAACAGTTTCTACATGATGTAACACTGATATCACGAAGAGTTTAATGATTTCAGATAAGAATAGTTATGAAAATATCTTCAGAAATATGGAGGATATAATGAAAGATACGATGATATCTTGAAATTTCTAATATCGAAGGATGGTGAAGAAAATTTTTCCGCAAGAGTTTGTAGTCAGAAGCAAAGTATTCGCTAAAGATTTCATCAGAAACAGAATCATCAGGATTCTTAATGTACAAGTTTAGTCCTTGTGATTTGTTCAGAGACTCCTTCGTAGTTTGCTCAATCAGTTTTTCAGTTTCAAACTTTTTCTGAACTTTGCCAACATACAATTCTTTATTTTGAGGTCGTTTACAGTTTTTTGTTGCTTCATTCAACTTTTCAAAATTTTGAGTATTAATTCACAGACTGGGTGCTTTTCAGAATTTCAGAATGGAAGATCATAATTCTAAGAGATAAATGTTATATGGATACATATAACTATTGATGTGGCAACGTTGCGAGACTCATAATACAGATTTGCTGATTCCCGGTAATTGGTATGGTAATTCTTGTTACAAGATGCGGATGAGTACATGATGAGACTTCAATAGATAAATATAGTGATTTTTCAGAGGGATTTAAACCAAGGAGCAACGAGGTTGCGGGTACGTCTACTGATAATATGGTGGGATATAAAAGGTTCCCCGTAACAACAAAAGAGCACGCATATATATCAAGATTATAATAAGGTTAATCCGAATGAAAATCGAAGTTGACTTGCTGGAGGTGTGACAAAATTGACTAATTTTGGAAAGGGATTGCAGAGTTATTTTCGTTAATAACAACGCCAAAAGAGCTAGCACATATACGTGTTAAACATTTACTCAGGTTCCGAGTGTTTTCAGGTGCATAACTATATGTATCAATCTTTTCTTCCGTAGATGAAGCGCGGTTGGTTCATCCTCTCAATTGAGGCATTTTTAAGAATCATGAAAGGTTTGAACACAAATTAGAATTGTCAAGATACAAATGGCGTTTAAGATGAAATCAAGTGGCAAACTTAAAGAATTATTTAGTTTCATATATTATAATCAATATATTAATTCATTTTAATTGTCCAATGTCATTAGTCCAAAGTCGATAATCCACAGTTAACAGTCCAATAATTCATATATAATTTATTATATAATATTCGAATTAATTAATACGTATCGTGACCCGTGTACATGTCTCAGACTCGATCACAACTCAAACTATATATTATTTGAAAATCAACCACAACCCTGTATAGAGAACTCGATCATTACTGCATATAGAGTGTCTATGGTGATTCCAAATAATATATATAGAAGTGTTGATATGATATGTCAAAACCTTATATACGTGTCCCGATATTTAAAGTGCGTAAAATAATTACAGAAATTAAATTACGATAAATAAAGTACGTAAAATAAATAACAGAAATTAAATGACAATAAATAAAATTGCGAGAATTAAATTGCGATAAAATAAATTGCGATAATTAAAATGTAATAAGAAGTTAACAGTTAGCTAGGAACAGTTAGCTGGAAACAGTTAGCGTGGATTCTTAACAAAATTTTTCGTAGTTAATTTGTTTGTTTCTATCAAAATTTTATTTCGTCAAATGTGATCTTCATTAAGCCACTTATTGGATTCTGATAAATCAAAATCCAAATATGAAATTGAATGAAAGTGGTTATTCTGTGGTGAACGGATTTTATATCGGTGGATGTAAGTAGGATAGTAAATGACTGTTGAATCAGATTCAAAGAATGTACAGTGTAACTTATTAATGTGAAATCTAAATATTTCTAGGGTATTACCTACCCGTTAAAATATTTTCACAATTAACACTTTGTACGAAAGAATTTTTAATTACAATATTTATGAAAACATGTATGCATATATATTTTCTTCAGATGTAATCATGGATTTAATGAATCAATATGGTATTAAACTCATTTGATTTACCGCTAGAACAAGAATATATAATCTCTAAAATATTAGAGATTACATAATCATCATGAAGAATGAAGATAACCGATGTAGAACAAAATGTAGAATGAAGATTATGCACGAGGTATAGATTGTGATGTTGAGGCATGTGATGTTGAAACTTGGGTTGTTGATGGTACTGTTGGTGCCGGTGATGTTGTTGAAGCTGGTACATTTTGCATCATATTCTCCAAATTGATTATTCGAGCGCGAAGTTCGTTGAGTTCTTATATCATTCTGGGATGATTGTCAGTCAAAATGAGCGGATGAATAAGGTTTAAAATTTTAGATAGAATATAATTGTGGCGAGATACTCTGGAAATGAGTGTGAAAATGGTGTTTCGAATAGGTTCGCCGATAAGTGCATCAGGTTCTTCACCAAGAGGTGAATTCGGTTGGTGGAAGGGATCACCTTCTTCTTGCCTCCAATGATTAAGTAGGCTACGAACCCATCAGATGAATTGGGGATGGCTGATTGGTTGATTCGTTCTGGTGACACTGCTTCCAGAGCTTAGGTGAAACTCCATATCGGAATAGCTGTCGGAATCCGAGGAATCCGAACTGGTTGAGGGATTCATCTCGTACGATCAGATGAAGGATTTTCAATAAGAAATGAATTATAGGATATAGATTAGTACCCTGCAATACATAATTTACATATGCATATATAATACTAAAATCCCATAAGTTACGGAGGAATCTATGGAAGCTGTCAGGCAAAGGTAACAATAACAGATACGCTAAGATATGAATTTATCTATACACTGTCTATACAATAGAGGCAGTAATACATGTCTAGACTAAGAATGGTAAGCAGGTAATTTCCTAATGATGATAAGCAGATGATTTCCGACTAGAAATGATAAGCAAAACTTTTGACATGCAGACACGGTCGAAGTCCAGACTCACTAATGCATCTAAACAACGATCAGTTAGACACACTAATGCAAGACCTGGTTCGCTAAGACCACCACTCTGATACCAACTGAAGCGACCCGTCATAATCCATCTGGACGAATACATTACATTTGGTTACATCGCGAGGTACTTGACCTCTATATGATACATTTTGCAAACATTGCATTCGTTTAAAAAGAAAAATTTTCATTTACATCGAAAGTAGACGGCATGCATACCATTTCATAATATATCCAACTATAATTGACTTAATAATAATCTTGATGAACTCGACAACTCGAATGCAACAACTTTTGAAATATGTCATGAATGACTCCAAGTAATATCTCTAAGATGTGCAAATGCACAGCGGAAGGTTTCTTTAATAGCTGAGAATAAACATGCTTTCAAGTGTCAACCAAAAGGTTGGTGAGTTCATTAGTTTATCATAAATATTCATTTCCATCATTTTAATAGACCAAAAGATTTTCATTTCTCATAAATATACGTCCCATGCATAGAGACAAAATAATCATTCATATGGTAAACACCTGGTAACCGACATTAACAAGATGCATATAAGAATATCCCCTATTATTCCAGAAAATCCTTCGGACATGATAAAAACAACATCGAAGTACTAAAGCATCTGGTACTTTGGATGGGGTTCGTTAGGCCCAATAGATCTATCTTTAGGATTCACATCAATTAGTAGATCGGTTTACTAATTCTTAGGTTACCAAGTAAAAGGGGCATATTCGGCTTCGATTATTCAACCATATAATGTAGTTTCGATTACTTGTGTCTATTTCTTAAAACATTTATAAAAATAGCGCATGTATTCTCAGTCCCAAAAATATATTGCAAAAGCATTTAAAAAGGGAGCAAATGAAACTCACAATACTGTATTTTGTAGTAAAAATACATATGACGTCATTGAACAAGTGTGGGATTTGGCCTCGAATTCACGAACCTATATCATTTGTGTATATATATTAATACACATAATCGTAATCGAATAAGTTTATATATATAACTTATTAATGATATTATTTTTATATTAATAATTTATTTATATTTCATATATTTCTTTTTATATAATAACATATTTTGTTATGTTATAGGTGTTAAATATATATACTTATGTATTTAATTTGTTTATCAAAACAGTAGTTCTAATTATATTAGTAAAAATAATGATATCAACTTTAATAATATACTTATGTTTATAGTAACAATTCTATTATTTGTAAAAAAAGATACTAATACTAGTATTTACGAAAATAATAATAATTTGTATTATTTTCATAATGATAATAATAATAAATCTTTTCGTCATAATGATAATAATATTAAAGTTTTAAAATTAATAATAATATCATAACTAATAATCATAATAATAATAATAATAATAACAATAATAATAATAATAATAATAATAATAATAGATACAATACTTATAATTATGATAATAAAAATAATAACAATTATAATACTTATAATAATAATAATAATAATAATAATAATAATAATAATAATAATAATAATAATAATAATAATAATAATAATAATAATAATAATAATAATAATAATAATAATAATAATAATAATAATAGTAATATTAACAAGTAACTACTTCTAAAGCTTTTCCCCAAAAAAATTGGCATTAGTCAGGCTCGAACCCGAGACCTCTCGCTTAACACCAACACTCTCAACCATTGAACCATTTTCCTACTCATCATTAACTAAATCACTTATGTTTTATCTTAAAACCATTTCATTACCATCATTATCTTTTCATCAACTCATTACCAACATATTAATCATCATCATAATTATTTTTCGATTACCATTTTTATCATACCATTATTATCTCAACCGCACCACCCATATAATCTAATCATAATCATCATCATCTTTTCTATCATTATCATAATATCAATATCATCATATCGTCACCTTCATTATCCTCATAATCGTTAATATAGTATCATTCCACGTCCATCATCTTGATCTTCATACGCGAATCATTATCATTATTTTATCTCATGTATTATAATCTTTATATCATCTAACATATACATCATCATGATTATTTTCGTACGTCCTTCATCACTATCATGCCATCTTTTATCTTTTATCTTAATCAATATCATATTCTGGTTATCGAAAAAAAAAGAAATAAAAAAATGGAAACAGGATCACGACAACAGTGGTGGTTGAATTTCCTTATGTGATTTGCTAGTGATCCGGCCCAAGAGTTAAAGTACCACGGACCACTTAGAAGCCCAACAAAAATAAATGGTGCAAATTTGTATTCCGTAATAATTCAATTCCGGTTATCTATTTTAAACAGGTGGGGTTTATAAGTGTCGGCCACAAGGAAAAGTAACACGCAACCATAGATTGAAAGCAGAAAATTATAATCGTAAGGGTGGTAGGGACATGAGTTTGAAATCGTATGATGATGGTGATTTTGAGATTCAAATAGAAACAGAAAAAAAAAACGCAGTAGCTGCAGTGACGTTGGTGTTGATTATATAGCGGCGGTATTAGTTATTTGTTTGATTGAATGAAGTAGCAATCGGATATGTATAGACACAAGTGATTATGTATCTATAATGTTAGATTATAGATATAGATATGTGAGTATATATAAATATAAACCTCCATGAATGAATCTGAATATGTGTGTGTAAAGTGTGTGATTTTATGTGAATGTAGTTTTTGTTTTGAAGCAAATATAACACAGATTGTTTAGGGGTTGTAGTTAGTTGTGGTGGTGATAACAGAGACTGCAAAGGCAGCGACTTAGTAGCAAGAAACGAGCTGTAATAGGAAAGCTAATGGGTGTTTGGCCAGGAGTCTGTTCAACAGAAAAAAAAAAGAAAAAAACAGGTAGTTTACATTGGTTCGGTGGTGATGATAGTTAAACATGATGGTGAGTGTGGTGATTTGTTTGGTGATAGAAGGTAGCAGTTTGCTGTAGCTGTGGTGACAGGGTGGTCGATGGTGGTGCAATGGTTGTAGAGGGTGTCGGTTGGAATGGTGTTCGACAAGTAATCAAGGTGGTAATTGAAGAAGAACGGAAATGGGTTTGGTTGATATATATATATGCACATAAAGGTGTGTGTGTATATATATATATATATATATATATATATATATATATATATATATATATATATATATATATATATATATATATATATATATATATATATATATATATATATATATATTCTCCTTAATAATTAGAGATAGTGGGTTATATTTGTGATAGGTTTGATTGATACATTTAACAGAATGAAGAAATAAAACTACACAAGTGGGTGGGGTATTTGGGAATCAATCAATCAATCAAGGGAACAAAAAAAAACACATGCATTTGTCTAATACGGAAAATGGTGGTCAAGGAATTTAAGAGAATGGTGATGATAGATAACACAAGTAATAAGTGTATATGTTTTGATTTTTGGGCTATCATGCAATCTCAGTAGTTGATTGAAAAAGGTACCAAATTTAGTGCACAAATATAAAATATAATAGGTTGTAAAAAGAAACTTAAACGGATATTAAAAGACGATTGATAATGGAGAACATACTTTCAACTTTACAGGAATAATTTGTTTCAATATTCAGTGTGCCGTGCATATATATTTAATATAAGATATAGAATACAATATATGCCAGTGGGAGTGAAAAGAATTAAAACAGTTAAGCAGCCATAATGATATTATTACTCTACCAACAGTTTTAATAACGAATATTACATCACGGTCCGTTGATAATCAATGGCGAATCAAAGTCTTCAGAAAAATCCCATATTTCCAAATTAACCATATTTATTTATTTTGGTCATTATGGTATAAAATTCGATCCTTAATTTGTTAAATAAAAATTACATCAAGTGTCCCTCTCAATTTTGAGTAAAATATAAAAAGTGTTAAAACTTAACTAATAGTTCCTAAATATATTTTTAATAAGTCTAAAATTTATAGAACTCATTTTTGTATCACTGTTTATTTTAAAATTACATAAGATTGAATTTAACTTTTCTAAGTAATAATCGAAATGTTTATCGAGTATTATAATCATTTAATATTTATTTTTAATATACTTTATTTATATACAGAGATATATTTTAAATAATAATTATTATAATATCCTATTTTTATTTTATTAATTTTTTTAATAACAACAACATATAATACTTCAAGTTATATTTCGAATTATTATTTATATATACATACACACATATCTATTTACAATTAATTGTTCGTGAATCGTTGAGGGTAGTCGAAGGTCAATTGAATATATAAAAGTAGTTCAAAATTTTGAAGATTCAACTTTACAGACTTTACTTATCGTGTCGAAATCAATTAAAGACTAAGTTTAAATTTGGTCAGAAATTTCTGGGTCGTCACAGAAGTTATGTGTGCTTAACATCACAATAGGGATATAGTACCTATGTACGAATAACCATTTATTCGTTAGAGAAGAGCTGCCCATTTAGGTTGTGATTAGAGTAGGCAATATAAATGGCTTGCTTAAAAGCATGATTCGCGTCAGAAGCAACGTTCTTGAGATGTTGTAAGATGATCCAGCATTGAATAAGTGATCGTAAAGGAGAGACCTCTAATCCAATTAGCAGTACCTTAGGATATCTAAGATTACACATCTATTAATGTTAAGGCATAGCTTAGTATTAAGTGGTGGAATATTGCTTTAGTTAGACTAACTAGGATTAAGAAAAGCTGAGACTTTCCTTAGGGATAATACCACTTTATTCATGTACCTAGGATTCTATCCATAAGGTCCTTTAAACCTTATAAGGTTATCGTTTGGAGTAGGGATATCCGTCTTAGCCAGAATCTTCAAAACCTAAACTCTTAGTGACAAATCAGTTAGGTTCATAGCCTAATTGATTGAGGTAGGTGTTTATTCTAGGAAGTTGAACTGTTGTGATAGCTCCCTATCAGAACCTTATTCTTCATACCTATCCAACCTAATCTTTATAGCTATATTATAATATTAGTAGTTAATCTTGATCTATCACCACTTGTCAACTAGGGTTAACTATATAAGCACTTTTGTCCCACGTTACTGAGCAAACATATAAAAATACGAACCTGAGTTATATTTACCACTTACTCGTTAAAAGGAAGACAAGTAGGTGAGTAATAGCTAGGAAACCCTAGCTAAATATAGATGATAAAACCATTACTACTCTTTTGATAGCTAATTCTGACGTGTTGCGGCCTAACGACACCGCACAAATAAAACCGTCCATTTTGGCCATATCATTGTGGTTGTAAGTTTTTGGCGCCGCTGCCGGGGACTTATTTTCTGTCTGTTAAGGTAATCGTTGATTCTGTCGAGATATCTGAGATTCTTGAGTGGTGTCTAAGATAGACAATTATACACGAACTTGGTTGTTGGATTTTCCGAACAGTCTCCAATTATATTGGAACCAAAAAGGATCCTGCCTCTCCGTTGTCGGCCTGACCACTTATTTCAAAGATAAATTGATAAGAAACACACATGCTTAACAAATAGAGAGTTTGTCGGTATAGGATTTAAAGTCGCCATTATAGTAAACCCTTTTCAAAACTATAAAAATAAAATATTAATTATGCTATTAATTTCTGTAGATTTCAGTTTAAACTAAACCGATTACGAAGAAAGGGCGAAAGGCAGTTGCTCTCCCACAACTTCGAAAACCGGAGAAATTTTTCTTTATAAAGACAAAACAAATCTAAACCCTGATGAGTCTCATCAAGGATTAATTCTTGATCCTTGTAGTCCATGAAGCCGGATGACTTCATCCGACTTAGAGATTTCATTGCTTTTGGATAAGTTTCACTCAAAAGAACCAGGATTCGACCATCTTCACGATCCAAAAGGGTGGTTCAGTCTTAACAAACTCCTCATTATGGAAGATGAAATACGAGGAGAATACCCAACTATTTTCAAATATCCAGACTTTCTTGGATACGTTCTAAAAGAGAAACAAGACATTACTAAGTCAAAAGCTCCGTTTACTGGAAATCTTTTAAATCCTAGCAGAAGGTTAGATGTCTATATAGAATTTGTTAGGCACCTCTATTCCTCAGACTTCCCGTTCTCAACATTTCAAATAAATCTGCTAAAAGAGCTGCGTGATAAAGTTCGTTCTCTTCACAAACTGTTAAAAGAATGTGGGGATGATATTTTTGTCAAGTATCGGGATTTAGAAATAAACCTCAAATTTGATTTGGAGTCATTCGTCAGTTATCTTCCTCACATCAATGATAAGGAATTTTCTCAAATTCATATCAACCGTTATGTTGCCGCAATGATTTCTGAATTAGAATTTTGGATTTAAAGTAAAAAACCTAATCCTATTTCAAAATATGGAGATCGAGATTTTTTTCTACTTCGATCTAGCCTCATTTATTATCAAACGATTAATTGAAGTTTTTCCAGATTCAACCGAGGAAAGAATACATCAGAATTTCTTCTCAAAAAGAAAGGAAGTATATTCTGAACTCGTGTAAATCCTCACTATGTCAAAATTTCCATTTACAACTCCGCAAAGAAAGATCCTCCGAGAAATATCTCAAAACTTTAAATTTACTATCTGAGATCTTGACTGCTCGAAAGATCTATATATATATATATATATATATATATATATATATATATATATATATATATATATATATATATATATATATATAGTCAAAACTTCTTTTTGAGCTTAGTTATCGAGATACTGGACCTAGGGATGGAATTTCAAAACATAAAAAAAGTTAGAAGGGTGTTGGTTAAACTTATGGACGACATCGGAGATTTGTAAAAGCGTGAGCACAAAATGCTAAGTGATTTTGAAATATTTTCAATACACTCCGCTGATTTACTCTGGATGGTCAAAGAAGCTTTAAATTTATCTTTCTTTCCGCGTCATTTCTGGAACTTAGTTATGAAACCTTTGTAATTTGAGTTATTAATAAAATAAATTTTAAGTTTACTCCGTCCATTTGTCCTTTCCTTTTAATTTTTAGTTTTATTAATACAAATAACCAGATTAAGATCCGAAGAAAATTTGTATTTAACTTTTATTAATTTAGTGAAATTTTAAAATAAAAAAAATTGCGAGTCGGTTCGGGAAAATAAACCCGTGAGCCACACGGACCCATTTTCTTTTCCTTTTCTCCTCCTCCTCTCCTTTTTTCCTCTTTTTTTTTCTTTTTCTTTTCTTCTTCTTCTCCCTCTGTTTCCCTTCGGCCGTCGCTAGACACCACACCGCCACCATCAAATCTTGACCAATTTTCACGATTCAAAGCTCTAATTCGATTCTCTCGTACCTCCTAAACGCGTTTCCATCATCAATTTTTCATAAAAGGTACTCTTTCACGATTAAAATTCGAGTTTTCACTATGAGTCAAATTTTTGACTTTTGAAGAAAATTTTGTTTTATGACCAAATTTGATTTCCTATATTCTTAGTTATATAATGTGATTAATGTGTGTTAGTTTTTAGGTTCGATTGAGGCATTTTGGTTAGTTTTTAGCTCTCGATTCGTTAGTTTAGGTTTTTGGTTAGAAATTGGTGAAGTTTTTGGAAATTTGATGTTTTGCATGCTCATATAGTCTTAGTGATTCATCTAGAATGCTTAGAAACTAGTTTTGGAACAATTTAGGATTGTTTGATTGAAAATTGAAATTTTGATAAAATATACAAAATTAGGCCTAGGATTTTCCTATAGTTAAAACATTTTTTTAAACTTAGGATTAATTGGAAACTAGCCTAAATGAAAATGCCATTGACTTACGAATAAAAATTGGAACCTAGTCTTTGATTTTCCTTATTTTTTTACGTTTCGGTCAAAATGAATATTTTTCGATTAAAACGGTCTTACACCTTGACTTAATGACGTTATAGCTAAAGTTTGATGTTTAAAAATATTTAAGGTAATTAAAAATGGTCATTAGAATCATTGTATGCTTAAAATCATCGTACTTTAATCAAAGTTGCTTATTACGACTAACTCGCTATAATTATTATTTCTATCATTATTTGTTGCAATCACGGGTACGCTTCAAATTTTGCTTGGAAATAAGTTTATAGTAAGATTAGATGTTGTTTGCGGTAATTTTGGCTATAATTGACTATAACAGGGATTTAGAAAATGTCATTTTTAAAGCTCTCATTTCGAAATTTTTTTCAAAAAATATAAGCATTTCCATTTCTAAGTGTTATTATAAGTCTCATTATTTCGGAACATAACCTACATTATTTGACTTTCGCAGATGGCTAATTATTTACCCGACGAGTACGAGTTGCCCCACTCTATCCACGGGCAGGATAACCCGGCGGATAATGAACCGTTCATGCGAACTTGGATAAATCGACAAAAGGGTAACAACAAGTATATAAATTGGGAAAGAATGGAACAATGTGGTTGGGCCGATCAGCTAAGACAGATTCTAAGTTTTACAGGACACGGGAAAACAAACAGCACATGGCAAAAGCTGTTTGAAATAAATGAAAAAGTCTATCAGGAGCCATATGCAGAGTTTATGGCAACGTGGAGATTCGAAGCAAATGTTGACCAAGAGGATTATAACAGACATCCATGCATCCATTTTTGCCACCAGAATCAAATGCACCACCTGACTCTCGCACATTTCGCAATACACCTAGAGCTGTACAAAAAGTTACACGTTAAGCGTTCAGTGTTCAAGAGAGGATACACCATCCTAAACCCAATCGATCATCAAGATTTCTAGCGAACCTACACTTCTGATAATGAAGCATGGAGGTCAAGTAAAAAGACTTCAAATTTCACCAATCCCGTTCACCGCATTCTTCACCACCTCATCGCCAAAACACTTCACCCGAAAATCCAACATGGCGGTGCTGTCACCGTTAATGATATGCACCTAATGTATGCCATGATCAACAACCAAAATATGCAAGTCGCACACCTTCTAGCTCAAGCATTTACCAACGAAAGGAATTCTGCAAGAACAGTTGTGCCAGTTTTGGGAGCCGTTGTCACCAAACTCCTTCGCAGGATGCAGATTTTGGGTAGTGTTGAAAGATTTGGGTATTTAATGGCGATTCAGTCGGAAGAAATCAGGGTATAAACTACTGCACATCTAGGAATACATTAAGATAGAGGATGAGCAGTTAATAATTGCAGCTAACCTGACAATCCCTGAATCGAAAGATCGAACGGTGCCAGGGGTAAGAGTTAGAGGATTTAGGCCCGATGCTAGGACTAGGGATGGGAGTAGACGTCGAGGTTCACAGGAACCACGAGATGAGGTTGATCCCACCATGCAGGGTAGGCCCACTGATCCCCGCCGACACTCATCAGTAGGAGAGAGGGATCGACCGAACTTTCCACCGTTTTATTACCATATGGGGGACTTTCCCGGGCATGAGAGTTGGTTTGCTCAACATGCTATCTTTCAGAATTTGGATCACTTCACACATCACGCGGCCAGATAGCTTAATGTCCCGCCATACCCTCACGAGTATCTGGTGATGTACGCACACAGAGACCCTAGAGGTGCAGGACCTAGCACTCAGCAGCCACGACCACTATCTCCTCCACCTCAGCATCATTCCACCCAGCACATAGTTATCCCATATCCTCCAAGGGAACTGTGGACAATGGCAGAGGAATTGGCTTACAGCATTTTTGGAACCGACAACGTCAGCACCCACAGAGATACATCACTGATGATCAGATCAGTGCATGGGACCAGGCCGCGAGTCGATATATGGCCGAGGATGTTACGTAAGGTATGGGAGGTATGGGCATGAACTCGAGTTTGGGAAGAGATTTGCAAGAATGGCAGGATTGGCGCACAGGGCCTATGATTCACCCGAGCACCTCATAACTCACCAGATTAATTGCACGTTCAGAAGAGTTTCAAGTCAGTGTATCTTCAGGAATGAACACTGCAGAATCAGCACAGAAATTTACAATCGATGAATAGATGACCGATGAGGGGCAATCAGCCCTTAAACACCCAAGACAGCCCCGCACTAGCGTATCGTATTCTCTACCCTACCCTCCAGCTCAACCATAACTTTCCTAAACTCTGCTATATTTTATGAATGATTGTGATCTCCCTGCTACATTATTACTATGTCTGTACGCCAATCCTGGCATAACTACTTTTATGTTTTTTTAGTTTGTATGATAAATTAGAATAATTAGCATGAATAAAACGTCACAAATAAATGACGATCGAGACTTACAAGATGGAGGCATGACTTGGAGCAAGGACGCACTGAACGAGAATGGCGCCGGCACAAAAAAACCATATTCGGCCAACCATCCATACATGCCTTGCAACCATAGGGGAGTACTACGTCTTCACCACTTTTTCAATACAATATACGCAAAATACTATACCACTTTAAACACTAAGTGTGGGATTAGCAATCCCACCAACAAAAACTTTTAATAACAAAAATGCCTATTCCAAAACCTAAGTGTGGGATACGCCGTATCCTTAACATTGAGGACAATGTTATTTTAAAGTGTGCGATAGCAAATTTTGCACATAATGATTCTCGAAAAATCCTCAAGTGTTTATAAAACTAAATTTGTTCACAAAAATTTAAAACTTTTCATGCTACACAACACTAAGGATTACAAAATTCTATAAACGATCAAAAAGTTTTTGTTACAAAATAGACAAAAGAGTAAAACAAGGTTAACAACATTTTGCGAAAAACCAAACCGAATATTCCAAAAGAGCATTGCATGACGAAAGGCGCAATTCGACCCATTATAATTGATGAGAGGCACCCCAAATAACGCCTAACAAGCACTCATTTTTAGTGCTTCTCTATACTTCCATTGAGTGCGCCGATGTTAGCATCTCTGAATCAGAACTTGCTCTTAATCTACATTTCTGAATCACACCTTTGATAAGGACTATTAAGTTAGAAACCTCGGCTATTCGTGAAGACAAAACACCCCAGCACATACCTTCATTACCACCAAAACTTCATCTTCTATTACCTTTCCATTCCATTCCCTTCATAAATAAAGAAATAAATCCCGACGAAAACATCACTTCCGGGAAATCTTATATAAAATCACATTAGAAAAATGAGAGCATCCAAGTCAATCATCAAAGAGACCGCCAACAAAAGGAGACCTCAGAGAGGAAAAGCATAGTTGCTTTAAAAAAAAAATTGCTGATGAATAAAATGTGACGACCCGAGAATTTCCGACCAAATTTAAACTTAATCTTAATATGAATTCGACACGATAAGCAAAGTCTGTAATGTAGAAATCTCAAAAAAAAAAAATTGAACGATGTTCATGTATTCATTTACCCTTCGACTGTGCCTGACGATTCACGAACAACTATTATAAATAAATATGTATATATATATATATAAAGGTAAGCATATATACAGTAATTTGAAATTATGAAATATAATTTAAACATTAGAATTTAAAGATGTAAAATAGTTCATGAATTTAAAATAAAAACCTGTTAAGTAATAAAGATATATATAGTATCTTAAAATATATAATTAAAAACTTTGGAATACAGTAATTAGAAATACTCATTTTATTTTCTTATTTAAGTTAATAACCAATAATTATATATTAATAATGGTAGGTTAATATATGAATTTCTATACACTGTTATACATATGAAAATATTGAAAAATAAATAATATATATTATATGTAGAAATTTATAATATTTCAATCTACGTAAAATAATCATTTACTAAGATTAATTAGTTATATTGTTATTATTGTTATTATTATCATTATTGATTATTGATATTATTGTTATGACTATGATTATAATAATTATGATATAAAAGATGATAAAAGAAAATACTAAATAAGATGATTAGGAAATTATAAGCATAGGATAATGTATAGTTATGATAAAATTATTATTATGATATCATTAACCTTATTATTATTATCATTATTATAAGAATTGTGAAGATAATTAAAATTAAAATTTATAAAAGATTTAAATGAATTATTGTTATTATTAATATTATTATTACTTTTAAGTATTATTTCCATTATCATTTAAAATTTTTATTATTATTATTATCTTTATTAATATTATTATTATTAGTAATATTATTATTAAAAAATATCATTATCCTTGATTATTTGCATTATTATCATTATTTTTATTAATAATATTAAAAGTATTAATATTACTAATATAATTATATTTATTAATTATTAATATTATTAATTATATAAATAACTAAAAAAATAATCATACAGACAATTACAAATTTTGTAAACGATTGAATCTTTCCTGTCTAGAATTTGATTTCGTTTTACCATAACAAACAAAATCAGTTTCATGTCAGTATCAAGATTTCAATACCAAACAAAATCAGTCAAATCGATATTCTTGATTTTTTTTATGTAATAAAAACTGTCGATCCTTTTACTTCTATAAAACAAAAAATTACTCTCATTTTATTAACAACTCAATCAAGTTTCTTCTCTCAATAACAATTACAATTATTTTAGGCAGATTCATAGTGTAATTTTAAACAGAAAAATCATATACAGCTCGATACATCCCTGTTTTACAAGTTTTTGGCAAAAACCCAATTTCGAATCAAATTTAAATATGTGTAAATGCAGTTGTACTTGAAATCATCTTCTCAAACTATTTTCAAAGTTTCACAGCCCAATTCATCCTAACGAGTTCGAATTATCGAGTCAAAGTTTATTTTTTTAAAAGTCAAACTTTTTGTTCATGTTAAAATTCGAGTTCAATGTTATGTTTTAAGTTTAATTGATGATGGAGAAAGTTTTTAGGAAGGATTTGAAACACAATTTGGGTTGTGAACTTTAACTAAAACGTTACAAAAATCAAAATCAATTTTTTTTTGTTCTTCATTCTCGAACAGCAGATTGCTGTTTTTATTTTATTTTATTTTATTTTCAATTAATATAACCATTAATATTGTTGTGTTATGATTATTTTGAAGAGCATAAATAAACTGATTTGTTATTTTGGTTTTAAAACTTCTTTGGTCGAATTAAAATTTATGATGAAGATGAAGGGAAATAGAACAGAAGACAGAATCGGGCTAAATATATAATTTTTGGGGTTTAATTCAGAAAAGCGTAAACAGCACAACGATTAAAGGATGGTTCGTGTTAACTAGAGGTCTCGGGTACGAACCTAGCTTGGGGCATTATTCTTTTTAAAGCTTAATTGAAGGTAGTTTCAGTTTTTAAAATTTTTATTATTATTATTATTATTATTATTATTATTATTATTATTATTATTATTATTATTATTATTATTATTATTATTATTATTATTATTATTATTATTATTATTATTATTATTATTATTATTATTATTATTATTATTATTATTATTATTATTATTATTATTATTGTTATTAAAATTATTATTATTATTATTATTATTATTATTATTATTATTATTATTATTATTATTATTATTATTATTATTATTGCTATTATTAATTGTTGTTATTATTATGTAAAATTTATGATAAGACTAATATTAATATTAGTACCTGGTAACAACTTATAATTATTAGTATTATTATTATTATTATTATTATTATTATTATTATTATTATTATTATTATTATTAACATATGTATTATTATTTTATTGATATAATTATCATTATCATTAAACTAATTAGTAATATTATCATCATTATCAAGTAATATTATTTAGTATTATTGTTACTATCACTAAATATTATTATTAGTATGATTATTATTGATATAAGTATTACTAGTATTATTATGATTAGGATATTATTATTATTATCATTAAGTATCATAATTATTATTATTATTAAGTATTACGAATATTAGTTATTGCTGTTATTGTTACTAATGTAAGTATTAGTTACCATTTATTATTATTATCATAACCCTAGTTACAATTATGATTATTATTATTATTAATGTTATTACGAATATTATTATCAAAATAAGTTTTATTATTAAGCAATATGTATATCATTATTAATGAGATTTCTATTACTATTATTATAAGTATTAGTATTAACAAATCAATATTAGAATTATTATCAATAAAATTATTATTTTTATTATGAGTAAATCATTATTATCAAAACTATCATTTTTAAAGAAGATAAATATTTTTGTACTTGAAAATATACTTATTACATATAATATAATTATATTAAAATTTCACATAACTATATACATCAAACCCACTAATATTATTTATATAAATAATTACAAATAACAAACTATCGATTTTTAAATATAACATTAAACAAGTATATAATAAACAAATTAGTTTAGTTACGATTATATGTTTTAATATATATACAAATGATATAGGTTTGTGAATCTGAGGCCAACCCTGCATTGTTCAGTTGTTCAGTTTCGTCGTATGAATATTTTTACTACAAAATATTGTAGAATGAGTTTCATTTGCTCCCTTTTTAAATGCTTTTGCAATATATATTTTTGAGACTGAGAATACATGCGCTGCTTTTATAACTGTTTTACGAAATAACTGTTTTATAACTGCCCCTTCAAGTTTGGTAACCTAAGAATTAGGGAAATGGCCCCTAATTGACGCGAATCCTAAAGATAGATCTATGGGCCTAACAAACCCCATTCTGGAATTTTGAATGCTTTAGTACTTCGATTTAAATGGTGATTGCGATTGCCAATATTTATGGCATACTTGCGAGTATGCAGGGGATATTCTATATGCATTATGTTAATGTCGGTTACCGGGTGTTCATCATACGAATGGATTTTATACACTTGCGAGTGTAATGATATTTATGAAAAATGAGAATCTTGGGGTGTATTAAAATGATGGAAATGAATGTTTATGACAAATTAATGAACTCACCAACCTTTTGGTTGACACTTGAAAGCATGTTTATTCTCAGGTATGAAAGAAATTTTTCGCTATGCATTTGCTCATATTAGAGATATTACTTGGAGTCATTCATGGCTTATTTCAAAAGACGTTGCATTCGAGTCGTCGAGTTCATCAAGATTATTATTAAGTCAATTATAGTTGGATATATTATGAAATGGTATGCATGTCGTCAACTTTCGATGTAATGAAAGTTTGTCTTTTTAAAAAAGAATGCAATGTTTGTAAAATGTATCATATAGAGGTCAAGTACCTCGCGATGTAACCAAATGTAATGTATTCGTCCAGATGGATTAGGACGGGTCGTTTCAGGTGGTATCAGAGCGATGGTCTTAGCGAACCAGGTCTTGCATTAGTGTGTCTAATTAATAATTGTTTAGATACATTAGTGAGTCTGGACTTCGACCGTGTCTGCATGTAAAAAGTTTTGCTTATCATTCCTTGTCGAAAATTACTTGCTTATAATTCTTAGTCTAGACACATCTTATTGCATTGATTGCATGAATAGTGTATAGACAAAATTTATATCTTAGTGTATCTGCTAATTCATATCTTAGCGTATCTGTTACTGTAAACTTTGCCTGACAGCTTCCGAAAATTCCTCCGTAATCTACAAAATCTTCTGTTCTATATATAGATATTCTATGTAATTAGAATACCAGTCGATAGCCGAAAATCATTTCATATCGAAAAATCCTATAATCAATCGTATGAAATGGAACTCACCACTAGTTCAAGTTCTTCGAAACCCGACAGCTATTCCGACTTGGATGTTCACCTAACTCTGGAAGCAGGGTCACCAGAATGAATCAACCAATCAACCATCCCCAATTCATCTGCTGAGTTCGTAGTCGACTTAATCAATGGAGACGCGAAGAAGGTGATCCTTTCTACCAACCGAGTTCACCTCTTGGCGAAGAACCTGAAGCACTTACCGACGAACCAGTAAACACCATTTTCACCCTCATTTCCCGAATATCTCACCATTATTATATACTATCTCAAATTCAAAACCTTATTTACTCGCCCGTTCCTACCGACAATCATCCCGGAGTAATAAATCAACGAGCTTCGCACCCGAGTTGTAGCCTCGAAAAATATGGTGCAAAACGTACCAGCTTCAACAACATCACCACCACCAACAACAACATCCTCAATCCCACACCTCAACATCACAATCTGTCCCATGAACATCAAAATCATTACGCACCATAGATACCAAGGAGTACCAACAACAATGAACGATGAAGTATTGATCCATAACTTCATTGAAGAAATATTATGCGAAGAATATGTGGTTTCTAAAAGTTTTAGAGATTACTTATTTTAGCTCAACCCGAAAAGCAAATGAGATTAATATCATATTAACTCATTAAATCTATGATTACATTCGAATAAAGTATATATGTATATATATTTTCATAAAGATTGTAATTAAAAATTCTTTTGTACAAATTGTTAATGGTGAAAAAATTTTAACGGGTAGGTAATACCCGAGGAATATTTAGATTTCACTTTAATAAGTTATACTGTACATTCTTCGAATCTGATTCAACATTCATTTACTATCCTACTTACATCCACAGATATACGTATCCGATCATCGCAGAATAACCATTTTCATTCAATTTCATATTTGGATTTTGACCTATCAGAATCCAACAAGTGGCATAATGAAGAAAACATTGGACAAAATAAAATTTGTTAGAAACAAACAAATTAATTATGAGAAATTTTGTTAAGAATTCACGCTAACTGTTCCTAGCTAACTGTTAATTCCTTATTACATTTATTTATCGTAATTTAATTATTGCAATTTAAATTCTCACAATTTTATTTATTGTCATTTAATTTCTGTTATTTATTTTACGCACTTTAAATATCGGGACACGTATACAAGGTTTTGACATATCATATCGACGCATCTATATATATTATTTGGAATAACCATAGACACTCTATATGCAGTAATGACCGAGTTAGCTATACAGGGTTGAGGTTGATTCTAAATAATATATATACTTTGAGTTGTGATCGAGTCTGAGACATGTACACGGGTCACGATATGTATTAATTAATTCAAATATTATATATTAAACTATATATGAATTATTGGAATGTTAACTGTGGACTATCGACTGTGGACTGCCAACATTGGACAATTAAAATGAATTAAAATATTGATTATAACACATGAAACTAAACAATTCTTCAAGTTTTCCATTTGATTTCATCTTAAACCTCAAATGAATCTTGACAATTACAAACTGTGTTCAAACCTTTCATGATTCTTGAAAAACACCTCAATCGAGAGGATGAACCAACCGCACTTCATCTACGAAAGAAAAGATTGATGCATATAGTTATGCACCTGAAAACACTCAGAACCTGAGTAAATGTATAACCCATATCTGTGCTAGTTCGTTTAGCGTTGTTATTACCGAAAATAACATTACAAACTCTCTCCAAATTAGCCAATTTTGTCACAGCTCCAGCAAATCAACTTTGACTTTCATTCGAATAAGCTTTATTATAACCTTGGTATATAAGTTTGCCACTTCATCAACGTTATCGGAGAACTGTTTATATCTCACCACATTAGCAGTAAACTTACCAGCAACATCATTACTCATTGACTTAAGTATCTCTCCGAAAAACCATTATAATTGTTCATTAAAGTCCTATCATATACCCATCCGCATCTTGTAAAGAGAACTGCCATACCAAGTATTGGGAAATCAGCAATCAATATTTCGAATCTCACAGCGTTTATCAACAGTTATATGTATACATATAACATTCATCCCCTAGAATTATGATCTTCGATTTTGAAAATTCTGAAAAGTACCCAGCCTACGAATCAATACTCGGAATGTTGAAAAAGCTTAATGAAGCAGCAAAAATTGTAAACGACGTTAACAGTCGAAAGTTTGATAAAAAAGAATGGAGTGTTGGAAATGCTCAATAGAAAATTTAGTATCAAAAAGCAAATTATGCGAAATTATGAAGGAGACTGTGGACAAATCACAAGGACTAAACCTGTACTTAACGAATTCAGATGATTTTGTATCTGATGAACTATTCAGCGAATATCTTGCTCCTTATTTATTCTAAATCCTTGCGAAAGGATTTTCTTCATCAACCTTTGATCTTAGTTCCAAAATATCGTCATAAATATCTTCGATATTTCTGAAGATATTTTCATAACTATCTTTATCTGAAATCAGTTATATTTTCACGTCATCAGTATTACACCATAAAGGAAACAGTTTAGTTTCTATAATCTGTAAATCTTCAAGTTTAAATTATGAATGTTTTGAAGTAGTGTTGGGAACTGATGCATGAGTTAGTATAATATAATGATGACGCTTGATCAACGTGATTATATTACAGTAAGTCATGCTGAGTTCTAATGGGACATGATGACTCACAGATAATAACATCATCATATGCCATATTACATAACTCTTTCATTCTGCTAAACTTCTGAACATATCAAGAAAGTATATTCTTGATAGTTCTATTCTCAGTAATTCTGATAATTTGACAAATCAAATCATGCGATTACGTTCTTTCTTGTTTAGAACATTAAGTTCATTCGAAATCCTATACTTACGAATTATGGACCGTTACTCGCTTTACTAGAGGTCGAGAAGATAATAAAAAGGCAAAGAGCTCCAAAATATAAGAGAAAATATAAAACTCAATAAAAACTCGGAGGTTACAAACCGTAGATATTAATACGAATAGCAATATAAAGACACGGTAGAATTAAGAATAGTATCATCCCAAGGTAATAGTAAAAGTAAACAGATTTTTCTGGTGGAAGATTGAAAAGAAGGATGACAGAAATGATAATTAGGAAAATATCAAGGATTAGAACTGAATTAAGCATTTTCACAATCTTTTGGATGTATGAACTAAGAAAGAAAGTTTAGGAATGGTGAGAATAAAGGAACGGAAGAGTTTAATTTATATAGGAAAAATCAGACGTAACCATCGAGACAGATGATCGTATTTAATTAAAGAGATCCTAATTCCGTTAAATCCCAAAGAATCAAATCTTTTAGATTTCGAAGATTTTCTTTAAATCCCTTGAATTTCTGAATTCAACCAAGACAACGTCAAAAGTTAAGACGAAACTTTATTTCTTCAATTCACTCTTTTATGATAGCTTCATTCGTACTCTTCGAATAATCGAATTATTTTATCCTTATTACTCAATGGTAATAAAACTCTATTTATCAGCTCATATGAATCATGAAAACATACTTATTGTCAGTCATGATGATCCCACTCAAATTTTGAGACGAAATTTCTTTAACGGGTAGGTACTGTGATGACCCGGGAATTTCCGACCAAATTTAAACATAATCTTAATATGAATTTGACACGATAAGCAAAGTCGGTAATGTACAAATCTCAAAAAAAAAAAAAAAAAAAAAAAAAAAAACTTTGAACGATTTTCCTGTATTCATTTACCCTTCGACTGTGCCTGACGATTCACGAACATTTATTGTAAATAAATATGTATATATATAAAGGTAAGCGTATATACAGTAATTTGAAATTATGAAATATAATTTAAACATTAGAATTTAAAGATGTAAAATAGTTCATGAATTTAAAATAAAAACCTGTTAAGTAATAAAGAAATATATAGTATCTTAGAATATATAATTAAAAACTTTGGAATACATTAATTAGAAATACTCATTTTATTTTCTTATTGAAGTTAATAACTAATAATTATATATTAACAATGGTAGGTTAATATATGAATTTCTATACACTGTTATACATATGAAAATATTGAAAAATAAATAATATATATTATATGTAGAAATTTATAATATTTCAATCTACGTAAAATAATCATGTACTAAGATTAGTTGGTTATATTGTTATTATTATCATTATTGATTATTGATATTATTGTTATGACTATGATTATAATAATTATGATATAAAAGATGATAAAAGAAAATACTAAATAAGATGATTAGGAAATCATAAGCATAGGTTAATGTATAGTTATGATAAAATTATTATTATGATATCATTAACCTTATTATTATTATCATTATTATAAGAATTGTGAAGATAATTAAAATTAAAATTTATAAAGGAATTAAATGAATTATTGTTATTATTAATATTATTATTACTTTTAAGTATTATTTCCATTATCATTTAAAATATTTATTATTATTATCTTTATCAATATTATTATTATTAGTAATATTATTATTAAAAAATATCATTATCCTTGATTATTTGCATTATTATCATTATTTTTATTAATAATATTAAAAGTATTAATATTACTAATATAATTATATTTATTAATTATTAATATTATTAATTATATAAATAAATAAATAAAAAATAATCATACAGACAATTACAAATTTTGTAAACGATCGAATCTTTCCTGTCTATAATTTGATTTCATTTTACCATGAAATGTCCGCAACTAATCCATCCGGACGAAGTCATCAACAGTTGGTCCCATTACGATGATCGACTCCAAGTAATGTCCTTAAAATGAGCAAATGCACAGCGGAAGGCTTAATTCGTACCTGAGAATAACATGCTTTTAAACGTCAACATAAAGTTGGTGAGATATAGGTATGGTGCTAGCAGCGTTATAACTATGGACCACAAGATTTCATATACATACATAACACACTCGCAAGTGTATGGAAAAGTCGTTGAGCACTTGGTAACCATACTTAATATTCAAATCACAGCAGCATATTCTTAAATAAACCCTACACCGTACCAAGTGTAGTAACGAAACGAAGTACTGTGCAACCGTTTAAAACTGGTCGTCCAGCCCGGTTGGGATTGTCAGGCCCGATAGATCTATCAACAGGATTCGCGTTTACGCTCCTCACGTAAATATTAGCTACCAAGTATAAAGAAATATGCCATGGTACAACTCAACGTAGATTTTATTTTTGATCACTTGTGTCCATAACGTAAATCATTTATAAAAACAGCGCATGTATTCTCAGCCCAAAAATATTTAGAGTTTAAAAGGGACTATATACTCACCATACTGTATTTTGTAGTAAAAATACATATAACATCATTGAACAAGTGTAGGGTTTTGGTCTCGGATTCATGAACCTATATTAAGTTATACATATTAAAACATATCATCAAAATCGAATAAGTTTATATATATTTATATTATTAATATACTTTTTATTTTAATAATCTATTAACTATATTCATTTGTATATTTTTAATACTTAAATTTTATATATATTTTTTTATGTATTCATATATCAAATTAAAAAAAAGTAGGTTAAGTCATTTATTTTAAATACCTGTTTTGATGTTTAAAAGTATTATCTTATGTATTAAAGTTAATATATATTTATTTTCAATATTCAAAATAATTACTCAATATTATTCTAAAAAGGTAGATTATTAATGTTAAAATATTTTTGTGTTAGTAATAATATTCATAAAATAATGATAAAAATAATAATAGAAATGATACTTTTAATAATAATACCAATAAAATAATTATTATAATTATAATGTTAATAGTAGTAATGATATTAATAATACTAATAATAAAAATACTTTTACTAATAATAATATTAATGAAAATAATGATAATAATAAATTACTACCTTAAGAGTATAAGTTCCAAAAATTTAGATAAAACTGTCTCTTCCAGGACTCGAACTCGCGATGTCCCGCTAACCCGATAAGCAGTCTATTCATTTCTGGTGTAAACCCACTTAATTATATATAACCCGTTTTATTTTCTTTCTCTCCAACAATTTACGGCCAGCAGAAAATGAATTTGGAACTCGCCCCACATAAAATCTTGGCCCAATAACTCATATAATTGAAGCCCAAATCGATACTCATAAAATAGCCAGATTAAATTTATTTGTTGGATTGTGTTTGACACTCCTTGCCACGACAGTAGTTCTAGAAAAAAAATACATCAATGGTTCCCACTTGGTCGGCCATAATCATGTTCCACTTGCAAGTTTTTAATTTTTTTCTTAATTCTCATTACTATGTTCTCGACAATCATCATTATTTATTATTACACTCGTATTATTTTATTTATTCTTTAAGCAGAACATGGCACTCTTTATCTGGAACAGAAGACGATCACGGCAGCAACAAGCAACTTGTACGCAGGTTTTATTAATCAGAAAACAGAGAAATTCGAGTAGCAACAGCAGGTTCGAGAGAAAACAAGAAAATAGAAAGTGTAGCAAGTTTAATGGGGTGGTGGTTCATGGTGATCACGGTGGTTAAAGAGGTGGTTGTTCAGAAAAAGGTGATGGTTTATTTGTGGTATGGGTTTCGATTAAAACAATGGACCGAAGAAGAACAAGCGAGTGGTAGTAAGTTTGTTTGTTTGATCATTCATGAACAGTGAGTAATAGAAAGTGGTCGATGGTGACCGGTTCTTGGTGTCATGGTGGCGACGGTTATGGTGGCGGTGGTGGATGGTCTCGTGGTGTTTACATGGGTGATGGTGGTTTAGGAAGATGATTGATAATCGATTAACAAGGTGACCGGCAGTGGTGATTTGTGGTGGTTGGTGATCATAGGTGTTGGCGAATCATGGTGAGGGTGTGGTGGTGGGATGATTGTCAGAGAACAAATGATGGTCATGAGACATGTTGGTTGTCGACTTGGGATGTTCTCCCATAAACAAGAAACATAACTAGAAAGTTGTGATGGGTGTGATAAGGTTGTCGATGGTTTGTTATGGTGCTCCGGTGGTTCGCGATGGTGTATGTTTGTAGGGTGACGGATGGTGAAGACGGTGGTAGTCACTCAATCAAGGGTGGTGGCGGTTTAGGTGATTGAGTGGGAAGGGTGATGGTTGATTGTATATGTTATATTCTATATGTTATATCTATATGCAGTATGCGTTATATATATAATATGGATGGGATTGATTGTAAGTAAAAACAAGAAAAACAACAGTAATTAATCATAAAATGCACGCAACAGTTAGCCGCCTCTAATATCTGCCGACATGTTTTAATTCGGGTAATATATCATAATAATAGAATAATAGATACGGAATATAATAATAATTAATAACCATGTGTATTGAAATGAAATTAGTAATAGTTAGTGAAATGGAATAAGCCATGGAAGTTTTGTAATTATATTATCGACAGTTTTCCCAGATGACTATATCGTGTCCATTGCTAAACAGTTAACGTATAAAAGTGTTCCTAAAAAATTCCAAATTTTTAGATTACATATATGTAATTATTTCACTCAATAACAGTTTGAAACCTGGCCAAAAAGATTCGGGAATTATTTATTTTCTGTACCAAATAACACGTACGGAGTACTAAAATTTAGGTTGAAAAGATAAAAAAATATTTATCAAAACTATTATCTTTTTAATCTCGTCGATAAATATAATAATCTTGAAACCAAATATTACATATCTAATACTTTGTTAACGTTATCAATTAATAAGTATATATCGTATATACACATAAATGTTCGTGAATCGTCAGGCTTGGTCAAAAGGGTAACTAATTATCCTAATACAGATTTCAAACTTTCTAGACTCAATATTACAGATTTTGCTTATCGTGTCGGAAACATATAAAGATTAAGGTTTAAATTTGGTCGGAAATTTTTGGGTCATTACAGTACCTACCCGTTAAAGAAATTTCATCCCCGAAATTTGGTAGAGGTTGTCATAGATAACAATAGGAATGTTTTCATGACGAATATGAGGTAATAATGGAGTTTTATCATTATTGAGAGATATAGATAAAACGATTCGATCAGATGTAGCACACGAGTGAAGTTATCATAAAAGAGTGAAATGAGTACATATGGAATCGTTTTAACTGATGACGTGGTTAGGATTGATTTCCGGATTTTAAGAGATTTAAAGAAAATCTTCGTAGTAAGATTTGATGTTTAGGCGATTTGGGAAATCAGAATCTTCTTTGATTTAATGCGGCAATTTGTTTCAATTTCTCTGTAGGATATTTCACTATAAATACACCCCCTTCATCTCTTTACAACTCACATCTTCTACTCTTTCTCCTTAATTCTTACTTTAAAACATTTGCCAATATGCTCCATCCCATTCTGATTCTTGAAATACTCTTAATTTTCACATCTGTCATTCTTCTTTTTCATCTACCACCAGAAGAATCTATTTACTTCTACTATACTCTTGTGTTTATAGTGTTTCTAATTCTCCCGTGTCTCTATATTGCTATCTGTATCGATATACATGGTTTGTAAATTTCTGGGTGGTTGTTGGGTTTTATATCTTCCCTTATATTTCGATGTTCCTACTTCTATCCTCCATAATCATTGTCATCCACAGTTAATGCTTTCTCCTATTAGCTGCGATTTATACTCCAATTTCTGTTTTGGGGCTTTGTCCCTTCGTTTCTTCTTCCCGTCCTCGAGTCAAGCGAGCAAGAGTCCGGAATTCGTAGGTATGAAATTTGGAATGAGCATAGCTAATGCTCGAAGAAAGAAAGGGTATTGGCACGATTTTGATTTGTCAAATTACCAGAATATCCTGGAAAAGATAGAACTATCAAGATGATATGTTCCTAATATGTTTGGAGATTGGATAGAATGTAAGAGCCGTGTAACATGGCATATGATGATGGTACTGTGAATCATCACATTCCATTAGAAACTCAACATGACTTACTGTAATATAATGAAGTTGATCAAGTGTCATTATATTATACTAATTCATGTATCAGTTCCCAACACTACTTCAAAACATTCATATTTTAAACTCGAAGGTTTAAGAATTTAGAAATTAACACAATTTCTTTTATATTGTAACGCAGATATTACGAGGAGATACATGATCTCAGATAAGAATACCTATGAAAATATCCTTAGAAATATTGAGGATATTTATAATAAAAAGCACGATAATATCTTAGATTTTCTTTCAACGATGGATGATGAAGAAGATTTTTCTGTGAAGGTTTAGAATGAGGAATAAGGTGTTTGCCGATGATCTTAGCGAACACTGGATCATTTGGATCCTTTGAAGTCAGGTTTAGTTTTCACGATTTGTCCACGGCCTCCTTCATACTTTGCTCAAACCGTTGTCCAGTTCCCAACCATCTCTTTTTCTGTGCTTTACCAACACACTGCACTTTATCGTCAAACTTTTGATTGTTAAAGTCGTTTACAGTTTTTGCTGCTTCATCAGCATTTCAAGAACTAATCTGTAGTTCAGGGTGTTTTTCAGAAACTTCACATTCGAAGTATGTAATTCTTAGGGATAGACGTTATAAGTATGACGGAAGAAGTTCTGCGAGATTTTCAAAATACTGATTGCGGATTTCGCCAAAGAGATGGCGAGCTGCTGGTACATCCGCTGGTGATGTCGTGGAATATAAAAGGTTCTTTGGTAACAATAAATAAGTACGTATATATTTCGAGGTTATAACAAGGTTGTTTTGAACGAAAAGTCGAAATCAACTTGCTGGAGCTGTGACAAAATTGGCACTTTGAAAAGGAATCGTGAGGTTGTTTTTACTAATAAATGATAAGAATTCGACGCGGTACATGTTAGACTATGACTGTGGGTTCGAGAGTTTTTCAGGTGCATAAATCTTTTCTTCCGTAGATGAAGTGCGGTTGGTTCAACTTCTCGGTCGAGGTGTTTTCAAGAATCATGAAAAGATTTGATCGCCGATTGTAATTGTCGAGGTACAAATGAGGTTAAAAATGAAATCAAGTGGCAAACTTAAAGAATTATTTAGTTTCATATGTTATAATCAATATTTTAATTCATTTTATTGTCCAATATTAGCAGTCCAATAGTCCAATAGTTCAATAGTTCAATGATTCATATATATAGTTATATATATAATATTCGAATTAATTAATACGTATCGTGACCCGTGTACTAGTCTCTGTATTGATTACAACTCAAACCATATATATATTTTGGAATCAACTCCCACATTCACATTATAGAGTGTCTATGGTTGTTCTGAAATATATATATAGATGGGTCGATATGATAGGTCGAAACCTTGTATACGTGTCCCGTTATTTAAAGTGCGTAAAATAAATATATATATATCATGACCCGTGTACAACGTATTGTCTCAGAATTAATCCGACGTATTGTGTACATGTGTCCCGATTTAAAGTACGTAAAAGTAAATAACAGAAATTAAATAACAATAAATTAAATTGCGATAAATAAAATGTAATACGAAATTAATAGTTAGCTGGGAACAGTTAGCTAGGAACAGTTAGCGTGGAATCTTAACAATATTTCAATTAGTTAATTTGTTTGTTTCTAACACTTTTTATTTTGTCCAATGTTTTCTTCGTTATGCCACATGTTGGATTCTGATAGGTCAAAATCCAAATATGAAATTGAATGAAATTGGTTATTCTGCGGTGAATGAATCTGTATCTTAGTGGATGTAAGTAGGATAGGAAATGATTGTTGAATCAGATTCGAAGAATGTACAGTGTAACTTATTAATGTGAAATCTAAATATTCCTCGGGTACTACCTACTCGTTAAAATATTTTCACCATTAACAGTTTGTACAAAAGATTTTTTTTAATTACAATCTTTATGAAAATATACTTGCATATATATTTTCTTCGGATGTAATTATGAATTTAATGAGTCAATAGGATATTAAACTCATTTGATTTATCGTTTTTACTAGATTACATGATCTCTAAAACATTAGAGATTACATAATCGTCATGTCAAACGAAGATAAGTGAGGTAGAACGATATGTAAAGTGAAGATAATCGATGTAGAATGATATGCAGAACGAAGATCATACTCGAAGTACAGATGGGGTTATTGAGGCGTGTGAGGTTGGTAGTTTGTGATGTTGGGGTTTACGACGCGGTTGTGGTTGGGGTGATAAGGGTACTATCGGCGTTGATGATGGGGGTACGGATTATGCTGCTGGTGCTGCGGCTGGTGTTTGTAACCTTCGCACCATATTCTCCAAAGCCGTCATGCGAGCGCGAAGTTCGTTAACTTCCGCTAGTACACCAGGATAATTGGCGGTTGGAGTGAGCGAATGAACAAGATTCGAAATATGGGATAGTATATAATTGTGACGAGACACTCTAGAAATGAGAGAGAAAATGGTTTCTCGAACAGGTTCGCCGGTAAGTGCTTCAGGTTCATCGCCAAGAGGGCAATTTGGTGGATGATGTGAATGATTTTCAGATATCAAATGATATTCTAACTAGATAGAATATCTATAATTCTAAAGATTTCGTAGACTACAGAGGAATTTACAGCATATGTCAGGCAAGTCTACAGATGCGCTAAAATATGAATTATCAAATACGCTAAGATATGAATTTCGTCTATACACTATCAATGCAGTAAATGCAGTAAGACGTGTCTAGACTTAAGAATGATAAGCAGGTAATTCCCTAAGGATGATAAACAGATGGTTTCCGACTAGAAATGATAAGCAAAACTTTTGTCATGTAGACACGGTCAAAGTCCAGACTCATTAATGTATCCTAACAACTACTAGTCAGACACACTAATGCAAGACCTGGTTCGCTAAGACCACCGCTCTGATACCAACTGAAATGTCCGTAACTAATCCATCCGGACGAAGTCATCAACAGTTGGTCCCATTGAGATGATCGACTCCAAGTAATGTCCTTAAAATGAGCAAATGCACAGCGGAAGGCTTAATTCGTACCTGAGAATAACATGCTTTTAAACGTCAACATAAAGTTGGTGAGATATAGGTTTGATGCTAGCAGCGTTATAACTATGGACCACAAGATTTCATATACATACATAATACACTCGCAAGTGTATGGAAAAGTCGTTGAGCACTTGGTAACCATACTTAACATTTAAATCACAGCAGCATATTCTTAAATAAACCCTTCAACGTACCAAGTGTAGTAACGAAACGAAGTACTGTGCAACCTTTTAAAACTGGTTGTCCAGCCCGGTTGGGGTTGTCAGGCCCGATAGATCTATCAACAGGATTCGCGTTTACGCTCCTCACGTAAATATTAGCTACCAAGTATAAAGAAATATGCCATGGTACAACTCAACGTAGATTTTAATTTTGATCACTTGTGTCCATAACGTAAATCATTTATAAAAACAGCGCATGTATTCTCAGCCCAAAAATATTTAGAGTTTAAAAGGGACTATATACTCACCATACTGTATTTTGTAGTAAAAATACATATAACATCATTGAACAAGTGTAGGGTTTTGGTCTCGGATTCACGAACCTATATTAAGTTATACATATTAAAACATATCATCAAAATCGAATAAGTTTATATATATTTATATTATTAATATAATTTTTATTTTAATAATCTATTAACTATATTCATTTGTATATTTTTAATACTTAAATTTTATATATATTTTTTTATGTATTCATATATCAAATTAAAAAAAAAGTACGTTAAGTCATTTATTTTAAATACCTGTTTTGATGTTTAAAAGTATTATCTTATGTATTAAACTTAATATATATTTATTTTCAATATTCAAAATAATTACTCAATATTATTCTAAAAAGGTAGATTATTAATGTTAAAATATTTTTATGTTAGTAATAATATTCATAAAATAATGATAAAAATAATAATAGAAATGATACTTTTAATAATAATACTAATAAAATAATTATTATAATTATAATGTTAATAGTAGTAATGATATTAATAATACTAATAATAAAAATACTTTTACTAATAATAATATTAATGAAAATAATGATAATAATAAATTACTACCTTAAGAGTATAAGTTCCAAAAATTTAGATAAAACTGTCTCTTCCAGGACTCGAACTCGCGATGTCCCGCTAACTCGATAATAAGCCAAACAATTACGCAGTCTATTCATTTTTGGTGTAAACCCACTTAATTATATATAACCCGTTTTATTTTCTTTCTCTCCAACAATTTACGGCCAGCGGAAAATGAATTTGGAACTCGCCCCACATAAAATCTCGGCCCAATAACTCATATAATTGAATCCCAAATCGATACTGTATATATATATATACATATATATATACATATATATATATATATATATATATATATATATATATATATATATATATATATATATATATATATATATATATATATATATATATATATATGTATATATAGCCAGATTAAATTTATTTGTTGGATTGTGTTTGACACTCCTTGCCACGACAGTAGTTCTAGAAAAAAAAATACATCAATGGTTCCCACTTGGTCGGCCATAATCATGTTCCACTTGCAAGTTTTTAATTTTTTTCTTAATTCTCATTACTATGTTTTCGACAATCATCATTATTTATTATTACACCCGTATTATTTTATTTATTCTTTAAGCAGAACATGGCACTCTTTATCTGGAACAGAAGACGATCACGGCAGCAACAAGCAACTTGTACGCAGGTTTTATTAATCAGAAAACAGAGAAATTCGAGTAGCAACAGCAGGTTCGAGAGAAAACAAGAAAATAGAAAGTGTAGCAAGTTTAATGGGGTGGTGGTTCATGGTGATGACGGTGGTTAAAGAGGTGGTTGTTCAGAAAAAGGTGATGGTTTATTTGTGGTATGGGTTTCGATTAAAACAATGGACCGAAGAAGAACAAGCGAGTGGTAGTAAGTTTGGTTGTTTGATCATTCATGAACAGTGAGTAATAGAAAGTGGTCGATGGTGACTGGTTCTTGGTGTCATGGTGGCGACGGTTATGGTGGCGGTGGTGGATGGTCTCGTGGTGTTTACATGGGTGATGGTGGTTTAGGAAGATGATTGATAATCAATTAACAAGGTGACCGGCAGTGGTGATTTGTGGTGGTTGGTGATCATAGGTGTTGGCGAATCATGGTGAGGGTGTGATGGTGGGATGATTGTCGGAGAACAAATGATGGTCATGAGACATGTTGGTTGTCGACTTGGGATGTTCTCCCATAAACAAGAAACATAACTAGAAAGTTGTGATGGGTGTGATAAGGTTGTCGATGGTTTGTTATGGTGCTCCGGTGGTTCGCGATGGTGTATGTTTGTAGGGTGACGGATGGTGAAGACGGTGGTAGTCACTCAATCAAGGGTGGTGGCGGTTTAGGTGATTGAGTGGGAAGGGTGATGGTTGATTGTATATGTTATATTCTATATGTTATATCTATATGCAGTATGCGTTATATATATAATATGGATGGGATTGATTGTAAGTAAAAACAAGAAAAACAACAGTAATTAATCATAAAATGCACGCAATAGTTAGCCGCCTCTAATATCTGCCGACATGTTTTAATTCGGGTAATATATCATAATAATAGAATAATAGATACGGAATATAATAATAATTAATAACCATGTGGATTGAAATGAAATTAGTAATAGTTAGTGAAATGGAATAAGCCATCGAAGTTTTGTAATTATATTATCGACAGTTTTCCCGGATGACTATATCGTGTCCATTGCTAAACAGTTAACGTATAAAAGTGTTCCTAAAAAATTCCAAATTTTTAGATTACATATATGTAATTATTTCACTCACTAACAGTTTGAAACCTGGCCAAAAAGATTCAGGAATTATTTATTTTCTGTACCAAATAACACGTACGGAGTACTAAAATTTAGGTTGAAAAGATAAAAAAATATTTATCAAAACTATTATCTTTTTAATCTCGTCGATAAATATAATAATCTTGTAACCAAATATTACATATCTAATACTTTGTTAACGTTATCAATTAATAAGTATATATCGTATATACACATAAATGTTCGTGAATCGTCAGGCTTGGTCAAAAGGGTAACTAATTATTCGAATACAGATTTCAAACTTTCTAGACTCAATATTACAGATTTTGCTTATCGTGTCGGAAACATATAAAGATTAAGGTTTAAATTTGGTCGGAAATTTCTGGGTCATTACATACCATAACAAACAAAATCAGTTTCTTGTCAGTATCAAGATTTCAATACCAAACAAAATCAGTCAAATCGATATTCTTGATATTTTTTTATGGAATAAAAACTGTCGATCCTTTTACTTCTATAAAACAAACGATTACTCTCGTTTTATTAACAACTCAATCAAGTTTCTTCTCTCAATAACAATTACAATTATTTTAGGCAGATTCATAGTGTAATTTTAAACAGAAAAATCATATACAGCTCGATACATCCCTGTTTTACAACTTTTTGGCAAAAACCCGATTTTGAATCACATTTTAAAATGTGTAAATGCAGTTGTACTTGAAATCATCTTCTCAAACTATCTGCAAAGTTTCATAGCCCAATTCATCCTAACGAGTTCGAATTATCGAGTCAAAGTTTATTTTTTTAAAAGTCAACCTTTTTGTTCATGTTAAAATTTGAGTTCAATGTTATGTTTCGAGTTTAATTGATGATGGAGAAAGTTTTTAGGAAGGATTTGAAACAAGGTTTGCGTTGTGAACTTTATCTAAAACGTTACAAAAATCAAAATCAATTTTTTTTGTGTTCTTCATTCTCGAACAGCAGATTGCTATTTTTATTTATTTATTTTTTTCAATTAATATAATCGTTAATATTGTTGTGTTATGATTATTTTGAAGAGCATAAATAAACTGATTTGTTATTTTGGTTTTAAAACTTCTTTGGTCGAATTAAAATTTATGATGAAGATGAAGGGAAATAGAACAGAAGACAGAATCGGGCTAAATATATAATTTTTGGGGTTTAATTCAGAAAAGCGTAAACAGCACAATGGTTAAGGGATGGTTCGTGTTAACTAGAGGTCTCGGGTTCGAACCTAGCTTGGGGCATTATTCTTTTTAAAGCTTAATTGAAGGTAGTTTCAATTATTAAAATTTTTATTATTATTATTATTATTATTATTATTATTATTATTATTATTATTATTATTATTATTATTATTATTATTATTATTATTATTATTATTATTATTATTATTATTATTATTATTATTATTATTATTATTATTATTATTATTATTATTATTATTATTATTATTAGTATTATTATTATTATTATTATTATTATTATTATTATTATTATTATTATTATTATTATTATTATTGCTATTATTAATTGTTGTTATTATTATGTAAAATTTTTGATAAGACTATTATTGATATTAGTACCTGGTAACAACTTATAATTATTAGTATTATTATTATTATTATTATTATTATTATTATTATTATTATTATTATTATTATTATTATTATTATTATTATTAACATAGGTATTATTATTTTATTGATATAATTATCATTATCATTAAACTAATTAGTAATATTATCATCATTATCAAGTAATATTATTTAGTATTATTGTTACTATCACTAAATATTATTATTAGTATGATTATTATTGATATAAGTATTACTAGTATTATTATGATTAGGATATTATTATTATTATCATTAAGTATCAGAATTATTATTATTATTAAGTATTACGAATATTAGTTATTGCTGTTATTGTTACTAATGTAAGTATTAGTTACCATTTATTATTATTATCATAACCCTAGTTACAATTATGATTATTATTATTATTAATGTTATTACGAATATTATTATCAAAATAAGTTTTATTATTAAGTAATATATATATCATTATTAATGAGATTTCTATTACTATTATTATAAGTATTAGTATTAACAAATCAATATTAGAATTATTATCAATAAAATTATTATTTTTATTATGAGTAAATCATTATTATCAAAACTATCATTTTTAAAGCAGATAAATATTTTTGTACTTGAAAATATACTTATTACATATACTATAATTATATTAAAATTTCACATAACTATATACATCAAACCCACTAATATTATTTATATAAATACTTACAAATAACAAACTATCGATTTTTAAATATAACATTAAACAAGTATGTATATAAATATAGATATATTAATATAACTATATAACCATTAACCATTTCTGAATATATACACAAATTAAAATGTACATAATATATAAATTAAGTATATAATAAAAAAAATTGGTTTAGTTACGATTATATGTTTTAATATATATATCAAATGATATAGGTTCGTGAATCTGAGGCCAACCCTGCATTGTTTAGTTGTTCAGTTTCGTCGTATGAATATTTTTACTACAAAATATTGTAGAGTGAGTTTCATTTTCTCCCTTTTTAAATGCTTTTGCAATATATATTTTTGGACTGAGATTACATGCGCTGCTTTTATAACTGTTTTACGAAATAGACACAAGTACTTAAAACTACATTGTATGGTTGGATTATTAAACCAAATATTTCCCCTTCAAGTCTGGTAACCTAAGAATTAGGGAAATGGCCCCTAATTGACGCGAAACCTAAAGATAGATCTATGGGCCTAACAAACCCCATTCTGGAATTTGGAATGCTTTAGTACTTCGATTTAAATGGTTATTGCGATTGCCAATATTTATGGCATACTTGCGAGTATGCGGGGGATATTCTATATGCATTATGTTAATGTCGGTTACCAGGTGTTCATCATACGAATGGATTTTATACACTTGCGAGTGTAATGATATTTATGAAAAATGAGAATCTTGTGGTCTATTAAAATGATGGAAATGAATGTTTACAATAAACTTATGAACTCACCAACCTTTTGGTTGACACTTGAAAGCATGTTTATTCTCAGGTATGAAAGAAATCTTCCGCTGTGCATTTGCTCATTTTAGAGATATTACTTGGAGTCATTCATGGCATATTTCAAAAGACGTTGCATTCGAGTGGTCGAGTTCATCAAGATTATTATTTAGTCAATTATAGTTGGATATATTATGAAATGGTATGGATGCCGTCAACTTTCGATGAAATGAAAGTGTGTCTTTTTAAAAACGAATGCAATGTTTGTAAAATGTATCATATAGAGGTCAAGTACCTCGCGATGTAACCAAATGTAATGTATTCGTCCAGATGGATTAGGATGGGTCGTTTCATAAAGGTTCTGAGAAAAGGAGCGGAACCAGAACAGATTCGAGAAAAGAACTCCTGGCAGTCAAAAAGAAGGATGCTCACTTTGAAATTCCCGATAAAAAGCTGAAGGGATTATCAAAATCAATCCTTGAAAGAACTCCTACCTATGCTTCACACCCCCAAAACCTCCAAATCATCATCTCTTTATGATACAAGCTGAGTCTATCTCAAATAAGTGATGGAGATTTGAGTCTTGATCAAGCCTATGATGAAGAATACAAACATGACTGGCTATGAGCGATTTCATTTCTTAGAACTATAGGACACCCGAAACACTTTAGTGAATTGAGTGACCCGAGTAAGACAGCCTTAGTTATGTAACCTCCTATCATGCTTGCGGGAAAAAGGTT